>NC_136325.1:627702-937496 GCF_964198595.1 Lampetra fluviatilis | reverse complement strand
GCCTGCTGCATATTTGGAGTTTGCGTGTCTTTTTCTCTCCCCGTCTATGCGTGTATTTTTTTCCGGGTCTTCCGGTTTTTCCCTCCACATTTAGAGTATTTTGCTACTGCTATGAATTTCCACATGAGCCACGTCGTTGAGTTATCATTTGTCGCCAGGTCGCTTCTGTAAAATAACTATATAGGTCAGTGGGCCTTACATGGTAAAATAAAAATAGTTTATAGTTTTCATAATTTATATAGTTTTAGTTTTGTCCAGATCTAATGCCTCAGTGGGTCCTGGCTCAGGCACCTGAACTGGAATGATTGAAAGCCATGGGCCAGATCAGTTCAATAACAACGGTAGGAGGCTGCTATACATTTGCATAGCGCTTGTGATTGTAATCACCGACACACTGTTCCAGCATCGGCACATCCACGTATCATCGTGACGGACTACCAGGACCTACCGTGGAGCTGATCTCCCCACTCACCATCGGCTTGTCGTCTGTGAGATGCGCCTGCTATTATTTCAATGCAGTGGTGGGCATCCACTGAGGACCCCATTAAAACCCCCAATCGCCTGGTCTCGGCTTGTTTATGAAGTTTGCAAGCAAGAATGTCATCATCACAGCTGGAGTTGGCATCGTCCTCCCCCCGTCCTCTCCTCCAGGTGCCGAGTGAAAATGGGTGAGGTTCAGGACTGTGGCTCATGCAGCTGCTATGGCTGCGTTTGGTGCGCAGTCCAAACCTCCCCAGAGACCCTGGCTGACGGAGGGGATGTTACGGTCAGCTGAGGGAAAGTGGCAGGGCCCACTCCCACCGTCTACAACATCCCACATCTGATAATGAGGAGGCTTACCGCAGCCTTCGCTCGGAGGTTTGGAAAGCCGTAGGGCGCTGCAGGGATGAGTGGTGGTCGCAGGTTGCTACACTGGCTCAGGAGCACGCGATCACAAACAACTCTTTAATTACATAAAACAATAACTTATAGCGCCACATCTATCACCGTCCTTAAAGTAAACAACGGTGATCCGATCTCCGACCCCCAGGAAGAAGTCTGCAGGCTTGCTGACATATTTTTGAGGTCTTGGTGGAGAGGAAATTCCTCAGCCTCAGATTGTCTTCATGTGGCAACGTGGGGTTGACGGCGCGGGGTGCGTGGTTGTGCGCGCTGACACAAGGTGGGAAATAGGATCGTGGGCAGCGCGCAGTGATTGGTCAACTGGGGTGGGTGCTCTCAGCGACGTCCGCATGAGGTACTATAAAGGGGGACGCGCGGGAGCACTCGGGGAGTTGTTAACCAGTTGAAGATCGAAGACGGAGTTGGAGAGGTAGGGCCCTGAGACCCCTAGTCCCGCTGTCCTTGTAAGGGCCGGGGCCCTGTGTGGCTCGGAGGCGAGACTGTGGGACCCGTGGTCTGACGTCCATGTGGGACGAGGCTGTGGGACCCAGAGTCGAGACGGACACCCCAGCCGGGTGGGTTCCGAGAAGCTACGGGGCGTAAGAGCTCGTGGGGGTGTAGCCAGGGGAACCCTGTGGGTTAGGCTGCAGTTAGCCACCCGTGTAATATAAGTTGGTGTTAATAAAGAGTGTGCTACCCGTAAGGTCGTCTCCCGTCAAGTTACTACATTACAACTGGCGTCAGAAGTAAACCTGTCTTCAAAAGGATGGATACTAGGAAGACTACCCGTACCCACGAGCGAGATCGGGAAGACGATGGCGTACCGGAGCCACAAGCCTCGGAAGGCGAGGACGAAGAGTTGCCGCCGATGCAGCACTTCGCGGCGATGGCCGACGCTCCGCTCGCCTCCGACACCGGCCAACAAGATGCACACTCCCGCCTGGCGGAGTTGCTGCTCGCCGCCGCTTCAATTTTGGCAGAAATCACCGTTTCAGCAGGCGGGAGGATGACTATGAGGTTGGAGGAGGGAGCGCGGCCGGAGGGATCCCGCCAGAACGCGCTACGCGCCGAAAGTTTTGAAATTGGCGCCATTTTTGAGGGTCCACCATCGATTGGCGGGAAGCGTGGACACCACGTGGTCGGGGACCTCCACTCTACACAGCCCACGTCATCGGCGCGCGCCAAAACTCTCCACCATGCGCCTGCCGACGGAGCCGACATTTTCGTCAACCACAGCGGTGCGCGGGAAAAGCATTCATCGGAGGACGACGACCAGGTCTTCCAACAAAGACTGCCCGCGCGTTCAAGGCAGACGGGGGCGACTGGGGGGCCTTCCAACGAAGGTTCCTCGCACATCAAGAGATGTCGGGGTGGTCCGACACCACTGCCCTACGCGCGCTGCCGGCGACGCTTGACGACGACGCACTTGCGGCCTTCACATCCGCCCCAAGGTCGTCCCGCTCAACGCTCCAGGCCGCGCTACATCTCATGGCTAAGGTATTCGGACCGCCCTCGACCTGTCGCCACCAGTTCTACGATCGGCGTAAGATGGTTGGAGAAACTACGCTCGCCTATCGTACGGCGCTGCTCGCCCTGGCGGACGCCGCTTTTCCCCGCATGGACAAGGAGGGGAAGGACGCCATGGTGACAGAGCAGCTGCTGGCGTTGGCTCACGACCTGGGAGTCCCCATCAATATGGCGGACGAAATGGACATCTGCTCCTTGGGGGTTGCTACAGGTATCCACGCACACGAGGTCCTCAAGCGCAAGCGGGCGGTCGTCTGTGCATCGGTGGGGATCGCGACACCTGCCGCGACGGTCACCGAGCCTCAGACTGCTACGGCTTGGGAGGAGGCCTTCACCGTGTCAAGACCGGGGGAGTGGAGATCGGGAGGTCGTTCGCCCATTCGATCGTCCCGCAAGCTGGAGCAACCGAAACCTACGACGTCCCTCGTCATGTGTTACAACTGCGGCCTTCAGGGTCACGTCGCGTCCGGGTGCCGGGCTCCGCGTCAGCGCGCCACGGGACCACGTCCGGACGACGACCAAGGTCCCAAGTCGTCCCAGCTAACCCCGGCAAGTCGCGGCACCTCACACGCTCGGTCCAAAAACACGGCACACTCGGGTCGCCGCTTCGTGGTGGGGGGACCGCGTATGGGTACCGGGGATTCGGTTCGGCGAGGGGGGTTCGTACACGGCCCGGGAGCAGTCAAATGGTCCGAGTTGGCCCACAGGATAGTGGCTGCGTCGGCCGGGTCGTCCGTAGTAACGGGTTTTATTGACGGGGTTGAGGTCCGGGTGCTGGTGGACACGGGTGCGTCGGCCACTATCATTTCGGACCTTATTTATAACATCCTCCCCGTCCAATGTCGACCCCTTCTTCCGGTGGACGTACCGTTTTACGCGGCGAATGGGGGTTCTTTGGGAATCATCGGACAGATTCGGGCGACGATTTGTATTGGCGATATCAAATTGGCGGGTCCTATTTTTGTGTCATCATCTCTGGCAGTTCCTTGTTTGCTGGGTACGGACTTTCTGGCTAAAATGCCCATTAAAATTCTCGTCGATCAGGCCTGCATTGAGCTTCCATCTGGTCGGCGGGTTGCATTTTTAACGAGTCCTACCAAAATACGCACGGTTTGTGCTACGGTTCAGGCGCTGGCAACTCAGACCGTGCGGGTGCCCCCGGGATCGCAAATGTTGGTACCCCTTCGATTGCGAAAACCCCTCGGGGTGGATGCAGCGGAACAAGGTGTTCTGTTGGGGCCGTCAAACAGAGCTGTTGGGGGCCTCGACTTAGCGGTAGCTCAGACCATGGTGCGCGCCGACAGGGATCCGTTCGTTATGGTTCTGAATACGGGATCGCGGCCAGCTGTAATTACACAGGGCACGGTGCTGGCTCACGCGGCGCCGCTACCCGTCGATGAACAGCTCGTTGCACATGCGGATTCTAGCCTCGATACGCATCCTCCATTGGAGGAGGGGACAGAATGGTTGGACTCGTGTGCTGGGTCTAGTAACTTATCTAGTGTGCAGTTGGGAGCGTTGAGGGGCCTGCTACTCGAATTCGCTGACGTGTTAGCAGACACAAGTACGATATTGGCTGCACGGACCTGTTGCGCCACCACATAGCTACGGGGGACGCGGCCCCTATTCGGCAGAATCCCTTCCGGCTCAGCTCAGCCGAGAAGGAGCATGTGCAGTCGGCTGTTAATGACATGTTGGCTGCCGACATCATTTCGCCCTCTTCCAGTCCGTGGGGTGCTCCCATCGTCCTTGTTAAAAAACAGGACGGGTCCTTGCAGTTTTGTGTGGATTTCCGCCGCCTAAATAAAATCTCGATGGCCGACGCGTATCCACTCCCCAGGATGGATGAGTCGCTGGATGCCTTGGCGGGAGCACAGTTTTTTTCGACGCTTGACCTGCTTTCGGGATTTTGGCAATTGCCCCTCGATGAGGAATCGAAACCAAAGACCGCTTTCCGGACACCAGGAGGCCTATTTGAAGTAAATCGATTGTCCATGGGCTTACATTCCGCTCCCGCCACGTTCCAGAGGCTCATGGAATTGGTTTTGTCAGGACTCCAATGGGACACCTGTTTGATTTACCTCGATGATATCATCGTTTTCAGCCGGACTTTCGAGGAGCACCTCCAGCGATTGAGAGTGGTGTTCCTCAGGATGCGTTCCGCCAAATTAAAATTTAAACCGGCAAAATGTCACCTGCTTCGGGAATCGGTCAAGTACTTGGGGCATATCGTTGGCCGTTCGGGGATCTCTACAGACCCTGCTAAGACGCACTGCGTCAGCTCATGGCCAACGCCAACCTCAGTCACTGAAGTCCGCAGCTTCATAGGATTCGCCTCCTACTACCGCCGTTTTGTCGAACATTTTGCCACCATAGCCAGGCCCCTACACGCTTTGACGGCTAAAGGGGTAAGGTTTCACTGGGGGCCGGAAGAGGAGGCTGCGTTCTGCTCCCTTCGGGACGCCTTGGTGCGGGCTCCTCCCTTGTGTTACCCCGATTTCACGCAACCGTTCCTGCTTGACACGGATGCCAGTAACACGGGTATCGGGGGAGTGCTCTCACAGGTGGTCGGGGGGGTCGAACGGGTGGTCGCCTACGGTAGCAGAGTTTTGTCACCTGCGGAACAATGCTACTGTGTAACACGTCGTGAATTGCTAGCGATCGTTTTTTTTATACAGCAATTCAGGCCGTATCTCTATGGCCGTCATTTTACTGTTCATACGGACCACGCGGCTCTCCAATACGCAATGCGGGTGGCGCAACCCTCCGGCCAATTGTCCCGATGGCTGGAGGTCCTCCAAGACTACCAATTCACGACGATTTACAGGAAGGGATTGCGGCACTCGAATGCGGATGCCTTGTCGCGGCTGTCGCCTCGCTCGGAATGCGCATGTCTTCTGGGATCGGCGCGGTGTAAACCCCCTGTCACCGTCCCCGCGGAAGTTTTGCTCGCCGCCACTGACGCTCCGGGGGTCGACGCGCCCGCCGCTCCCACGGGCGGGGACTCGTTACTCGCGTTGCCTCTTATCGAGTGGGGCCGTCTCCAAATGGCCGACAGTTCCCTACTCACGCTGCGTCGGAAGGCAGAGGCTCCCGGGGGGGGGGAGACGCGGTTCGGTTCCTGGGTGGTCAGACAGGGCCTCCTGATGAAGTGGGACAATATGTCCCGGCGTCATACGCTCGTTGTGCCATCTGCTATGCGGGGTAGGGTCGTTCTGGCTGCTCACGAACGACTCACGCATTTGGGATTTCATAAAACGCTCGCCCTACTCCAACGGGACTATTATTGGCCGGGTATGGGGAGCGACGTGGCAAACATCCTCAAGGGATGTGTGGGGTGCGCTCAAAGAAAACCGCCACAAATAGCGGCTAATCCACCGCTACAATCCATTCAGGTTTCGCGCACGAACGAACTGGTTGCGCTCGATATCTTTTGGCCCTTTCCCGCTACACCTAGGGGTAACAAGTACCTGCTGGTAGGCGTAGAATATTTCACCCGATGGCTCATGGCGTGGCCACTCGCCAACCAGTCGGCTGCGGCAGTGGCGGACGCCTTTGTCCAGGGCTATGTTTTGGACAAAGGCGCCCCCGAACGCTTGCTGACGGACCAAGGAAATAATTTTTCGAGCGTTTTGTTGCGCGAGGTGTGCGACCTGTTGGGTACGAAGAAAGTGCGTACCTCCCCGTACCACCCGCAGACTGATGGAATGGTTGAACGTCTAAACAGGACGATTACTTCTATGCTGTGCCAATAAGTCTGCAACGATCAGGTTGATTGGGACTTACAGGTACCTGGGGTACTCGCGGCCTATCGAATGGCCCCCCATGCGGCGACGGGGTTTTCCCCATTTTTTCTCGTGTATGGGCGGGAGGCCGATCCGGCCATGGATGTCCAACTAGGGATTTCCCAGCCACGTGCGAAATCTAAATTGGCCGACCACATCAAATTTAATATCGCCAAACTGGCTGAAGCGCGAGAGGTTGCGAGGTTGAATTCAAGGTCTCGCTAGATCGCTAACGAAAGATTGCATGCACGAAAGGTGTATACGCACGATTGGAAACCAGGCGATAAGGCCTGGCTGCACTGCTCACATGCACCGTTGGCTACGTTCCCTAAATTGTTGAGACCATGGAGGGGACCGGTGGAAATCGTGCGTATTTCACGACCCCAGAGTATCCAGATTAAATGGGAAAAACGCCGTTGGTACGTACACCCCTCCCGGCTGAAACCCTTCGCGGCACCGCATGACCTCCCTTTGTGCCGTAACGACCGAGCGTGTGATGGGGCCGTCGACTCGGGGAGGGATGTGTCGCAGTCTGATCCTCACGTGTCTCCACCTGACCCACTCCCAGGTGTCTCGGACCTGACGGCTGTTGACCGTCGTGAACCGGAACCCCGAGGCACGCGCGGATCTCCGATGCCTGCCCCGTGCCTTCCTGGACTGCCGGCACCACCGGATGGTCAACCGCGTCTGGTGCCGTACAACGGACCGGCCAGGCGGACTCGTGCTAAGACACGACACTTTTCATGAAAAAAAAAATAAACAAAAAAAAAGAACCCGAGATTGCAGCTCGCCGCCACGTTCCCATTCTGCCCGGTATAATGTCCCGTTCAAGGGGCGCTCGGAAATGAAGGGACGCTGCACGAGTCATTTTTTTTGCATACACATTTATTGTTGCCGCTCGCCGGGTTGTACATATTGTACATATTGTTCTTGTTGTCGCGGTAGCATGTTCTGATTCTTGCGAATGGCGGAGTTCTTGTTGTGTTGTGTTGTTGTGATTGTTGCTTGTGTTACGGGGCACACACGGGGGGGGGGGGGGGGGTAATACAATTTTTTTTATAGCAGCCGGGTCGGCTGCGAGCTATGTGGTAGGGGGTGATGTAGTTGTGGTGTTGACGCACGCCGACAGTGAGAGATCACGGGGCGGCGCGGGGTGCGTGGTTGTGCGCGCTGACACAAGGTGGGAAATAGGATCGTGGGCAGCTCGCAGTGATTGGTCAACTGGGGTGGGTGCTCTCAGCGACGTCCGCATGAGGGACTATAAAGGGGGACGCGCGGGAGCACTCGGGGAGTTGTTAACCAGTTGAAGATCGAAGACGGAGTTGAAGAGGTAGGGCCCTGAGACCCCTAGTCCCGCTGTCCTTGTAAGGGCCGGGGCCCTGTGTGGCTCGGAGGCGAGACTGTGGGACCCGTGGTCTGACGTCCATGTGGGACGAGGCTGTGGAACCCAGAGTCGAGACGGACACCCCAGCTGGGTGGGTTCCGAGAAGCTACGGGGCGTAAGAGCCCGTGGGGGTGTAGCCAGGGAAACCCCGTGGGTTAGGCTGCAGTTAGCCACCCGTGTAATATAAGTTGGTGTTAATAAAGAGTGTGCTACCCGTAAGGTCGTCTCCCGTCAAGTTACTACATTACACATCCACACATGGTACTATAAATACAACGATCCCCCGTATCGTCTTAACTGTTGGGGCAAGTGTTATTAGCGAGTAGCACCTTATGAAGGCCGGCACGGCACACGAGGGGGTGGGTGGCCAGCACCACGCCTAGTCGCCTTTGTCTCCCCAGTGGTTTACACACCAGACCTAGGGGAGGCGCAAGACTGGTTCAGATAGTCGTCACCGGTGTTAGCCGTGTGCGGGAATCAAACTCGGGTCGCCGGTTTCGTAGCGCAGCACGCTACCCGCTACACTACCGCTCCCCACACACACAGACGATACACACACAGACACATGCGCGCGCGTTGCAACACGCTAACGCTCGCTGCGTTGGGTGTCGTTCGCGTGAGCGGCGGTTGAAGTCGCTGCTTTTTTTGTATTTGCGTGCGCAGGCTAAAAAGGGTCAACAATCGGTTAAAACCGGTTTTTGCCGTGGGCAAAGTAGAAAACGTATCGAGCGTCTTGAGAAATGCAGGGGAGAAGCAAGCAGTAGCAGCGGGCAAAGTGGGGGTTCAGCGGTCAACCGCACTCAGAGGACGCCGGTTCGACTCCAGCTCCCGGCGCGTGGCAGCCCTCCTGGGGGGCGGAGCGCAGAAACTCCGCCCCCCGCCCCGCCCCCTCCCCCCGCTTCTACCCCCCAACCACACGCCGCGTGTGGTGGGGGGACGCGTGGGTGGGGGGCATCCACCCCTCTC
Organism: Lampetra fluviatilis; assembly: GCF_964198595.1. Lineage (NCBI taxonomy): Eukaryota > Metazoa > Chordata > Hyperoartia > Petromyzontiformes > Petromyzontidae > Lampetra > Lampetra fluviatilis. The sequence goes on along the minus strand of NC_136325.1, from coordinate 928,952 downwards.
TCATTTCGTCTCGACTCACATTTGACTGACATCGCTGCTGCCGATGTTTGTAACCCTATTTCATAATAATATGTTAGCCTATATCACTATTTATAGATGATATCCTTGAGTCTTTCGGTAGATTGTTTTAGTTGCACTCGTGTATTGGAGTTCAGAGGGAAGACAGTCTCCCAGTACCAGTGTTCGTGAAAATATTTCAAGGTCACAATACTCACAACGACATAACGCTACTCACAACGATACTCACAACAATACTCACAACGATACAATGATACTCACAACAATACTTAACGATACAACGATACTCACAACACTACTCACAACGATACTCACAACGATACAATGATACTCACAACAATACTTAACGATACAACGATACTCACAACACTACTCACAACGATACTCACAACGATATAACGCTACTCACAACAATACTCAAAACAATACTCACAACGATACTCACAACGATACTCACAACGATACAACGATACTCACACCAATACTCAACGATACAACGATACTCACAACGATACTCACAACAATACTCACAACGATACTCACAACGATAATCACAACAATTGAGTCATTGTGTCTCTTTACTTTCGTGCCGGCCCCCATGGGCCTCGAATTTGTCAAAGGCGCGTGGGTGTTGATTGTGGTGATTGATACGATAGCCATTGATACGATATTGATACGGTATTGATACGATATTGATAACGCATTGATACGGTATTGATGCGATATTGATACGGTATTGATGCGATATTGATACGATATTGATGTGATATTGATACGATATTGATACTGTATTGATGCGATATTGATACTATATTGATACTGTATTGATAACGTATTGATACGGTATTAATGCGATATTGATACGGTATTGATGCGATATTGATACGATATTGATACGGTATTGATACGATGTTGATACGACATTGATACATAGTTGATACGATATTGATACTGTATTGATACGCCATTGATACGATTTTGATACTTTATTGATACGACATTGATACGATATTGATACAATATTGATACGATGTTGATACGGCATTTATACTATATTGATACGACATTGATGTGATATTGATGCGGTATTGATACGATGTTGATACGATGTCGATAGGGTATTGATACTATATTGATACGGTATTGATACTATATTGATACGATATTGATACGATGTCGATACGGTATTGATACTATATTGATACGGTATTGATACGAGGTTGATACGATATTTTTACGATATTGATACGATAGCCATTGATATTATATTGATACGATGTCGATACGGTATTGATACGATATTGATACGATGCCCAGACGCGTGGATGGGGCTTGGTGCATGGTAGACCGCAGGTAATTTTTTAATGAATTTTAAAAAATCCACAATTTTTCTTAGCACGTTTGTTGCTGTTCACTCGCCCCCCCTCCCTCCAATGCGAGGACAATGAGGACAATGCGAGAACAATGCGAGGACAATTAGGAGCCAAGGAACCGACGTGGTGACTCAGGGCCCTGCGCTCTTTGTACCCCCCGCGTGTCACAGCGACAGCAGCGGTCGCGAGCGCTGCGCCGCGAACCCGGCAACCCGAGTTCGATACACCCCTCTCACGGCCAACAGCAGTGACGCTTATCTGAACTGGTTATGTGCCCCTCCTAGGTAGACTCAGCCTCAAACGAGTATCTGGTGTGGTGTCTAAACATCAGCACTGGGGAGACAAAGGTGGTCGGACGTGATGCTGGCCACCCACCCCCTCGTGTGCCGTGCCGGCTTTCATTGCTACCCACCAACAGCGCTTGCCCCAACTGTGTAGGCAACACGGGGGATCTTCGTCTCTGGTGGTGGCAGCGGTGGTGGTGATGGGGGTGGTGTTGGCGTAGGTGGCAGTGGTGTTGTTGGGAGATGGTGGTGGGAGGCGGTGGTAGCGGTGGTGGGGGTGGTTTTGATGGTGTGGGGTGGAGAGGGCGGGTGTGGGCTCGCTTTCGTTCGGGCTGCAGCCTCCTCTGGTGCACACGGCCCCTCCATCCCTCCATAGCTCCCTCCCTCCCTCCCTAGCTCCCTCCACCCTCCCCTCCCACCCGCATCCTTCCAGGAATCCAGAGCCGTGCAGGATTCGAGGAAATTCAGAAAGAGAGCGAGAGAAAGGGCTGGAGGTGGCTACAGCGGGGTGGCGGGGGGTGGGGGAGGAGGGGGCGAGGGGGGGCGGTGGAGGGGGGTGTCGGGACGCTGAGAAGGCAGGCGGCTGATGGGATTTTGGGGGGGCCCCGAGTTGTGGGGCTGGGGTCCCATTGTTGCTTTGTCCGTGAGGAAGCTGCCTGCTCATGACAGGCGGAGAGAACGGAGTTCAGAGGAGAGCGGTGGGCATGGTAGAGCGGGCATGGGAGAATGGGTGTGGGAGAGCGGGTGTGCGAGAGTGATTGTGGGAGAGCGGTTATTGCAGAGCGGGTGTGGGAGAGCGGGGATGGGAGAGCGGGTACGAGAGAGCGAGTATAAGAGAGTGGAGTTCAGAGGAGAGTGGGTATGGGAGAGCGGGTATCGCAGGGCTGGTACAGGAGAGCGGGTGTGGTAGAGCGGGTGTGGGAGAGAAGGTGCTGGAGAGCGGATGCGGGAGAGCGGGCATGGTGCAGGAGAGCTGGTCGCAGTTCAGCGCAATTGTCTCTGCGTGTCGCTATTCATCTCGCACACTTCCCGCCACCCCCTTCCCATCTCTCGTCTCCTGTTTCCCACTCGTTCGCTGCTCATTACCCGCTCGTTCGCCGCTCATTACCAGCTCGTTCCCCGTTCGTTCACCACTTATCGCAGGGGTTCACACCCAGCAGGCCCCCACCCCCCCCCCCCCCTTCAAATACGAGGACTTCGGCGACGTCGCGGCGTTCACCGAAGCAACGACGTTAGAGATCCGTGGCGTCGTTGGGAACGAGTCGGCCATACTGTGTGCGTGCCGGCCTCGCGGTCCAAAAGTCGCCAATAAAACGACTGCGCAGAGACAGCTGCCACTGGGTGGTACCCCCAGGTTAGACCACGCGGCAACGTCACCCCTGCTGTGGAACTACAGCAGACTTCGTGAAACGCAGCAGTGCCTTCCTCCTCCACCGTGATGATCACCCTGAGTGCCTACACAAGTTTTTCTTTTGCCCGGAGACGTCCATCTCAGGGCAATTTTAGGGATGCGATTGTGTTCCATTCTCAGGACGTGGCCACTATAACCATCGCAGTCTTCGATGTGTTTTAATTTCCTTTGTTCTGTTCCAGCTTCGGGTTCTCGAGTACAATTCACGATTGGAAATGTTGTTTGGCCAAAATATACAGCGTAGATATTTTTGAGGCATCCATTGTGGAGGGCCTCAACCTTTGTTCATGTCTGTCTGCTTTTATGACCCTCCAGCATTCAGAGCCACATAGCAGGATGGACGTGACGTTGCTGTTGTATATTTGGGCTTTGGTTTTCAGATTGCACTGTTTGGACTTCCAAATGGTTCGCAGTTGACAGAAGGCGCCCCTATTTTTTTCCCGGCCTTGCCATGATGTCTTTATGGCCCCCACTGTCCCTGCTGATGAGGCTGCCCAGGTCGATGAAGTCATCCACAAACTCCAGTGGGTCACCATTTTATAACAACGGGTGTCATGGAAGTGGCGGCATTGATACGCATCACTTGAGTTTTTGGAGCTTTCAGCAGGGGCGGTTTCTTCATTAGGGCGATTGGGCGACGCACCACCAATGTCATTCAACCACAGAGTTTCGCGAGCCGTTACTGTGCCTCTGGATATAGTCCAATCAGCGTCATGTCACGTTCTGTGGAGTACCGCCTCTTTTTGGGCGATTTCACTCCGGCTGAGAATCGCCCAGAGTGTTCCCATAGACTTACATTCAAAGATGTTTTTTTTCGAACGGCGGGCGCTGCAATGCATTCTCTATGGCTTCCGGGAGGGCTCGCACTAACGTGCTTACGTCATCATACGTAAGCACGTTTCATCCACCAATATTATTTGTCGCCACCTAGTGGAATCTTTAATAAAAGAAACTGAGTGGATTGTATTAATAGTGAGTATAGAAACAAACAAGATGTATTGTAAGAGTCACTTTATTTTTCATTAATATTAAAGAAGTGAAGTTGCCTTTAGATGCTTAAGCTGTTAATTTATCCATTGCATGGGTGGACCTTATCCTTATCAATCATCCAGACATTTGCCCCCCCCTGAGAGATTTTGCAGGAGTCGCCACTGGCTTTCAGTTTTATTTCCTGGAGGTTGGAGTGATTAGTGAAAAGGACAGCGAGGGTCAAAGTCTCGGTCCTCCAGCTGGTTGAACAGGGTCCACTGGATACCTCTGGGTTGGTCCGATATAGTATTGCTCATGATGCAGTCGATGTTGAGGAGGATGGATGAGATTGATGCATCCTTGTCTCAGTCCAGACTTTGCAGGAGAGAGTGTTGTCAGTGATTACACTGCATTAAAAGTGTTTGTACAACTTTCCTATGATGGTTATGATTTTTGATGGAAATCTACAGGAGCTCATTATCTTCCAAAGGCTTTCTTGAAATCCACACAAAGATGTGTTCTATTCTAAGCACTACTCCATGTTGTTTCACAGTGCAAAGATCCAGTCCATACATCCATACCTGTCAACCCATACGGTTTACCCGTATTCTTGTACAGGGAAATTGAGTTTTCAGGTCCATACGGCATTCAGCCGTTTCAATATGGGCAGTTTATTTGTCTATTTGTTTGTGTTTCTCTCTTGTGATGGGATTTTGTAGGATGATTGTTGAGATTTATAAGGACACGGGGTGACCAATAAGGTAAGAATTGGTCTGTAATAAGGGGGTTGACAACTATCTACATTCTCTTCCTCTTTTGAATCCCGCTCGCTCCTGCCTGAGCCTGGTGTCAATGGCTATCTCCATTCTGTTGAGGAGAACGCTGCTGAAGACCTTGCTGGGAATGGATAGTAAGGTGATTCCTCACCAGCTATTGCAGTTCTTGAGGTTTCCTTTTTTTGGGTATGTTAATGATGAGACGTTTAGTCCAGTCATCGGGGATGTTGTCTGTGGCCCAAATGTTATGGAAGAGGTCTGTCAGAACCTTGGCAGCTGTGGGAATGTTTTTTTAGCATCTTTGCGTGGATTTTATCCTGTTGCACATGCCTTGCCACTCTTGAGAGATTTGATAGAACCTCAGATATGTCAGGAGGACCGGTGTCAATGTCAAGGATATCATTTGTTGATGGGATGTTGGCTGGCTGTTCTGGGTCAGGGAGGTTGAGCACTTCTTGGTAAAGTTGGACCCATCTAGCTGCTTGTTCACTCTCAGAGGTAATGGTGTTGTCATTTGTGTCTGTAATGGGAGCAGATTGGTTGTAATGTCTGTCCCAAAGACGCTAGGTGGTCTTGGTAGACTGTGCTCAAGTCTCCATTGGTCTCCAGCCTCCTCAGCTTCACTAGCCAGGTTCTCAACAAAGGCCGTCTTGTCTCTCCTGGCTCTCGTCTTGACTTATCTGTTCTTGTTCTTGTTGGCTATCTGGGCCTGTTCTTGTAATCTTGGTGATTTGGAGTTTAGTTGCTTTTTTTAATTAGTTTTCTCTCTTTAAATGTCTGCCATGTACCCGGTGTTATCCACTCTTTAGCCCCTTTTGTTTGAAACCTAGGACCCTTTGTGCTGTTTCATTATAGGTGTTCTTGATGTTATCCCATTTTCTGTTGATGTTTTATTCTTTCTCCATATCAGTGGTGGTATTTATCAAACTAAAACGGTTCTTTAGCTCCATGACAAACTCTTTGATCTTCTTCGGGCACTTGAGTTTTGCAATGTCCAAGTTGTTTCCGGCACTGACCTTGTGGTATGACCCTCTTGAGCTTGATAGTAACAGCGGAAAGGTAGTGGTCGGTGTATGCATCTGCACCACGGTATGTTCTAACATCCTGGAGTGACCCACACGTCGCTTTCCATCGATAATAATGTGGTCAATCTGGTGGGTGGTGCTACCATCAGGAGACTTCCAGGTGAGCTCATGTATGTTCTTCTGGGGGAAGATGGTCCCACCAATGACAGGGTTGTTGTTCATACAAAAGTCAACTCGTTCCCCATTGTTATTCCTTTCATCACTTCCGTCATGGTTGGTGTTGTTGGGTTTCACTTTAGCGTTCATATCGCCGATAATGAGGAGGATGTCATGCTGGGGCACCTTTGAAATAGCCAGCTGTAGTTATTCATACCAGTCCTCTTTGCTCTCTTCCTCTGCCTCATTTGTTGGTACATAGCACTGCAACATGGTGAGTTTGCAGAACTTCGACTTGAGGCGCACTCTAATGAGCCTCTCACTCACTGGCTCCCATCCAGTAAGGATCTGGCTTTTTCCTTAGAGAGTGCGATGGCAACACCATGTGTATGGATGTTCTCATGGCCTGAGTATGGCACCACTGATCCGTCATTCGTCACAAGACGTCCAAAGCTGGTCCAGCGACATTCACTTATCCCCAGGATGTCGAGATTGTACATGTTCATCTCGCTGAGGACTTGTGCTGTCTTGGAGGTCTCGTACATGGTTCTAACATTAACATGGGCCAAGGCGGAGCTTGGTTTTTGGCCCCAGTAGACTCTCTTTCATACTCCTGACTTACAATGGCTGGCTTAGAAGAGGTCCTGGAGTGTTGCAAAAAAAGTCTTCGGGATCTGAGTGGGGACCATCCTCATGAGGTATAGTAATTTGGAAAGGATCATCGTCTTAATTAGATGTCCTCGTTTCTATAAAGAGAGTGGGACATCTGCCCAGACCGCTACCAAGGTGGTTGTTTCTTGAAGCTGCCGAGGGTAAATTCATTGAAAAGAGTGAGTTTCGAGAAGAGGTCACAATGACATTTAATATGGGATGGAGACTATTAAAATGGGACAAAGTCATTTGTAGGTTTAGGAGATGCTGCTGATGGCAGCATTAGTTCCGATTTTGTTACATTTAGCTTGTATCCCAATGCCTATCCATATTCCATTGCCAATGCTGGTATTGTGGGAATTTATTACTTCAAAATATTGTCAGAAAAAAAGCGTAATTTATTTTCAACCTTGCCACACTTCACCCCCACGACGGAGTGATTTTCCCTCACCCTTTCGGCGAGTGGTTCCATTGGCAGGGTGCAGAGTAGGGGGAGACAGTGGACTGCCCTGTCTCGTCACCCTTTCCCAGCGAAAAACTCTGAGATGTTAATACATTTGTCATAACTGAGGTCGTGGGATCTGTGTATCAGAGTTTGCCCATGTCTATGAATTGTTGGGGAAATTCAAATGTACGCATTGTCTTAAATAGAAGTTCCATTCAAGTATATCAAACGCCCTGTCCCCATCCAGCATCAAGGCGTACACTGGGAGATTGTGCCTGCTAGCAATCTCTGTTGCATTGACTCGGGTCCTGACATGTTCAGCGGAGTCTCTATTCTTGATGAAACCCGTCTGAGCCGTTCCTGTCATCGTTGGTAAAATATTTTCCAGTTTACCCGGAAGCATTCATTGATTGCTCTGGTCCTGGAAAGGGGGGGTCTTTACCTTTGCGTATAGAGCAGATGTATGAGCGGTAGTTCTTGGTTTTAACCATTCTTGCTAATAATATTGTGGTGGCTGCAGAGGGATCATGGAAGGGAAGCATGGCTGTTTTCATATCACCTACTCATTTGATAGTTTATCAGTTTATTACATTCTAGTCTCATCCCATCCAGTTCTTTGATAATTTCAGCTGATTGTGTGGCTTTACATCCTCTCATCGCTGTTATTTTTCCCAGATGTTTATTTAAGCCTCCATGCTCCCTTCTCCACGAGGGAAACCTCTGATACATACACTTTAAGTGCATCCCATAGTATTTGGGGAGAGGGAGGTGGGGATGAAGCGACATTGTTACTCATATATCCCTCATTTTCCTCTTTTATTTCTTTGACCAGTTGATCGTGCTCTAAGAGTCGACGGTCTAGGGGCCAATAATTTATAAGTCGTTATTATTTTTGTGGTCTAAGATTAATTAGATTGTCATCAGAGCGTGGCCGTACATTTGCATATCCAGGATCTCCGCTTTGGTGAGGTGTGGTAACAGGGGCATGGAGATGAGAAAATAATCGATTCTGGAAAGCTTCTATTGGGCTCTAGAAATGTGGGTGATTCTCTTTCGGTGGGGTGGAGGGTCCTCCACCGGTCTGTCAACTAGCGTTGAGTGATTATTTCACTGAGTAGAAGCCTCTGTGCCGCGTTTTGGTCAGAATTAGTCGAGTGCCATTTATCTGGAACGGGGTATTTAAGCAGGTTCAAATCGCCTCCTGCGATAAGACCCCCTTCCTTTTCTCAATAAGAGACGCAATTACAGGAAAAAGTTTTGAATTGATAGGGGGGGAGGGGCGGGTGATAGACGTTCATGAGGGTGACTTCTTTGCCCTGCAATGTTCTTACAAAGGGATCTGGGCACAGTACTATTAGTGAGCTCCTCTGGAAGGTGGGACTATTTCTGGATCATGTAATCTGCGTGCCCAGACTCCACATGGAGTCCGGGACCCGGCTAAACAGGCACGACATGGGTTAGAGAAGAGATGGGCTAATGCGGTACAGGAGGGTGTGGCGCTGAGTGGACTTGCCGATGACCCTGTACCAGCGGTGTCAAGATCGACCTCTATGGAAGAGGCTCGTGAAGGGAAGAACGCCGCGAGGTAGTTAACACCTCCAATGCCAACGTGGCATGGATAGGCTAAGGCCGACTGAGACGTGAGCCCGAGTTTGCATGCGTGGGAAATGCGGTGGCCCTGAGCACGCGGCCTGTGCTGTTGTTACAGGAACACGCCGGTGGGACACTCCGATGAGACGCTCTGGTGGAACATGCCGGTTGGACCCGCCGGTTGGGAACGCTGATGGGACACGCCCGTGGGACACTCCAGTGGGACACTCCGGTGGGACACTCCGGTGGGACACTCCGGTGGCACACGCCAATGGTACATGCCGTTGGGACACGCTGGGGACAGTCTGGAGGTCGGGCCCACCAAGACGAGGACGACGAGGACCCCTCATCCACCGCCTCCACTTGCCACGTCCCCCTCGTCACTCCCCTCATCACTCCCCTCGTCACTCTCCTCGTCTCCCAGCTGAAATCCAGCGGAGTTCTCGTCCCCCTTTACCAGAAGCTCAGGTTTTAGTTTTTGTCCCCTTCTCCGGCACAGTTCGTGTTCAACCATTTCTCTTGGTCCTGGGAGTAACACCGCTCACAAACGGACGGCGGAAGTGGCAGCCCTCTCTCTTCTCTCTCTCCTCTATCCCCCCTATATATCTCCCCACTCTCTCTCTCCTCTATCTTCTTTCTCCTATCTCTCTCCGCTATTTCTCTCTCCACAACTCGAGGCAAAAGCGTTGCCAAAATTGCCATGGTGACGTTTTCATCTTCTGCCACGGCGACTTCTTCTTCTGCCACGATGACTTCTTCATCTTCTGCCCTGGTGACTTCTTCTGCCATGATGACTTCTTCTTATTCTGACACAGTGACAACTTCTTCCATGGTGACTTCTTCATCTTCTGCCACAATGACTTCGTCTTCTCCGTCTGCCATGGTGACTTCTTCTGCCATCATGGTGACTTCTTCTCCGTCTGCCACGGTGACTTCTGCCATCACGGTGACTTCTTCTTCTGCCACGGTGACTTCTTCTCCGTCTGCCACCATGGCGTTCCACGCCTCTCGCGTTTCATCGACGGTGGATTTCAGGTGCCGTCACGTCGCCGTTTTGTCTCCGGCGCAGACGGCTTCACGTCGTGTTCAACGCCCCCATGTCCACCCCCCTTACATGTTGGTGTAGACGGAGCGGACCCTCGCAGATACAGTCGCAGCCGCGTGGTTGTTGTTGTTGTTATTATGATTGTTGTTGTTACCATGTTGTTGTTGTTGTTTAAGCGGAGGGTACGGTGTCCATGTGAGCGTTGAACACCCTCACGCGTATGGTCGCACGGCCCCGCGGGGAGCGGTCGGCTTGCGGTGCGGTCCCCTCACTCACACACACACACTTTCCCTGACACTCTCTCACACTCTCATACACTCTCATACTCTCCCTGACACTCTCCCTGACACTCTCCCTGACACTCTCCCTGACACTCTCCCTGACACTCTCCCTGACACTCTCCCTGACACTCTCTCACACAAGACAAAGATCCCCCGTATAGCCTTAACAGACTGTAGGGGCAAGTGCTGTTAGCGAGCACCTATGAAGGCCGGAACGGTACACGAGGGGGTGGGTGGCCAGCACCACGCCCGACCGCCTTTGTCTCCCCAGTGGCGATGTTTACACATCGCACCAGGTACTCATTTAAGGCTGAGTCGACCTAGGGGAGGCCCAGGACCGGTTCAGATAATCGTCACTGGTGTTAGCCGTGAGCGGGAATCGAACCCGGGTCGCCAGGTTCATAGCGCAGCGCACTATCCGCTACACTACCGCTCCTCACACTCACACATACACTCACACATTCTCACACTGACACACTCTCCCTAACACTCTCTCACACTCTCATACTCTTCCTGACACTCTCTCACACTCACACACTCACAACTCTCCCTGACACTCTCCCTGACACTCTCTCACACTCACACACTCTCCCTGACACTTTCTCACACTCACACACTCTCCCTGACACTCTCCCTGACACTCTCTCATACTCACACACTCTCACACTCTCACACTCTCCCTGACACTCTCTCACACTCACACACTCTCCCTGACACTCTCTCACACTCACGCATTCTCCCTGACACTCTATCACACTCACACATTCTCCCTGACACTCTCCCTGACACTCTCTCACACTCTCACACTCACACACTCACACACACACTCACACACTCTCACACTCTTCCTGACACTCTCTCACATTCTCACACTCACACACTCTTCCTGACACTCTAACACCGCACCTTGTCTACATAGACTTTCACGGTAAACTCTAACTCGGACACGCCAACACATATTATGCTACATTTTCAGGCAGGCACTGATGGACTCTCTAACATGGATTCTCTAACACGGACTCTCTAAGACGGACTTTGTGACACGGTCTCTGTCTAAACACTGGCGGGTTCCCATACTTCCGAACTCTGTTACCCAACCAAGCAGACAGATCGTACTCCGTGAGCGATACCCAACGATGCAGTGAAAGACATTGGTGGGTGTGATAGAGAGTGTGATGGACAGTGTGACAGAGAGTGTGATAGACAGTGTGATAGAGAGTGTGATAGACAGTGTGATAGACAGTGTGATAGAGAGTGTGAAAGGGTGTGATAGACAGTGTGATAGAATGTTCGGACTCTCATTGCGGAGGAGAGGCTGCTACACCTCTGTCGGGAGATGGATTGGTACCACTTGGACCTCTGTGGAATCCAGGGAGTCCAGTGGTCCGGTTTTGGCTCCAGTCATCATGAGGGCTGGACAGTTCTCCACTCGGGGCAGGAAACTGCCAAACAACAGGGAGTATGACTTCTGTTGAACAAATAATGAAGGGGCTGTGGGAGTGTTGGGGTGAGGTGTGGGAAGCTGTTTATGCCAGACTACTGTGGACTCACCTCCCCATCAACAAGAGGCAAGGAATAGTGGTGGTTGCTTATTCCCCTAATGAAGATGAACATCAATGGAGGGATGCAGACAAAGTCGATGAGTCAGACGCCTTCTATAACCTCCTGTCCCAGGTACTAGCTAATGTGGCACCTTGGAATAAAATATTGCTTTTGGGTGATCACTCCTATCCAGGTGACACCTGGGTTGGAGCGATCGGAAGGCATGGGCCAGATCAGCTCAATAAAAAAAGTAGGAGGCTGATAGACTTCTGTGAAGCCCATGGGATTCTAATTACCAACACACTGTTCCGGCATTGGTGCATCTACACAACATCATGGATGCATGCCATGTCCAAGAAAGAACATCTGCTGGACTATATATTTATGGACCAGCGGATGCAGGCCTATGTTCTTGACACCAGGGCCTACCATGGAGTGGATTTGCCCACTGACCATCAGCTTGTCATCTGTAAGATGCAAATGCCATTATTCCACTCCAGTACTGGGTGTCCATCTAGGACTCGCTTTAAACCTACAGTGGCATGGTCTTAGCCAGCTGAGGATAGTTGCAAGCAGGAATATCAACATTGCTTGCAGCTGTGGTTGGCATCTTCCCTATTTCTGATGCTCAGGGGAAATAGGTGAAGTTCAGGACTGTGGCTCATGCTGATGGAATGGCTGCATTGGGTATGTGGTACATACCTCCCCAGAAAGCATGGCTGAAGTAGGAGGTGTTCTGGCTGGTTGAAAGAAAACGACAGGCCCACTCCCGTCGTCTACAACATCCAACATTGCAGAATGAGGAAGCTTACTGCAGCCTTGGAGAGTCGGAGAGCGTGCGGTGCTGCCAGGATGAGTGGTGGGCGCGGGTTGCTGAGGAGATGGAATCTGCGTCAGTAGCCCACAATCACACATGACTATTTAATTCCATCAAAACAGTTACTTGCAGCACTTCTCCTATCACCATCCTTAAGGGAACGATTGGTGATCCTATCTCCGACTCCCAGGAACAGAGGAACGGGTTTGCAGAGCATTTCTGTGAGGTCTTGGGGGAGGGAAATTCCCTCAGCCCAGACAACATCATGGAGCTACTTCTTCCAAATATTGCCAGAAGTAGCCACCCCTTCTGAGTGGTTGGCTGAGGTGCCATCTGTTAGGTAAGTATGAGGGGCAATACAGAGTCTGAGACCAGGAAAGTGCCAGGCAGAGGCGATTTCCCCAGCGAAAAGCTGGGGGAGGGTGGCATCTATGTGCAGACTGCCCTATATGACATCATCACAACTGTCTGGACCACAGCATGGGTTCCACAGGATTGGAAGGATGCCCTGGTTATCCCCTTTTTAACCGGGGGACTGCACAGATTGTAAGGACTACAGGGGCATCTCTCTTCTCTGTGTGCCTGGAAACGTCATGGGAAGGATTATTTAACATCGCCTTGCCAGGCGCGCTGAGGAGAGTCTTGCTGACCCCGAATTTGGTTTCAGACCAGGGTGATATGGCACTCATTCCATATTCTCTCTGTTTGCTACTGCAGAGGTGTAGGGAATTCCAAAAAGACCTACATCTCTACTTTATTAATCTGGTCAAGGACTATGATACCATCAACATGCCAGGGCTCTAGGCTGTTCATCGTGAGTCCCTAACTCTCTGCTCACAATCCTTAAGGGCCTTCATGATGGTTGGCAGGCCCGGGTAAAGCTACATGGCCAGGAATCAGAGCTATTCCCTGTTCACCTTGGGTTGCGACAAGGGATGTCAACTGGCTCCCACATTATTTAACATCATCTTTGACCACGTAATTCGAGAAGCGTTCCATGGCTGTACCAGAGGAATTTCCATCCGGTACAGATACAATGGAAGGTGGATCGATGACTTGGTGTGGTCGAGGAATGGCTCCCTATTGGTCAACCATGTTGCATATGCTGATGATGTGGTGATTGCTGCTCACTCAAAGGAGGAGTTGAAGGCACTACTGCTGAAGCTGGAGTGTGCCACTAAGTGGTGGAGTCTGACCATCAGCTCACCTGTCTGGGTATGTTATGCTACCTCCTCAGCTCCCCATTGGTGATGGAGCAGTTCTGGAGAGAGTGGAGAGTTCCCATACCTGGGCAATGTGCTCATGACCAGCTCCAATTTGACAGCAGAGGTCTTACTCCAAATCAGCCGGGCGGCATTATCTTCTCATCGGCTGTGTAATGCTGTGTGGACTCTACCTGGTATGTCACTCCACTCGAAGCTGTGGGTCTTCTCGGCCAGTCATTCCCTCCCTTCTCTATTCTTGTGAAAGGTGTACCCCTCTAATGGAACATCTGCGCCGGTTCGAAACATTCAGGCTGACATGCCTACGATCCATACTGGGATTAACCAGGCTGGATTGTGTGAGGAGCTCACAAATCCTTGAAAGATCTGGACACGTTCCCATCACTAAGTTCCTCAGGCAGGCAAGGTTGTGTTGGCTGAGTAATGTAGCCCGCATGCCCAGTCACTGCATCCCCAAGCAGATTCTGTTTGGTTGGATAGATGGGGCTAAACGGGCATGACATGGGCTGGAGAAGAGATGGACTGATGCGGTACGAGAGAATGTGGAGCTGAGTGGACTTCCTACTGACTGGTACCAGCGGTGTCAAGATTCTGCCTCTATGAAGGAGGCTGGTGAAGGATGCTTCTGGAGGCAGTTGCCCTCCAGCAACAATGGAGGGCAGACGAGAGACGCTCCCAACAACAACAAGAGCACCGGGCAGCTAAAATGCAGCACATTGGCACAGTCGGGGGTACAGCTGGTGCATGTACCAGTCATCTCAGTCAGCCAACCCATGGCACCTGGGTTTGTCCCAGGAACTCCTATCAGCGAGCCTTCTACAATTCACGTGGCCTCAAAGTGCACCTGGCCTGGCACAGGTACCGTGGTGACGTCACCATCACTTTGTGGCCTAAATGGCGGGTATTGGTATTGATAGAGAGTGTGTTAGAGAGCGTGTTAGAGTGTGCTAGAGAGTGTGTGATAGAGAGTGTAATAGAGAGTAATAGGGAGTGTGTGATAGAGAGTGACAGAGTTGTGAGTTTTAAACCAATTTTATTGCTGCCAGCAGAAAAAGCACTGGAGCCGATTTCGATACAATGTCACATCGAGCACAGCATCACGTGTGTGCGTCACATACACAACCTGCGGCATGTGGCGCTTGCACGTGCCACACGCAACACAAACACCACGTCGTTACGCTACGCCATGCGCGACGAATACCCTCGTGAAAAAGTGAAGTTCAGAATGCCGTTTGCGCTGGTGCAAAGGGCTTCACCCCACCCCCCCCACCGTGCAAAAAACATGCACGCGTCACCGGCTTTGGAGCAGAGCGTGAGCTCGAGCTGGAGCCGTGCCTTGAGCAGGGCCGTCGACATTGCCGCCACCGCAGAGCAGCCGTCAGTGTCGCCTTGTGACATCTTTTGCCTGGTCTTGTAAAATTGCCATCTTTGCTTGGGCACAGACGGAGTTTGCAAGAGAGTGATAGAGAGAGTGATAGAACGAGTGATAGAGATTGTGTGATAGAGATTATGTGATAGAGATTATGTGATAGAGAGTGATAGACTTTTGACTTTTAAACCACTTTTATTGCCACCAGCAGCAACAGCACTGGAAACAATTTCGATACGAAACACAAAGTCACCAGCAAAAAAAGAACCAAACAATAAAATAAACACGCGCTGTGGCACGTGGCACTAGACGCGCCACACACAACACAAAACAACTCCACGTGGTCGTCGTTGCGCACGCCACACCCGACGACCGAGCACGTTAGAAGGTGAAAAGGAGGGTGCCGTTCACGTCAGTGCAGAGGGCTTTTCCCGCTCCCGAGCATTCGAAGAAGATGCGCACGTCACCAGCATGTGAGTGGTACGCCTGCTCCAGCCAGAGCCGCACCTTGAGCAGGCCCCTCAAGACTGGCACCACAGAGCAGGAGCAGTCGTCAGTGTCGCCTTGCAGCATCTTTTTCCTTGTCTTGTACACCCCCATCTTCGCTTGGGCGCAGACGAATTTGTCGAGGTCATGGAACTTGTTAGCCAGGTAATATACGAAGCTACTGTTGTAGAAGGGCACCCCCAGTTTCCTGAAAATGGTCTCCAAAAGCTGGAACATTGGGTTGAGCCGCTGGCAGCTTAAGTACTGGTGGGGCAGATCCTCCCTGGCACCGCAGAAAGTGCATAATTCTGGTACCCTCGGCGAGATTCGGCTGAGCCACATGGCCGATGGCAACGTGACTTGTACATTTGTTTCCTCTGGGGGGTGGCCACAATGAGGGGAGATACATTATTTCTCCATTTTGTATCCGGTAGGTTGGGCAGGTCCCAGGAATGCAGCACCTTGACACAGCACGTGTAGAGTGCTTTCTTTGGGGCACTCTTAATGGGCATGTTCAAGCAGCCTCGGAGCTTCAGTAGCTTCCCAGAGTCGCTGTGGCCAGGGAGGAGGAGGGAGGGGGGGCCGCTACTGTCCCCCGCCACCTCCAGGCGCAGCTCCTGCATGGCGAGGAGCACGTCCCACAGCAGCTTCTCCCCGGCAAGCATGGAGTGGAGTCCCGCGGTGCTGGCGATCTCATCTGCGGTCTTCCACTTGCGCTGGTGGGCCTGCACGAGGTCGAAGACTGTCCGCAGCCCTACTGATGTGAAGCGTAGAGCCAGGGTCCTCTCTCCTCTGATCCACTGGAAGAGGCCATTGCAGAACAAGGGCTCGTTCAGGAAATGTGCGAGGTCGTAGTGCGCGCGCGTTCTGCTCCACTCGACGTTCTGCCACGCGTCAAAAAGGTTCTGGTAATGACATGGCAGCCTCGTGTAGTCGACCAGGCTCAGGTCCAACAGGAAGAGCTCCTTTGCGTACCCCAGGTATCCTCCTGCGTTTCTCAGCAGGGTGAGGGCCGGCGACTTCCAGGGTAGCTCCTCCCGGTCGTACAGCAGCCGCTTCAAGGCCATGAGCCTGAAGCTCATTAACCTGGAGCTCATGACCCTGGTGGTGACGTCCACTAGACCCTGCTCCACCCTCACCCACTGGGAGGCAGAGAACCCCCGGCCTGAGCCAGTGCTTCCTGTGCCAGATGAAGTGCACGAGTGAGCGGTTCACTCTGGTGAGTAGACAGGCAGGAGACTGGAGGGCATTGGTCTTGCCACAGCACAGATGCTGCCAGGTTGTTAGCAACGAGCACTCGGGCCCTAAAGGACATCTGCGGAGCGAGGCGTGCCCATGTCAGTAATTAAACCTCGATTATGTCGGCCAGCTCAGTCCAGTTGTTCAGAGCGACGTGTGGTTTCCCCAGGTAGACCCCTAGGTACTTGACTCCGTCGGCTTGCCAACTGATTCCTCCTGGGAGGAGCACAGCGTACGCCGCATTGCAACTCCAAACACAGAGCCTCGCACTTGGCCCAGTTGATCCTGGCGGACAACGCCTTCTCGTACACTGCAACTGCCTGGCAGAGTGCGGAGACGTCGTTGAGCACGACACATGTCGTCTGCGTAGGCTGAGAGCCTGACAACCGCGTTCTCAGGTCCCGGGACCTTGAGGCCAGACAGATTTTGTCTCAGGTGGCGTAGGAGTGGCTCAATGGACAAGGTGTACAGCAACCCGAGAGGGGGCATCCCTGTCTGACACCCCTCATTACAGGGAAAGGGGCACCGACTCACTGGTGTATCTTCATGAGGCTGAATGTGCCCGTGTACAGAAGCCTAACGTTCGAGATGAAGGCCTGGCCGAAGCCGAGCAACGTTAGGAGTTTATCTAGGTAAGAGAGTGATCGAGAGAGTGGCAGAGATTGTGTGATATAGAGTGACAGAGAGAGTTATTGAGATTGTATGATAGAGAGTGATAGAGAGTGTTATGGGGAGCGGTAGTGTAACGGGTTTGCATTGCTCTACGAACCCAGCAACCGGAGTTCGATTCCCACTCACGGCCAACATCAGTGGCGATTATCTGAACCGGTCCTCGGCCTCCGCCAGGTCGACTCAGACTCAAATGAGTACCTGGTGCAGTGTGTAAACATCGCCACTCGGGAGACAAAGGCGGTCGGGCGTGGTGCTGGCCACCCACCCCCTCGTATACCGTTCCGGCCTTCATAGGTGCTCGCTAACAGCACTTGCCCCTACAGTCTGTTAAATCTAGGGGGAGGCCCAAGTCCGGTTCAGATAATCAAGATAATCATTGCTGGTGTTGGCCGCGAGCTGGAATCGAACTCGCGTTTGCCCCCGGGCATTCGTAGTGTAAGCGTCGCGCTAACCGCTACCCCACCGCTTCCCTCACGCATCACCACCAGCAGTAGAAGCAGCAGAGCAAGCAGCAGCACCACCACGCACGAACGTCGAGATGACGTTCAGCTGGGAGACCTCTTGGGCTCGCACGCGGCTGCTGCTGGGGCCGACTGCATTCTTGTCATTTATTAACCTCAGGTCAGCAACGTTAACTGTGGACGTAACGTAAGGTCTGAGTTAACGTAAGGGTTGAGTTAACGTAAGTGTTGAGTTAACGTAAGGTCTGAGTTAACGTCAGTGTTGAGTTAACGTAAGGGTTGAGTTAACGTCAGTGTTGAGTTAACGTAAGGGTTGAGTTAACGTAAGGGTTGAGTTTTGAGTTAACGTGAAGTCTGAGTTAACGCAAGGGTTGAGTTAACGTATGGGTTGATTTAACGTAAGTGTTCAGTTAACGCAAGGTCTGAGTTAACGTAAGGTCTGAGTTAACTTTCGATTTAAAGCTTTCGTGACTGCAGGGATTCATCTTCTTGGTTCTTTCGGTAAAGTCACGTAGAAGGGAAGTAATAAAATAATAAAAATAAAACATAATAAAATAATTATCACGACGTTTCGGCCACAACGCAAGCAGCCGTCCTCAGGTGAAGACCAGGTCTGTCGGGGAGACAGCGTCTGAATGAAACACCACCACGCTTGGAGATTATTGGAGAGTATATTTAGTATACTGATGATACTATGTAGTTTATACTTTAGTTTTTTACGTGGTTGTTTAGTTACTGCAGCTGCATACTATTAACATTCCTTCCCTTTATTAATGCTACCCTATCCCCTCCCTTTGATGCTGCTAATCCTGCATAATGCACGGGCATAATATGACTTTGAAACCCCCCGCCCACCTCCTACGCATTTCACAAGTAGTACTAATCACATACCTGCATTTCCCATAAATTTGCTAAATTCCTCTTGATATGCAAATTATTTTGTCAAGGCGCCCTTCCCCCCTTCCAACCCAGCTTAAATATACGCTCCAAGCGTGGTGGTGTTTCATTCAGACGCTGTCTCCCCGACAGACCTGGTCTTCACCTGAGGACGGCTGCTTGCGTTGTGGCCGAAACGTCGTGAGAATTATTTTATTATGTTTTATTTTTATTATTGTATTACTTCCCTTCTACGTGACTTTACCGAAAGAACCAAGAAGTCTGAGTTAACGTAAAGTCTGAGTTAACATAAGGGTTGATTTAACGTAAGGGTTGAGTTAACGTAAGGTCTGAGTTAACGTAAGGGTTGTGTTAACGTAAGGGTTGAGTTAACGTATGGGTTGAGTTAACGTAAGTGTTGAGTTCACGTAAGGTCAGCAACGGTATCTGTTGTGCCCATTTTCATAGATTAAAGACACACATGTCGCGAGCTACGGCTTTGTTGAACCGCTGCGTCTAACCCGGCCCACACAGTCGCATTCTTTCACTAGTACAATCACTAGTACACTCACTAGCACACTCACTAGTACACTTACTAGCACACTCGCTAGACAACTCTCTAGCACGCTCAATAGCACAATCTCTAGCATGCTCGATAGCACACTCTCTAACACACACTCTCTACCACACTCTATCTAACACAACTCTTTAACACAACTCTCTACCACAAACTCTCTACCACACACTCTCTACCACACACTCTCTAACAACAACCGCCATTCGCCACTAAGTGGCGGTGACGTCACCACGACGCTTGTGCCAGGCCATGTGCACCTTGAGGCCACGTGAAGTGTCGAACGCCCGCTGGCAGGAGGTCACGGGGCAG
Organism: Lampetra fluviatilis; assembly: GCF_964198595.1. NCBI lineage: Eukaryota > Metazoa > Chordata > Hyperoartia > Petromyzontiformes > Petromyzontidae > Lampetra > Lampetra fluviatilis. Next base: position 909,357 of record NC_136325.1, on the reverse strand, counting down.
ACCCAGGTGCCACGGGTCGACTGACCGAGATGACCGAGATGACTGGCTGATGCACCACCTGTGCCCCCTACTGTGCCAACTTGCTGTGCTTTAGCCACCCGGCGCTCCGCTCGTTGTTGTGAGCGTCGCTCCTCCGCCCTCCGTTGTTGTTGGAGGGCGACTGCCTCCAACTGCCCAGTAGCGTCCTTCACGAGCCTCCTCCACTGAGGCCGATCTTGACACCGCTGGTACCAGTCATCGGCAAGTCCACTCAGCTCCACGTCCTCCTGTACCACATCACTCCATCTCTTCTCTAGCCCGTGCCGCGCCCGTTTAGCCCCCTCGATCCGGCCGAACAAAAGCTGTTTAGGCATGCGGTGGCTGGGCATGCGGGCTACATGACCCAGCCAACGCAGCCTTGCCTGCCGGAGGAGCTCACTGATGGGACTTTGCCCAGATCTTTCAAGGACTTGTGAGCTCCTCACACAATCCAGCCTGGTCAAACCCAGGATGGATCGTAGGCAGGCCAGCCTAAATGTTTCCAACCGGCGAAGATGCTCCACTAGGGGGGTCCACGTTTCGCAAGCGTAGAGAAGGGAGGGAATGACCGTGGCCGAGAAGACCTGAAGCTTCGTGCGGAGCGACAGACCAGGTAGCTTCCACACAGCGTTACGCAACCGATGAAAAGATATTGCCGCTCGACTGATTCGGAGTGAGACCTCTGCTGATAAACTGGAGCTGGTCATGAGCACACTGCCCAGGTATGGGAAACTCTCTACTCTCTCCACAACTGCCCCATCACCGATTGGGAGTTGTGGGGGCGGAGTGCCCGATGGTACAAAATACCCAGGCAGGTGCTTAGTTTTGGTGGGGCTGATGGTAAGGCCCCACCTCTTAGTGGCACACTCCAGCCTCAGCAGCAGCGTCTCCAACTCCTCTTCTGAATGAGCAGCTATTACCAAATCATCGGCATACATAACGTGGTTGACCAATAGGGAGCCATCCCTTGATCGCACCCGGGCGTCGATCACTCTCTAACACACTCTCGAACACACACTTTCTACCACACACTCTCTACCACACACTCTCTAACACACTCTCTAACACACTCTCTAACACTCTCTAACACACACTCTCTAACACACACTCTCTAACACACTCTCTCTAACACACTCTCTCTAACACATTTTCTAACACACTCTCTCTAACACACTCTCTAACACAAACTCTCTAACACACACTCTCTACCACAGACTCTCTAACACACACTCTCTACCACACTCTCTAACACACACTCTCTAACACACACTCTCTACCACACTCTCTAACACACACTCTCTAACACACTCTCTAACACACTCTCTAACACTCTCTAACACACACTCTCTAACACACACTCTCTAACACACTCTCTCTAACACACTCTCTCTAACACATTTTCTAACACACTCTCTCTAACACACTCTCTAACACAAACTCTCTAACACACACTCTCTACCACAGACTCTCTAACACACACTCTCTACCACACTCTCTAACACACACTCTCTAACACACACTCTCTACCACACTCTCTAACACACACTCTCTAACACACACTCTCTAACATACTCTCTCTAGCACACACTCTCTGACACACACTCTCTACCACACACTCTCTAACACACACTCTCTACCACACACTCTCTAACACACTCTCTACCACACACTGTCTAACACACTCTCTAACACACACTCTAACACACTCTCTAACACACACTCTCTAACACACTCGCTATAACACACACTAACACACACTCTCTAACACACTCTCTCACCACACTCTCTCTAACACACACTCTCTAACACACTCTCTCTAACACACACTTTTTAACACAGCCTCTCTAACACACTCTCTAATACACACTCTCTAACTCTCTACCACACTCTCTACCACACACTCTCTAACACACACTCTCTACCACACACACTCTACCACACACTCTCTACCACACTCTCTACCACACTCTCTAACACACACTCTCTAACACACTCTCTAACACACACTTTCTAACACACACTCTCTAACACACTTTCTCTAACACACACTCTATAACACAGACTCTCTAACACACCCTCTCTAACACCCTCTATAACACACTCTCTCTAACACACACTCTCTGACACACTCTCTAACACACTCTCTAACACACACTCTCTAACACACACTCTCTAACACACTCTCTCTAACACACTCTCTAACACAGACTCTCTAACACACTCTCTAACACACTCTCTAACACACACTCTCTAACACACGCTCTCTAACACACTCTCTAACACACTCTCTAACACACACTCTAACACACACTCTCTAACTCTCTACCACACTCTACCACACACTCTCTAACTCTCTAACACGTCGTTTTCTTGGACCGCATTGCCCCTTCTGGGCCACCTCGCTCACGAGTCCAACTGCTCCATCAAACTAGTGGCCCCCTCCTTCCTCCCCAGGGTCCATTTGGGCCACCTGTGCCAAGAGTCCCACTGGGACGTCTCTAATTGGCCACCGGGCTACCCTCTCTGTTCCAGAGGATCAGCCTCCCATCCCTCCTGACAACAACAACACTCACTGAGCCCTCGTGGTGTGTGGGGCGCGCTATCGTCCCCCACGTGGTGTGCGTGGGGCGCTATCGTTCCCCACGTGGGGCTGCTGCTACGTCTCACAAACACAGGCCGCTGTGGTGTCGTTCACAAAGTCGAGGGTGACGTTGCTGTGCGGCTCTAGCTTAGGGGTACCACCACCACCACTCCCCACCTTGAGCAGGCAGCCGTCCCCTATGCATAGCCTCACGTAGGAGGGGACGACGTTTGCCGTACGTCATCCAAACTCGAGTCAGCGCGTTTTTGGTGGTGACCGTGATGCCGGCACGCACGCAAACACAATGTGGCCCGACTCTGGAATTGGGTCACGGGATCTTTATGGCCAGGCGAGGCGAATCAGGCAGCATGAGTCGCCTCGTACGATATCTTTATACATAAGAGGTTTTTTGTGGGTTAGATCGCGTAAATGTATGTGTCGTTAAACCCGCCACCACCCGACCGACGCAGCCAACTCGTAAGATTGTGTCAAGTAAATAAAACCGTGGCAATTCGTGACTCGTTCAGCACTAACCGGTTGCGTGTTAGAGAGTGAAACCCACTACTACATTTACAATTTCGAATACCGTAACGTTTTCGCCAGGCAATTACAACAACAGCAGCAAGCAGCAGGAGCAGCTTCATCAGGTGACAGGGCAGAATTGTGGAGAAATCCTGCTCGTAGTTTTGGTCTTAAATAGAGGGAGGAACACTCGCGAAGACATCGGCTCCATCCGCTCGATGCGGAGTTAAAGACCGAAGCAGGGGGAGGATTTCTCCACAATCCTGCGCTGTCGCCTGATGATGCTGCTGTTGTAATTTACCTGGCGGAAACGTCACGGTAGTCGCATTGTAAATGTTGGAGTGGGTTTTAACTCTCTGCCACACAGCCGGTTTGTGCTGAACTAGTCACGAGTTGGCCGCGTTTTTGCTGACGTGACACGAACCCCTACTGATTGGCTGTGTCGGGTGGTGGTGGGTTTCATGACACGTTGATATTTATGCGATCTAACGCAAAACAAATCCTCTATTATGGATATTGGCGGTGAAAGCCCTCCTACTACTGCTGCTGCTGCGTGTTAAAGCTATACCGGTTGATGGTTGACAAACCGCACAGCTGTTGTTCACCGGGGCGGCCTTGCCCGCAGATTCGAATCGTGCTCGCGCGCCAGATACGTTCAGGGGACGTCGGAGGCGGGGCCGCCGCGTGACGCCACCCAGAGAGCAGCGCCTCTCTCTCCTTCCTCTCCTACCCGCATCTCCCCACATCTCCCCTCTCTTCCCCACATCTCCTCTCTCCTCCCCACTCCTTCATTCTCCTCCCCGCATCTCCCCTCTCCTCCCCACATCTTCCCACTCCTCCCCACGCCTCCCCTCTCCTCCCCACGCCTCCCCTCTCCTCCCCACATCTCCCCTCTCCTGCCCACATCTCCCCTCTCCTCCCCACACCTTTTCCGAGCGGCGTATTTTTGGAAGTGACACCGGAGGAGACGGTGGGGGTTGGAGGGGGTGGTGGTGGTCATGAACTTTGGAGAAACGCAACGTGGAGGGTGGCGGTGGTGGTGGCGGTGCCCTGCGTGGCTCCCCCTCTCCACTGGCGCCACGAGAGGCGATCCGCGGTGTGGCACGTGACCACCCCCCACCCCTCGACTGCCCCCCCCCCCCCGGTGCCCTCCACCACCCCAGAGGGAGCAACCCTCGCGCCACCCCCCCATCACCCCCCCACCTCACCTGGAGTTGTCCCTGTTATGTTTGTTGCTGCTGCTGCGGGGTTATTTAAGATATGTTTGCTACACACACACAGTCCGGTATTTATTGACGAATTTGTTCAGTAAATCAATTAAGATAATAAAATCACGACGCGAGAAATGAAATGGCCACTCAGAGCAGAGAACAGGGAGCATGGCCTCCCGCTCCTCCCCACACCTCCCCTTACCTTCCCGCTCCTCCCCACACCTCACCTCCCCACACCTCGCCTCACCGCCCCACTCCTCACCTCCCCACGCCTCTCCTTACCTCCCCAGGCCTCCCCTCACCTCCTCATCCCTCACCTCCCCACGCCTCCTCTCACCTCCCCACCCCTCCCCTCATCTCCCCACGCCTCCCGTCAACTCCCCCGCATCTCCGCTCACCCCCCCCCATCACATTCCTGGCCGCGTCTCCCCCCCCTCTCTGCCTCCACCAAACAACAGCAACAACAACTCTGCGACAAATTTGATTGAAGACGCGTCAACGTGACAACAACGACGACAATGATGATGACGATGTCGCCACTACTACACTCTATGCCTTAGAGCAAAAACTAAAGCGACCGAAATGTCGCCTCTTACTCAAGAGGGAATCGCTTTGCTCGGCCGGTCGAGTGTGGCCACCAACATGCCGGAAGAGGCCCTTTCCGAGAAGGCCCCTCAGATCACCAGGGGACACCAACCGGGTCACACGTGGGGGGCCCGCGAGGGTTTGGGTCTTGGGCCCTCAGCATCTGGGAAACAAATAAACCACCCCTACAACGACCCACAACCACCCCAAAAAACCACGCAAACCACACCGGATTTTTGTGTACATTGTTTACATGGGACATTATATATATCAGCACACAAATGTAAATTTAAGACTGACGGGGGTGGCTCACGGCCACCGCCGCCACCGCCCATCCCCTCGCCAGCCGCCCACTCCACCGACCCCGACGACTCTCCACCGCAACGTCCAGCCCCGTGACCTCTGGGATTGAAGAACTTATATCGAAGACGGTACTCACGATCCCAGAGAGCGACCGTGGGCCTGGACCCGGTGGGTTCCGTGAGTGGGCCTTGGGGCCTCGTCGATGCGAGGTGGGGGGTCATCTTCCTTCCACGCGACGCGTTGAGGCCAACCCCACCGTTTCGGGCGACTTTTCGCCTGGCCACGCGAACGCGCGAGGCGACCTCGCATTGGGACGGGAGTGAGTTCAAGCCCTGGCTGTGGAGGAGGAGGGGGTGGTCGTAGCTCTCGGTCTCTCTTTCTGTCGGCGTGAGGTGCGGGACTTTGTATCACCGCTCACACTTTGGGTTGTTGTTCCCCCAATGTTCGTAGGTAACGGCATCCGGCACCGGGCCACCCCTAGATTGACTTCGCCAGAAATGAGAAGTCATAGCACGGCCAAGTACAACAGCAGAACAGTTGCGGAGCGCGCACGCGACTTCAAACAGGGTCCTTGTTGTGTACACAATGAGCTTCTCTTTTAACATACTGCTGCTGCGTCGTGTGTAATAATAACAATCTTATTATTAAATGTGACGTTCATACTGTGAGCACGAGTGCCCGTGTAGTCTCCAATGGAAGCCTCCATCGCCGGCTCGGCGGAGTCCACCGGGTTGTCGTCTTTCGTCTGTTTGTTTCACTCTCGCGGTGGTTGTGGTGGTGCTGGTGGTGGTGGCGGTTATCTTGATGGCAGTGATGGTGCTGGTTGTGGTGGTTGTGGTTATGGTGATAGCAGTGGTGGTGCTGGTAGTGATTGTGGTTGCTACAACTCGATGGGCTCTCATGAAATTGTCTTTTCCGAGACCAAGGTTCTCTGCAAACCTCCCGGCTACCATCAAAGGTTTGTACACGAAGCCATACAAATATACAAACACAGACATAATTTCAACCGTGATGATGGGTACAAACTTAGTAATCATTGGAAAGATGTTATCAACCACGCAAAAAAGACTTAATTACACTTTTTTGGACCATCTTATCTGACAGGCACTATTTTACTTTACTTTACCGAGTGTTAACATCCCCAGTTATTTTTTGGCAGTGCTCTCTTCATTGTTCAGCCAGCATTGGTATAAACATGGGCATTTTCGTTCTTTTGTCTATCATGTGTATCAGACCTCCCCTCCCCCCTCTCTGTCCATTGTGTTGGCGTGTACAGCAGCAACCTCGTCCAAGCCGGAGTCCATTGTTTTTCATTGGCTACCACATTCTGATGAGCCCCCCCCCCCTCTCCTCCCCCCTTCAACTTGCTAATAAGGGATTACTTCTTGAATCATTGCCTCACTTTATGCAGCTAATTCGGCTGTGACGGTCCCACCTGATGACGGAGACTTGTGTTGCCTCCGAAACGTCGTTATTTTTGTTTTATTTTATTTTCATTAATTTTGATGTTTTACCTACGTGACTTTACCGAAAAAACCTAAGAATATTGTGGTTGGGGTTATGGTGGTAGCAGTGGTGGTGGTCGTTGTAGTGGTGGTTGTGGTGGTGGTTTTGGTGGTTGAGGTCATGTTGGTGGTGGTGGTAGTTGGGGTTGTGGTGCCATGTGTGTGCGTGTCGAATGTTATTCCGCTTGTTTTTCCAAGAAATACTCAATCTAACTTTTTTCTTTAAATTTTACCAGGTAATGCCTTACTGAGCTATGTAGCTCATCTTCAGAAGCGACCTGGCCATCACAAATTATAGCCCAACGAAGTGGCTTATCATCATGTGAACATTTACAGAAGCCAAATACTCTATTCTCAACGTGGAGGGACAAACCGGAGGACCCAGAGATAAATCCACGCGACCACGGGGATAGAGACACCACAAAATTCACCTATACAGGCAAACGTCTGATTCCGGATCGGAATCAGGTGGTTAACATCTCCTAGCCAACGAGTCGCTGTGCCTGGCGGGAGCGGTGTTGCTCTCTGCCAACGGTACCGGTGAACAACACGAGCCGACCATACTTCACACGTCAGGCCGTAGCTGTGGAATCAGAAGGGATATCGTTACGCAGGGCGTCATTACATAACTGGGGACCTTCCGCTGTTGCCAAACGCTATAAGACACCGTGGCGCCTGCCCGCACGGATTCCTGCATTCTCCCTGTTCCATCCTTGGTGTCTGCGGGGAAGATATGAGGGGCGTCATGGAGTGGGTGCCCGTGGGGTGGAGGGGTGATAACTCCATTGGCCCGTCGCCAGTGCCACCTCGCTCATGTGACCGCCCGACCCCCGTCACACAACGTCCAGTCACTCTCATGCTGGGCCAAGACCTCGGAGTGGGGGCACACCCCAGTTACTGCTGCCCCCCTTTCTGCTCTTTGTAGCCACACGGCCGAGACTCTCTTCCACCAGGCGAGTCTCAGCCAGCCAGCGGCGTTTAGATTTTTTTTTACAACTTATGAAATGTTTTATTCCACATCCTCACTCACATATACATTGCAAACATCCCCACTTTTTGGGGCATCGACGGTATCAGACTCATCGGAGCAGGTGGGGGTGAGGGATTTCCTTTGGGGGAGGGGGCAGATGTTGGGCAGGTCATCACCTTTCTGGGCTCAGGTATTGAAGACCGTTCTAAGGGTTAGGAATGGATCCCAATGCACGTGCTACAGTCTTCTTCCCTGTCGCCGAGCTGATAGCTTAGATGCTCCAGTGCTGAGATTAGGGCCGAATGCGGCGATTTCCACAAAATGTTATCCGAGTGCGCGTGCAGGGGCGTCACGATGGGGCGGTGCGTGGCAGCGCCACGTGACGCGTGGGGGCCCAGTGGGGGGGGGGGGTGAATCAACAAATGAACAAGACACAAACGTGCTCAGAAAAATTGTGGATTTATTTTTTATTCATAAAAAAAAATTGTGGTCTACCATGGACCAAGCCCGATCCACGCGTCTGGCTATCGTATCAATACCGTATCAATATCGTATCAATACCGTAGCAACATCGTATCAATACCGTATCAATATCGTATCAATGGCAAGTATCGTTGTGAGTAGCGTTGTATCGTTGTGAGTAGCCTTGTGAGTATCGTTGTGAGTATTGTTACCTTTAAATCGTTTCACGAAAACTTCCACCGGCAGACTGTCTTCCCTCTAAACCCCCAATACACGTTGTGCAACTAAAACATTCTATATATATAGTTATAGGCTAACATATTATTGTGAAACGGGGTTACTAACATCGGTTGTCAGAGTCCTGTGCAGCTGCTCTACCATTTCATCCATCTGTGGGTGGTATGGTGACGTACGTACTTTGTTCCCAACAAGTCGCACACCTCTCGTAGTAATTTCAAAGAAAAATGTTTGCCCTGATCGGTTACAATACGTTCGGGGGCACCCTTATCCATCACATAGCCATTGAGGAATGCCTCCGTGATTGCCGCCGCCGACTGGTTGGGGAGCGGCCAGGCCATCAGCCATCGTGAAAAATATTCGGCTCCCACTAGCAAATACTTATTCCCACGAGGGGTAGTAGGAAATGGACCAAGAATATCCAGAACAATACCTGAATATATTGCAATGATGGACAACAGGGTTTGGACAGCGGTTTCCGCCGAGCGCACTGCACACATCCTTTCAACAAATTAGCGACATATTCCGCCATGCTAGGCCAGAAGAAGTCCAACTTAAGTGTGGCCAACGTCTTATGCACACCCAGGTGCAACAGTCGCTCGTGCACCGCCCAAATGACTTTACCCCGCAGGGCAGTGGGTACAACAATGTTGTAATGGCGCAACCCTCCGTGCCAATGCATAAGCAATCCGCCTCTGAGAATGACAGAGGTAACACCCCGATGATCCCCACCCCCATCAGCCTCCTTGACACGGCGTCGCAATTTAAGAAGGGAAGCGTCCTCAACCTGGAGGCGCCCCCATTCTGCATGGTCCAACCCAATGACGGCGTCACGCGCCACTGGACCCTCGGCTATCTCAGAGGTTCCAACGTCGGCCGACGCTGCAAAAGGAGGGGACGTGTCCTCGGAGGGCTTTTTACAGCGCCCCGAGCCTGAAAAACATGCGCACCCATTGCTCATTCGTAGTCGCGACAGGGCGTCCGCGTTCGTGTGGCGGGTGCCTTTGCGATAAGAAACAGTAAAGGAATAGTCCTGGAGGACTTCCAACCAACGCGAAAGTTAGCCAGACGGCTGTTCAATATGCAGCACGTACTGTAGTGCTGCATGGTCAGAGCACGCCTCAAAGCGTCTGCCATAGAGATAGGGGCGATACTGTTGCACGAAGAAAACAATAGCCAAAAGTTCCCGGCGTGTGAAACAATACCATTGTTCGGCCAGAAATAACATTCTGCTTCCATATGCAACAACACTCTCGACGCCATTGACAACTTGAGACAGAACAGCTCCAATTCCAGTGTTACTAGCGTCTGTATCAAGGACGAACGGCAAGGAAAAGTCGGGGTAGCGGAGGGGAGGGGCGTTCACCAAGCAATCCCGGAGTGCTACAAATGCGGCCTCCTCTCCCCAATGGAATTTCTGACCTATTGCTTTAAAGGCATGGAGAGGTTTGGCGATAGTAGCAAACCCGGCGACAAAGCGGCGGTAATAGGATGCAAATCCTATGAAACTCCGCACCTCCCCCACCGACATGGGGATCAGCCAAGTACGAACACACGTGGTTTTGTCCGGGTCCATCGCAATATCTGATTTACTTACTATGTGGCCATGATACCGAACAGATTTTTGGAGGTGACACTTCCGTGGCTTAAATTTGAGGTTGGCCGCACGCATTTTAAGAAAGACAGCACGTAACCATTTGACGTGTTTTTTAAAAGTACGGCTGAAAACGATAACATCGTACGAGTCCCACTGCAGACCAGCTAGAACCAGTTCCATCAATCGCTGGAACATAGCCGGTGCGAAATGAAGGCCCATCGAAAGCCGATTAAATTTGAATAAGCCTTGTGGTGTATGAAAGGCTGTTTTGGGCTTAGAGGCTTCATCTAGTGGCAACTGCCAAAATCCGGATAGGAGGTCAAGAGTGGAAAAGTAATGTGCTTCTGCCAGAGCATCCAGGGAATCGTCCATCCGAGGGAGAGGGTACGCGTCTGCAACAGATATCTTGTTAAGCTTACGGAAGTCAACAAAGAACTGCAAACTAGCATCTTCTTAACAAGAACAATCGGGGCTCCCCACGGGCTGGTGGACGGCGAAATGATATCTGCGGCTAACATTTCATCAACCGCCAGCCGTCCGTGTTCTTTTTCCATCGGGCTCAGCCAGTAGGGATTCGGTCGGATGAGAGTGGCGTCGCCCATATCGATGTGCTGACTCAAAAGCGTAGTGCGACCGATGTCAAATTTGCCCTTGCTGAATATATCAGAAAATTCACACAAAAGCGCTCTCAACTCCCCCCTCTGGGACTCGGACAATTCCGCATTTTCCGAACAAAGCGTATCCATCCACCTCTCATCAGAATCCTTTTGCGGCCGCGTATTTGATGCGGCCCCTACACTGCCAACGATGCTTCATTCATGAAGTGCGGGCGACGCATGAGCAAACACGGTGCTCTCTTGAATGACCGACATCCCTAACCCTGCGTTAAGGACCTGAAGGATGGGTTCCTGATCATTGGATACCAACGTCTGAGCCCCTACTAACGTCAACCCACGAATGGCTTTATTTTAGAGTCCCAAGAGGATTCCTCCCGCAGTTGCCTCCTGATCTAATGGCTTCCGCAATCATAAAGGTGTAATAAAAGACTCCGTCAGGCACTGCTGGTCTCCGTTGGTCTTTTATTCAAGTTCTTTCTCCGCACCCCGCTGGTCTCCTCCGTGGACCAGCATCGTCTCACGCGCGCCCCGCATGCGCTTCCTCCTCAGCTCCTCCGTTCGTCCTCACACCCCGCTGGTCCTGATAAGGGACCAGCGTCTCCTCTCGGGTGCCACGCACGCTCCTCTCGCGTGCCCTGCACGCTCCTCTCGTGTGCCGCGCACGCTCCTCTCGTGTGCCGCGCACGCTCCTCTCGCGTGCCCCGCACGCTCCTCCATTAGCTCCTCCTCGCACGCGCCCCACACACGCTCTCCCGTCAGTCGCTCCACTTCTCCCCGCTCCGCACACCGCTGGCCGACGGTGTGCCGAAGCCCCATCAGCCACGTGGCTAATGGCGCGGCGGCCACCCAACGTGGTCCCGCTTCTTCACTCCAACAACTCCCCCGATCTCTTCCGGGCTCCCCTCTATATCCTCTATCCCATGTGACCCTGACTCTTCCCCTTCCGGATCGTTAGATCCGGCCTTCCCATACTGCCCTGCTGGCTCCACCTCCATTCACCTCGCTTCCCATTGGAGCCGAGGTGAACGGCGGCCCCTCCCACACGCCCCCCATACCGGGCACCGCCCCCAATACCCCGGGCCGTGTGATTGGGCCAGAGCCCAGCAGCAACCCCATTTACGCTCGCATTACATGACCCCCCCCCGATGAAAAATCCAGCCGTCACGGCTGCAATAGGATAAAATAATGCGAGCGACGGCATCACAATCAGGAATCACCCCAGACACAATGGAGAGTACAACGACAAACACAATTAACGAAAGAGAAGGGATCAGGATCCGGTACGGAACACTGGCCCGTCCTCCGTGCAACAAGCAAGAAGAATTAAGGAATTAAAGCAATGCACAACAACAGTAACCGACACGCAAGAACGGCAGACGCGCATAATCAGGAATGCGGTGTCTTAGAGCGTGTCCGTGTTGCTGGTCCATCCGCCTGGCTCAAGTCCAACTTCAGAGAACAACTGGTAGAGCAGGAGTGACGAACAGGCGCTTCACTCCCCCTTCAAGTCCACATCCGGTTAGCACAACCAGTGACACCCAGTGTGGCAGGCGCCGAAGATCTGTAACGAGAAGGAGAACCTAACCCCCTGAGGCACAGCACCACGAAACGCACATCCGCATGTCGTACACGACAGCCACCCAGCCCCAGGGTAGTGGAGATGATCGGAATCCGCCCCGCGTAAGGAGAAACCCAATAAATACCCAAAAATCGACGCGATGGATGCTGTTGTATACTAACCCTTCTTCCAAAATTGAGATTAATAATGTTTGATGATATTTTTATATATTATCTTTTTACTTGTTTTTTAATGAATGAAAACACACCAAAGCGCAGCAAACTGCAAAACACCAGGGGTTGTTAAGTAATGAACTGGAGGAGGGCTAGGATGGCAGAATTTGCAACCTTGCCTCAAGGAAAGATAAGGCCTGATGAACGGGCACATGTCACCCGTGCAGGCGGCAGAGACAGTGGGAGGCTCAGCCAGACATAGTTAAGGCAAAAAGCCCAACCATCCTGCATGGTTTTAAAGTAACGTCAAAATTCGAAATTCAACAACAGAGTAGGCTAAATTATCGATCCTCGCGCTCGCTCAAATTGGAGACCAGGCTGCGAGCTACATCAATGAACCATTGCCCATTTGCTAATCCAATACTGAATGTTAATATTACTGAAGTCAAAACGAATTCTATGACCTCAGCACATGGGCGAATAATAGGGCAGTGTCAACTCGAGCGAGCTGCGACCAGCGGGTCGGCTCGACTCTTCAGCTCGTCTGGGACTCAGCCGAGTTCGATCGGCTCACCGGAGCCGGCTCTCGGGGCTCGACTCAAGCGGCTCCCCATCTCCTCTGCAGGCGGGCAAGACCCGCTTGACAGCTCAACTCGGCCTGCGTGGGTCAACCTCTGCCGAGTCGGAGGTCTCTGCTGCCGCCGGAGTGGTGAGAATCGCGGTTTGGCGACAAGGCTCCGTGCTCACCCTGGTCGACGACCCAACACTGCACGCTGCGAGCGAGCTGTGGGCGCCACCTACCGACCGGGTTCCGAACTGCGACAGCGTATCAACAGGCATCCGAACCATTTCACCACGGTGACAGGGGAGCGACTGATACGTATGACGCGCACCGCCCCCTCACCACACGACCACCAGGCGTCTGTTTGACATAAAGAACCGACTCCGAACACTGACTATTCAAGACAACTCTTACCACTCAAACACACTCGAACCCATAAGCCATCCGTGGCTGTGAAGGCATCACAACGAGACCGAGTGATGGCCATCCGTCGTTTATAAGTGTATTCGTAATTTTTATCTTTAATATTTAGTGGGCTGTACTCTTAATCGCATAAATTCCCAACAGACCCATCAATACGAATTGATTCTTGGCACCTCCTTCCGCCGAGCCACGCTCACGTGGGGAGTGGTGGCCCACCAGATCCTTATCAGGTGATCTGGTCCCCAATTAGTAAACTTGGTATAAGATAACGATCTTCGGAAAAGGAGCACCGTCGCAGGCCCTTACTCCGAGCCATTCTGTTGTCAGATAACCTGCCGATGTATCTGTTGAGATTGGTGCCTTTAAGAATAATAACTGTTTTTGATTGTGTTTTTTTATCGCCGTATAATCTTTCAAGTATTTTTCAGTCATAATCGCCGCACGTACTCGCATCCTCTACAGAATATTCAACTGTCCCGTGACCCAAGGTGCTAACAACGTGATAAGGGTTGCGTATGATCAATAAGGAGTGCGGTACTGCGTGAACAATATTGAGTATAATCATTCATTAACGTTAAGGTTTTTCTTAGCATAGTATTTGCATATTTTAACGACTCTCTCTCTCACTAACAACCATCGCGTTATGCGGGATCCATGTGCCGTTGTCAAAGTGAAATCAGACAATCGTTGATGATACTGTATTGATGCCGTGTTGACGTTCCGGGATTGAGAGTTCGCATACTATATCATAGTTGAGGTTGAATTAGTAATAAATTGATTAATACAGAAGTGGTTGTGTGATTCTTTCCTGAAATCTATGCATAAGATCTGCTTCTGCGTTGAGATCTGAACTTGGTGACCTTAATAAACACACTAATACATACTCAGTAAATGTTAAAGCGATAACGGGGTGAACCGGGGACCTAAAATATAACCACGAATACCCACTCTGGGAATGTTAAAGCGAGAATGAGACGAACCTAGACAACGATGCCGAGTTAATCTAAGTTAATCTTGCATACTTACACCACACCTGCATAACTGCATATGATTAATTGCCTTATTCCGATCGATAACCCACCCTCGTCACCGAGGCGGGGTCTGGTTATCATAACGACTTGCATTATCATAATTACACCCACTCGCATAATTACTACGATTACCTCTCGAATTGGCATAATTAAATGTGCATAATTACATAAATTAACATATTTCCGGATAATTACACATTTGGCCAAATTTCATTTGATTATTATTATTTTCACTGAATATTCATAACCCACATATACAACATAATAATTTCACCCACGCACGCATACAACATAACAAATTTTGATAACCAACATATACAACAATGCCCCAGTATCTACATTTTAACTAAAACATACTATTTACACGTGACAACAAAAATTTTCCTGCTCTTGCCCATCAGCAGTCCTCCCTTGAGGACCAGCACAGACATCTCACGTACACAGTATCTACCCACTGTCACTCTCAACACAGCCCCCGGCCGCACACCCTCGCATGGAGAGAGCCACGCTCCCCAGCGGCAACATTTAACTTGCCTTCGCCCGCACCATGGTCGTCCAACCACAGCAACGTCCACTGGCCATCTACTCGGCCAGTGCAATTTCGGGGACGAGACAATGGCACATCGCAACGACTCAGCCACGCTCCATCCCGTACTATCCCATCACCAATGGACATACCCCAGCATCTTATAGTCTGACGCTTTACAGACAAGGGAAGGTTCATCCCTTGGCAAGGCCAGACCCCATCGACCCCCCACGGGGCAATGTTCCCTAGCCAATATCTTGACGATATGGAGTCGCACTCCCCAACCCGCATTCTGAACAACTTAGGCTTACTATCACCAATAGGCTGAACCCGCTGTCCAGCATGTGTCCTCACTGCCGTCCTAGCAATCACCCTGGACCCGTCGCATTCCGCTAACCTAGGCCATATTCCAATCGCTTGAACCCCCACAATATCCATATCCCCGAATAGGATCTGCAGGACTAGTTCCCCTATACATTCAATAACGTCATAACCCAGAGCGGAACAAGTCCGCGGCCCTTTCCGCTGGAGGACCCGCAAGGGGAATCCCCGCCCCATGCTAGCCAGGTCTCCCCGTTCGCTGCAATGTAACGGAACCTCTACTCCTGAATTCCGTGAGCCCACTGAACACCAGGTTAACAGGCTGCCACTGCACGATGGAACCCCGACTCCCCGAGCCATATGAGCACACGGCCCATTAGTTTGAGACATACCAAGGAGTGTCTCGCACCCGGGCTGTCAGGTCAGCCATCGGCCATAGGCCGATGTGACCACAACTCTTGCATCACCCACTCAACAATGGCAGGCGTATACTGGTGAAATATTTGCCCCAGAATAGAACCCAGCCAGCATCTCAGTCCTAAAATGCTGGTGCAATGACACGCCCCCCCTTAGCCAGACACGGGCCACTATGCTCCTGTTACCCCGATGGGCACCAACACGCCAGCATTGCGCACAACACGCAATGCACGCACACAAGTTAGAGCGCAACACGAGATTCACGGGATGATATCCATAACCGCATCCCCGCGGCTCGACGTGTATACTTAAAATGGCGGCGGCACTCGCGAAGCGCCCCACCGAGGTTTTCCCCGCGTGCTCAAAATGGCGGCCCCCTGCGCCAAGCGCATCCCCGCGATTTCCCGCTCGCGCTTAAAATGGCGGCCCCTTGCGCCGAGCACATCCCCGTCATTTCCCGCGCCCGCTCAAAATGGCGGCCCCATGCGCCGAGCGCATCCCCGCGATTTCCTGCGCTAGCCAAAATGGCGGCCCAACGTGCGACCACTTCGGCAGTTGTTCCCGTGCGTGTACCCTAGTTGCCCCTTGCTGGGGGTCACATCATACATCTCCTGTCACGTTTAAACAACCCCAAACGATACAACGCATAGCCGCAGCTCGCTGCGCACAGCAGTTGTATCGGGGGAATTTTTAACCCATAGTTGACCAAGACACATTGCTCATACACACCAACTCGCAATGCAACCCCTGGCCGCACGCAATCAACGGAAAGAGCGACGCCACATGGTGGCAATTTACGGCCCCATCACCCTTGACGGCAGAGCCACCAACAACGCCCTCATCCCTCAACACTCGCAATTTCTTATGAACACACCTGCAATCTCGTGTGCACGAACACCCATACAACCAAAAATTAGGGTCCTCCACGAATTGACCAATTTCCGAACAGGTACGCACAATTAATAACAATCCCGAACCCAATGGTCAAAACAATGCACCGCACTCCGTATCCGTACAGAAAGACAGTCTATACAGTACGTGCAGTCAGCATATCGCGATTACAAGCAGCAAAGTTCCACACAGGTCGTACATTATGCACAATCGCAAGCAGAGCTGCAGGCAGACAACACACTGTTAAACCTGTCGTACCTTGCAGCAAAAAAAATCATAAAAAAAACCACGTCGCACACGGCAACCCACGGGATGGTAACAGCGCGGGACACTAGACGCAACCGAATTAATAATTAACTTCGCCATCAAGATGACATCCCCATCCCGCAACGCATAAACACTATTTGACACAGAGCAAACACAAGCAGACAGCGCGTCCATCCTCACACACACACACAGCCAGACCCGCGCTCCGCACGTTCGAGACATAACAAACAATCGCACCCCGGCACAAGCAAGCTGGGTGAGGTGTGTGTTAAGGCCGGGTGCATATCGTCACGACTCGCCCGGGGTTGCAGCGAGCAGAGGACGGCAGGGTGGTGACTTGAGACGCCTCGAAGAACTCGGACGGTGAGCGCGGCGTCCTCCCGCGACTGCTCCGGTGACTCGCACACGAGCCAGGACAGGGGTGCTCCCGCCCCGGCAGCAGCAGCGTCGGCGTCCTCTCATTGCGGCTCCTTCCCACTAAACAGCTGCTCAGCAGCAGGATGCACACCACGCGGCGCCTCCGAGATGGCAGCGCACGGCCGCCTCTCCGCCGCGATGTTCAACATGGCGGCGGCCTGTCACGTGGTCGCTGGAGGACGTGCGCCGGCGGCCGTTTCTTCGTCGTCGGAAGACGTAACAAGTGGGTTACGCTTTTTCAAGATCTCGGCCTTCTTCCTCGATGTTATTTTGCCTTGAAAAAGTCCACTTCTGACTCGAGTGTAATAAAAGACTCCGTCAGGCACTGCTGGTCTCCGTTGGTCTTTTATTCAAGTTCTTTCTCTGCACCCCGCTGGTCTCCTCCGCGGACCAGCGTCGTCTCGCGCACGCCCCGCACGCGCTTCCTCCTCAGCTCCTCCGTTCGTCCTCATACACCGCTGGTCCTAACAAGGGACCAGCGTCTCCTCTCGCGTGCCCCGCACGCTCCTCCGTTAGCTCCTCCTCGTGCGTGCCCCGCACGCACTCTCTCGTCAGTCGCTCCACTTCTCCCCGCTCCGCACACCGCTGGCCGACGGTGTGCCGAAGCCCCATCAGCCACGTGGCTGATGGCACGGCGGCCACCCAACATGATCCCGCTTCTTCACTCCAACAACTCCCCCGATCTCTTCCGGGCTCCCCTCTATATCCTCTCTCCCACGTGACCCTGACTCCTCCCCTTCCTGATCGTCAGATCCGGTTTTCCCATACTGCCCTGCTGGCTCCACCTCCATTCACCTCACTTCCCATTGGAGCCGAGGTGAATGGCGGACCCTCCCACACGCCCCCCATACCGGGCTCCGCCCCCAATACCCCGGGCTGTGTGATTGGGCCAGAGCCCAACAGCAACCCCATTTACGCTCGCATTACAAAGGTACCAAGATTTGCGTGCCAGGGGGAATCTTTATGGTCTCACTCGCAAGTGCTTGCACGGTAACGTTAGCTGTGCACAATCGAGTGGGAGAAGGCAAAAATGGCAATCGACGGCTGGATGGTAACTCAAGGAACCCTTGATCAATCTAAATTTTTAGGGGCATCCTCCCCAAGAAGTCAGTCCCGAGCATGCAAAGAATAGCAAGGGACATCAATACAAGAACCGGTCCCGTCAATTTTATATCCGCAATGCACACCTCCGCTGTTATATTCCCAATGATGCCCAATGAGCTGCCGTTTGTAACAAAGCACGGAGCCTCGACGGGGCATAGGGTACGACATTTAGGGGTCAAGATGTAAAAAATCTACTCGAAAATGATATTCGCTGATGCACCAGTATCAGAGCATTCTGATTTCAATCCTCTCTATCAATCCAATAACAGCGAATCAACCTGCGGTCGCGGCAACCACTCTATGTGCCAACTCCGACCACTGACCCAGTCAGAGCGGCCAGTCGGCCTGATCAAAGTCCAAGCCCTTACGCACCGATGCACGACGGGAATGAAAACTGAACGAATGAGATGAGTGAGAATAATTCAGGGGCCGAGTGTGTGATGTGTCGCGACTCGCCTTCGGATATAGTGGAGTGGAGGACGGTCGGGCGGATGATGGCGGTGGTCCGGAGAGGCATCATCGTGGCACGCGGCAGCCCGACGAGACGTGTCCTGGCAGGCCGCAGTTGTAGCACATGACGAGCCTGCTCCCAGGATGAGGAGAGGTCTTTCGCTGTCGTTGTTTTTCATCCCATCGCACCATGCCGTCCCCTCGCCAGCATCCGCCTTGGGTCGATCCGCAGGCTTGGACGGGCTCCACATCTTCAGGTGTATCATGCACCTCATGAGGCGCGGTACATGCCGCCAACCCCTTATACCGTTGCAAGAGCTGGTGTGCCTGGATGCATCTTGCTACCTTGATAGAAGATACATCTTCGCCGTCGATGGCTGGCAGGACGACATTGAGGTCTTTAGCCAAAGCCAGCAATCTCTCGAGGACCAGTGAGTCGACTCCGTCGTGGTCCATCTTTAGAAAGGCAGCCTTTGCTAGTGTAGGGGTGTTACGGAGGGGCTGTTATAGAATGGGATCAGATGGGAAAGAAACACAGTGGGCGTGGCTATGTCGGTGCACGGGAAGGTGCTCCCAGCGACGTCCGCATCGGGCAGCCTGGGGGGCTGACTCGGAGCTGGGATCCCCCGGGGCCCCACCCCTCAGCGGGGGTTTTGGTATGAAAGGGGATGAGCCGGAGGGCTCAGGGAGAGATGTTGAAGCTAACCAGTGAAGACTGAAGATCGTCGTAGATAGAGCCCTGGATTCCCCTGGATCGCCGCCCTTATCAGGGCCGAACAGGATCGAGCCAGCGGCGTGGTCCCGAGAGCCAGAGCCGGTGCTCTTGTAAGAGCTGGTCTGGGACTCCGGGTACCGTGAGCCCGACTTACCAGTGTCGGGCTAGCTAGCCTCCCCTAGCCCGTTAGTGGAGGACCCAAAGGTAGGCTAGGCGTAGCTAGAGAGTGTATCCCCAGTTAGATGGGTGAGGGGGACGATACCCCCTCCAGTGTTGTATGCCAGTGTTGTGCTGTACCGACACGGAATAAATACGTGTGCCTCCAAAACCCGGCGTCCAGTCTCCTGGAACATTATTACATCTGGTGTTAGAAGTGATCGACCACGAACATGGACACGCGACGGACAGCTCGTGCCAGGGTACCGGGGGCGGAGGACACCGCTGCAGAAGTTGAGCCCGAGATGGCTGAAGGCGACGCCAAGCAGCCGGGGCCGGATCCATCCACACCGCAGCGTCTGGATGGAGGGGAGCCGTCAGCAGATGGACTGCGGCAGGCTCACGCGAGACTGGTGGAGCTGCTTTACGCTGCTGCCACCACGCTTGAACAAATTACGCGGCTGGGGGCTGGTGGACCTCCACGGAGCGACGACAGCCGACGAGCAGCACGGGTTCCTGCCATTTCGACGGAGCCGGATTTTGAATCTCCCGCCATCGCCGCAGCAGCTGCTGAGGGCGTGGCCGGGCTGAGCCTCGCGTCCAACGTCGGGCGTACAGTGGCTGCTACGTCATTAACAGCGGCCAGCGCGTCACCAGTGGTGCGACCGGCGATGCCACTCGTCGTTCGCGCCGAAGCCGAGCCGAGTGACGGGAGCGACGGGGGGCGACCTTCCACTGCGGCCGCTGCGTTGCACCAACGTCTACCTCCCCTCAAGGAGTTTGTGGGCGAGGATGGTGACTGGGGCGGCTTTCAGTGGCGCTTCCTCGCACACCAGGAGATGGTGCAGTGGACCGATGCCGAGGCTCTCTGCGCTGCCGGCGCTGCTCGACAGCGATGCCCTCGCCACTCTCACCTCGGCGCCGAAAGCCAAGCGCGCCACGCTGCAGATGGCGCTTCAGCTGCTGGCTGCAGTCTACGGACCACCGTCTGACTGCAGGCAGCTATTCTACGATCGTCAGCGGGGTGCCAAGGAGTCACCCCTGGCGTATTGCACGGCTCTCTTGGCACTGGCAAGAACGGCTTTCCCGCGAATGGATGACGAAGGAGTGGACGCCATGGTGACAGAGAAGATCCTCTTGCTGGCTGACCAATTGGGCATCATCGTCGTGGCGCAGGACGACGCTGAGATGTCTTCCCTCCGGGCCGCACGACACCTCCACGCCAACTTACTCTCGCAGTGACGAAAGGCCAGCAAGGCGGCGACCGGCCG
This sequence comes from Lampetra fluviatilis, assembly GCF_964198595.1. Lineage (NCBI taxonomy): Eukaryota > Metazoa > Chordata > Hyperoartia > Petromyzontiformes > Petromyzontidae > Lampetra > Lampetra fluviatilis. Next base: position 888,467 of record NC_136325.1, on the reverse strand, counting down.
TGCTGTGGCTGCAGCCACCCTCCCGGCGGAGGAAATTTGCGCCGTCGACCGTCAGCTGGAGTGAAGAGCGGGAGTACGGCCGGCTCGGGACGGACCGGGCCGCCTCGACCAGCCAACGTCATCGACAGCGCTCCCGCGCTGCTACAATTGCGGCCTCTGGGGTCATGTCGCCTCGGGATGCCGCTCTCCTCGGCAGCGTGGGGCGACGCCTCGACAGGACGTCGCGCCTCCTCCCAAGCTCCAACAACATAACCCGGTGAGTCGCGGCACCCCTCATGTTTGGCCCACACACACACCCATCACACGCTCACGCACCGCAACGAACGGGGGGCCGAAATTGCACACCGTCGCGCCAACACGTACCACTGTGGGGACTAATATCCAACCCAGCCAGTGGTCCGTGTTGGCCCATCGCGTTGTGGCCGCGTCGTCGGGGTCGTCAGCCGTTGTGGGGTACGTTGATGGGGTTGAGGTGCGCATCCTGGTCGATACGGGAGCATCGGCGACCATTATTTCGGAATTGATTTACAACATTCTTCCTGTTCAGAGCCGTCCTTTGCTGCCCATTGATGTACCGTTCTATGCTGCTAACGGGGGCTCACTGGGCATCATTGGACAAATTCGAGCGCAAATTTGTATCGGAGATATCAAATTATCTGGCCCAATTTTTGTCTCCTCCTCGCTGGCGGTTCCGTGCCTGCTGGGGACGGACTTCCTGGGCAAAATGCCAATCCGTATCTTAATCGACCAGGGCTGTATTGAGCTCCCGTCGGGCCGACGTATGGCATTTCTACCGTCTCCCTCTGTGGGTCGGACGGTGTTCGCGACGGTACCGGCGCTCGTTGACAGAACGGTACGCGTACCGCCGGGGACCCAGATGCTGGTGCCTCTTAAACTACGTCGGCCTTTCGCTAAAGGGATTGGGGACCAGGGGGTTCTGCTGGGCCATTCTAGGGTCAGGGTTAGCGGACCTCATTTAATTCCGGCCCAGACCATCGTTAAGGGGGACGGGGACCCTTTCATCGCGGTCCTCAATGTGGGGTCGCGGATGGTGGTACTTCCACAGGGGACCGTGCTTGCTCACGCAACGCCGGTGCCCTGTGAGGAATCCATCGTAAATCACGTGAGTTCTGCCCCTCTGCCGCGACCACATACGGACAGTGATGAGGGGTGGCTCGAGGCGCTTTGTGCGGGATCGATGGACCTGTCGGACTTAGAGCGTCAAAAGCTTAAAACACTGCTGCGTGAATTTTCCGACGTTTTCAGTCGGAACAAATACGATCTGGGCTGTACTCATCTGCTGCGTCACCATATTGATATGGGTGACAGCGCGCCAATACGCCAGAATCCTTTTCGGTTAAGTCCCGCCGAAAAGGACCATGTCAAATCGGCCGTTAATGACATGTTAGCCGCCGACATCATTTCTCCTTCTACCAGCCCTTGGGGAGCGCCGATTGTTTTAGTTAAAAAACATGACGGCTCGTTGCGGTTTTGCGTCGATTTTCGTCGCCTCAACAAAATTTCTGTTGCCGACGCATACCCGCTCCCACGGATAGACGATCGCTTGACGCCTTGGCGGGGGCGCGATTCTTCTAATTCAACCGGTTGCCGATGGGACTCCACTCAACGCTGGCAACTTTCCAGCGATTGATGGAATTGGTTTTGGCTGGGTTACAATGGGACTCGTGCTTGATTTATTTGGATGACGTTATCGTCTTTAGCAAAACATTCGATGAACATCTACAGAGGTTGCGGGCGGTTTTCCTCAAAATGCGGGCTGCTAATTTGAAATTTAAACCCCAAAAATGTCATTTGTTACGCGAATCCGTGCGTTATTTGGGACATATTGTCGGACGCTCAGGTATTGCTACCGATCCAGCCAAAACGCAGTGTGTCAGCTCCTGGCCGACTCCCACCTCTGTGGGAGAGGTAAGGAGTTTCATTGGATTCACGTCGTATTACCGACGGTTTGTCGCGGATTTTGCAACGATTGCAAAGCCCCTACACGCTTTGACATCGAAGTGGGTCCGGTTCCACTGGGGACAGGAGGAGGAGGCTGCCTTCCGATCCCTCCGGGATGCGCTGGTAAACGCTCCTCCCTTGGGTTACCCTGATTTTTCAAAACCCTTTCTGCTCGACACGGACGCGAGCAACACGGGGATTGGGGGCGTGTTTTCGCAGGTGGTTGACGGCGTGGAACGGGTAGTAGCGTACGGTAGTCGGGTGTTGTCTCCAGCGGAGCAAAGATATTGTGTCACCTGTCGGGAATTGTTGGCAATTGTTAACTTCATCCAACAGTATCGCCCATATCTGTACGGTCGGCATTTCACCGTCCGCACAGATCATGCGGCACTACAGTACGCCCTGCGAGTTCAACAACCATCGGGACAATTGTCTCGATGGTTGGAGATTCTCCAGGACTTCGATTTCGAAACTACGTACCGTAAGGGCGTTTGCCACACCAATGCGGATGCTCTGTTACGGATGCCAACCACCTCCGAATGCGCATGCCTCCTGGGGTCGGGACGTTGCAGGCCTCCGAGTGAGATATCCGTTTTGGTCCTGGCGGCCGCCGCTGACGCAACGTCGATGACGGATTTTATTGCACAACAGGGAAAAGATTCCCTGTTGGGGTTGCCTGTTGCTGAATGGGGGCGCCTCCAGATGGAGGATACCTCCCTCCTCACGTTGCGTCGTCGCGTCGGAAGTGCTGGGCGGGGGAGGGGTGATGTCGACTCATGGGAGATGGTCCAGGATCTGTTAATGTATTGGGACGGGAGATCCCATCGACACCGGCTGGTGGTCCCTTCTGTTTTGCGGGGTAAGGTGGTGTGGGCCGTTCATGAGCGCCTCCTCCACCTGGGGACTCAAAAGACCCTCGCCATGCTCCAGCTAGATTTTGTTTGGCCGGGCATGACAAGGGATGTCGGGGATCTGTTGGGGTCATGTCCTCGGTGTGCGCAACGTAAACCACCAGCACGGGAGTCTAACCCGCCTTTGCAATCCATCAAAGTTTCCAGGGTCAACGAGCTTGTCGCGCTTGATATCCTGGGCCCATTCCCCGCTACCCCCAGGGGCAACAGATACCTGTTGACCCGGGTGGAATATTTTACGCGCTGGCCTATGGCCTGGCCCCTTGCCAACCAGTCGGTAGCAGCCATCACGGAGGCCTTTGTCCAGGGATACGTCCTGGACAAAGGTGCTCCGGAGCGGCTGCTGACCGACCAGGGAAAACATTTTTCTGGTAAACTTCTCCAAGAGGTCCGTGAGCTCCTGGGCACGAAAAAAATTCGTACCTCCCCATATCATCCGCAAACTGACGGGATGGTGGAGCGTCTGCATCGAACTATCACGTCAATGCTGTCCCAACAGGTCTCGGACTCACAGACCGATTGGGACCTTCAAATTCAAGGGGTCTTGGCAGCATATAGAATGGCTCCCCATGCGGCAACGGGATTTTCCCCCTTCTTCTTGATGTACGGCCGCGAACCTGACCCGCCTGTTCAGACCCAGCTGCAGATCTCCGCGCCGCGGGGTAAAACTAAATTGGCCGACCATGTTCAATTCAATATTGCTAAATTAACAGAGGCACGGGAGGCTGCTATGCAAAATTCCGACCTCCGCCAGAAGGCTAACGAGAGGCTCAGGCTGGGTCGGGTGCACGTGCTGCAGTGGAAACCGGGTGACAAGGCATGGTTACACTGTCCACAGGTACCACTTGCAACCTCCTCTAAACTGGTGCGGCCGTGGCGGGGCCCTGTGGAGGTGGTTCAGGTTTTGCGGCCTCAGTGTGTACGCATCAAATGGGGGAAGCAGCGGTGGTTTGTGCACCCCTCCAGATTGAAACCGTTTGTTGCGGCCCGAGTTACCACTTCACACACGCGTGGCCAGACATGTGGGGGGTCCGCCGACTCACAGGGTCCGTCTCCGCTGCTCTCACATAACGTGCTGCCAGCTGTCCCGCCCCCAGGTGCACCGGGAGTGACGGGCTCACGCCTGACAACTCCTCCTGGGGATGCCGAGGGTCACGCGGCAACGGAAAGTGACTCACTCGGACACGGACGGTTGCCACCCAACTGTCCGCCATCCGGGGTTGCCCCGTGTGACGGGCCTGCTGCAAGAACGCGCGCGAAAACGCGCAGACTTTTGTGATGCCCGGAGGATTGTACATATGTTGTGTTCACTGTGTGTTGTGTGTGTGGTGTGTTTTCCTGCAAATTGGATTGTATATATGTTGGGTTCATTGTGTGTTGTGTGTGTGGTGTGTTTTCCTGCAGATTGTATATAGGGTGCTCTTACGGAATTCGTATTTATTCGGGGGGGGGGGGGGGTGCGTCGGGTTATTTCTCTTCTTGCTGTTGTGGTTCTTGTTGTTGTCATTGTTTAAAAAAAAATTGTGAGGCACACGCGGGTTCAAGGGGTAAATACACTTTTATTGTTGGTTGTTGCAGCTGGGACGGCTGCGAGCTGTACAGGGGGGGGGGTTATGTAGGGGTGTTACGGAGGGGCTGTTATAGAATGGGATCAGATGGGAAAGAAACACAGTGGGCGTGGCTATGTCGGTGCACGGGAAGGTGCTCCCAGCGACGTCCGCATCGGGCAGCCTGGGGGGCTGACTCGGAGCTGGGATCCCCCGGGGCCCCACCCCTCAGCGGGGGTTTTGGTATAAAAGGGGATGAGCCAGAGGGCTCAGGGAGAGATGTTGAAGCTAACCAGTGAAGACTGAAGATCGTCGTAGATAGAGCCCTGGACTCCCCTGGATCGCCGCCCTTATCAGGGCCGAACAGGATCGAGCCAGCGGCGTGGTCCCGAGAGCCAGAGCCGGTGCTCTTGTAAGAGCTGGTCTGGGACTCCGGGTACCGTGAGCCCGACTTACCAGTGTCAGGCTAGCTAGCCTCCCCTAGCCCGTTAGTGGAGGACCCAGAGGTAGGCTAGGCGTAGCTAGAGAGTGTATCCCCAGTTAGACGGGTGAGGGGCCGATACCCCCTCCAGTGTTGTATGCCAGTGTTGTGCTGTACCGACACGGAATAAATACGTGTGCCTCCAAAACCCGGCGTCCAGTCTCCTGGAACATTATTACACTAGGGCCAAAAGTGTGCTACAGAAGGCAAGGGGCGTCTCGGCCTCCCCCCTCCTCCGCGCAATGAACTTATGGCGTACATTTTACGGTGGATTGTAGATCGCCGCCATTTGGTCAAAGGCTTAACATAGTGTGACCCTCCCCAACAGCGGGATGGTGAGAAACGCCACCAAGGCATCGTCGTCAAGTGCGGTGGGCAGCGCTCTAAGCGCCTCTGCCTCCGTCCACCCCGCCAAGTCGCTGTTCCTCTTGAACCGCCGCTTGAAGGCCACCCAGTTGCCTTCGGCAGCTGTGAATTCTTTAACGAAGGGCAGTCGTCGCCGGAGAGAAGGAACGTCCAAGGCGAACTTGACACAGCCACACATTTGGCGGGCTCCTCGTGCCGCTCCTCCATCAAAATGGTGGCCGCATGTGCAGGCTGCACCACGGAGGTTCCCTGTTGGCAGAAAATGGTGGCGGGATTTTCCGTCCCATGCCGCTCCCTTGCTCTCTTCTCCACCGCTGGCTCCTCGCGGTGGAGATCCACGACGATGGATGCCGCAGCTTGGAGGAGTTCTGCGAGGTGGGAGTGTGCTGTCCGGCACTTCTTCCCCGACGGCAGTGAGCTGTCGCGTGGTTGGTTGACATGCTGCTCCGCCGACGGGGCCTCACTTCCCTTCTCCGGGGTCACCATCCCCAGGGCTGTTTGAGGGATGAGTTAGTTGTCCTCGTCGTCCAACGTCCTGGTACATGGTATGCTCACTTAAACATAACCTAAGACGGCTAGCTTACTAAAATAACGTTTAGCCACTTCCGACACCAGTTGTAGTGAGTTAAATTGAGTCGCATATGTACTCTTTAGAGGCAACACATTTGTTAATACCAACACACGGGGTAACTACCCCTTTACAGAATATCAACCTATGGTGGTGACCACCAGGCTAACTACACTAATTACACCATAACTAGCTACAACGTACTGGACTCTATCTTGGGTACAGGTCCACGTGTTGAAGACTCTGTAGGACGTAGAACGTAGATGAAGGTTTTTTCAGGATGTACAACAGCACTGGTCCCTCTGGGGGACCCAGCTTATATCCTCTGTGGCGTGGCTGGCTCCAGAATCCTCAAGCAGCATCTTGATCCTGATACGTGGCCACCCCTAGCCCTCACTTAGGGCCCCTGTGTAGACTTAACCGGTCACGTGTCCTCTGGGGTCAACCAGAGTGCCACGGCCCTTAGAAACCCCATTCCCATGGCCGGCACTCCCACACCCTATCCTGTAGGGGCCAGCACTGCACGCCAAGCATGGTGCCATCCAGCACTATCGATCAGCGCCCACAGAGCCCCTCTAGGGCCGGTACTGCACCCATATCCTAGAGGTGTCTACGATGTCAATACACCGCATGCCGTGTCTCTCTAGGGCCGACATTATCCAGTGACATCCCGCGATGTCACTACATATACAACCAGCAGTCGAGTCGCGGCACTCCGAACACCTCCGCAGTTCACATCGCAGACCTCATACACACTATCAGTCGATGCACTCGCCACTTCCCAATGATCACAACCACCATCATATACACTCGATTTTTCACCACAACGATGGCTAGTTTTGAGTACACAATGGCGCAAGTTGGCACGGAGGGTAGTAGCGGCCACAGCTGGAACACTGATGGTAGTAGGCTCAGTGGGGGGAATTGAGGTTTGGATGCTGGTAAATATAGGAGCATCAGCGACTATTATATCTCTGCACTTTTATTATCTGCTTCCCTACAGGGCTCAGCGCTTGCGACCCATACAATTATCCTACGTAGTGGCAAATAGGTAAAGCATGGGAATTTTGGGACAGCTAAAGACCAAAATCTCGTCTTCAGCACATTTATGGTTCCCTGTTTGCTGGGGACAGACTATTGAAATCAACTCCCTATCAAAATTGTTATGGACCAGGGGTGCATCGAAATGCCACCAGGGGAATGGCTATATTTTTATGCCCGGATAATGAGACCCGTACGTTGGCTCAGGTGCAGGCAGTTGTCAAGAAAATGCTCACGCTACCCCCGGCATCACAAATCTTGATTCCTCTTCGATATCGCACATTGCAGGTGACGGCTGGACATACGTATATTAGTATCACCGGCGATGGCGATCATGGACTGACACCCCCTGGCAGGTGTGGAGACCATCCTGTGTTACCACCAGAAACTACTTATCCAATTTTTAAAAACGGCAAACACACCTGTCCACTATACATGGGGGAATAGTTTTGGCGCATGTGCGGCCCATGCCAGCAGGGGACGATGAAGTTTAGGCAGGAATAATGGAGGATGAAACTGATCCTACGTGCGAGGAGGCTACGCCCTGGCTAGAAGTTATGACATCACAGGATGCTAACTTATCCGAGCTACAATATCAGGCCCTTTGGAAATTTGTACATTACTTTGAGGATATATTTAATAAAATACCGTATTACTTAGGGAATTCTAATTTAATGTCACACCACATAGAGACAGGAAATAAGCCCCCCATCCACAAAAATTAATATCGTATGGGACTGGTCGAGAAAGCTCGCGTACAAAACGTGATCGACGAGATCTTAAAAGCCGATATTATTTCACCATCCACGGGCCCATGGGGGACCCCTATCGTCCTGGTAAAGAAACCAGACAGCTCATTGTGGTTTTGCGTCGACTTCTGTCGACTGAATAAGGTCACAATGGTGGACGCCTTAGTGGGGTTTTTGGCAACTTCCACTGGATAAGGATTCGAAAAACAAGAATGCCTTTAGAACACTGCAGGGGTCATTTTAGTTTAGCTGTCTCCCCATGGGATTACAAATGGCCCCAGCCACATTACAACGGCTCATGGAACTAGTACTAATGGGTGTCCAATGGTATGTTTGCCTGATATATTTGGACAACACAATTGTGTTTGTATGGTCCTTCCAAGAACACTTCCACCGGATGAGGCTGGGTTTCTCACGTTACAGGGAAGCACATTTCAAACTCACGCCTTCTAAATGTCATCTCTTACGGCCTTCCGTCAGATACCTGGGACACATAGTCAGCACAACGGGGGGGTGGCGACTGATCCCGAGAAGACATGGTGTTTAAGAGAATGGCCAACCCCCATATCCATGGCAGATGTCAGAAGATTTATAGTCCTTGTTTCCTATTACCGTTGATTCATACAGGATTTTGCGGCAATTGCAAAACCCCAACACACACTCACAGCTAAGGAACAGAAGTTACAATGATGTGCAGAAGAGGTCAGGGCTTTTAAAAATCTGTGAACACTCCTCAAGCAGGTGCCACCATTGGCATACCCAGATTTTTCATTGCCCTTCATGCTAGATATGGATGCAAGCGATGTGGGGATTGGGGCTATCTTATCTCAGGTGCAGTTAGTAACAGCATATGGCAGCCAGATATTGTCATCGGCCGAACAATGCTACGCGTAACCAGGAGAGAACTCCTGGCCATTGTGCATTATGTGCAGCAATTTCACCCATACCTTTATGGACGGGAATTCGAGGTGTGGACTGACCATGCAGCACTGCAATACTCGTTGCGTATCGACCAATCCTCTGGACAGATGGCCAGATGGATTGAAAGGCTGCAAAAATTATCCTATGAGATGGTCCATAGGAAGGGGTTGCGCCACACCAATGTGGATGCTTTATTGTGTCTGCCAGAGGCAGGTACTTGTGCGTATGCTAAGGGGTCACCCAGGTGTAAACCACTCTCACCTGACCCGGAGGGCCTCACAGCACCTGCACACATATGGGAAGGCAAGCCAGAGCCTCTCCCCTGGCTGATCGAGATTTGGGACTGAGTCAATAGGAGTGGTGGCAATTGCACTGGGAGGATGAGATGCTTGAACCCTTTTTTTGTGCCATCGCTAATTCTAGCCCAGAACAAGACCGGCCTCCAACAGCTTCAACATTCGTATATTACGAAGGGCTGTTTATGCTTTGAGATATTGACACACAGTCCTACCGTGTCGTTGTGCTGACCTCCATCCGCAAAAAGTTAGTTGCAGAGGTGCATGGCTGCCGCCTCCTGCATTTGTTATTTTTGGCCGAGCATAATGGCAGATATCTGCGCATGGACAGCCTCATGTGTAGAATATGAGCGGAGAAATCCACCAGTACACCCAATCAAGTGCCCCTAAAATCAATCGAGGTTTCACAGGTTAATGAATTGGTGGCCTTGGATATATTGGGACTCCTATCTCGCACCGACAGAGGTCACAAATATCTGCTAATAGGTGTCGAGTATTTCATGCGATGGCGGTAGCATGGTGCCTAGCAGATCAAACCGCTCAGTCAATAGCAGAAGCTTTTGTGCATGGACATGTTATGGATAAAAAAAGGTCCCTTAAAAACTTCTAACAGACCAGGGTAAAAACATTTCCTCAAAACTGACATCCTAGGCACTAAGAAAGTACGCACTTCCCCATACCACCCACAAACCAATGGGATGGTAGAACACCTAAATCGCACCATCACATACATGCTGTGTCAAGTGGTCAATGACACTCAGACGGACTGGGTCATTGACCACATAAACAGGGTCCTGGCAGAATATTGGTTGACCCCGCATGTGTCCACGGGATACTCGTTATTCTATTTGATGTATGGTAGGGAGCCGGACCGTCCCATTGAGTGCCAGCTTTTTGACCTCCCAACTGGGGCTGTGACATGGCCTATAGCAGTACGACAGGTCATGCAGCAGTGGGAGATGGCGAGGGAAGCGGCACAAACTGCAGCGGCTTCCGCCCGTTCCGCGAATAAAAGGGCTAGGCAAAAGGGAGTGACATCCCTGCCTTTTGAAGTGGGAGATGCGTGGCTACAGTGCCCACAGGAAGGGACCTCACCCAAAATGCACTGTCCGTGGCAGGGCCCTGTGAAAGTGGTAGAGATTATTAGGCCTAAATGTGTACGTGTCCAATTGGGATGTCGGCGATGATATGTATATCTCGCCCGTCAAAAGTTGGACCGGTTGAAGCCTACCACGGATGCACCACTAGACTCAGAAGAGCACTCGCTACACTCACAAATACAGGGATACCGCAAACACCTACACCTTCATCCCGTCACTCACCTCCATCATCACTGCCGAGGTTGGGAAAGTCACTTGCCGCGACCAAACAACCTCAAGAAGGTTCCCTTCCCCCAAGACTGTCTGTGACCAAGGAGGTGCGGCAGCATCTGACAGAGCCATAGCTACGCAGCCCGGTTACTCGGGCACGGGCTTGGGCGATTCTCTCACGGTGATGAACAACCACCACATGTAAGACCATGGAATCGTGGAGGAAAATTACAAAGTTGTTCCATCGCACTGGAGACCGTCATCGGTTGTTCACTTCTTACGGTTGGAAGGTCCGGTTGAACCTTGTGTGTACCGCCTTGTCTTATGGTTACTCCTTTATTACTGTCTTAATTTTGTTCTGTATACATGCACACCACACCTACACACATAGTGGCCGGACTGCGGTTGAGTTCCAAATGTCTGGTTCATTGACCAACAAAGTGTTTTTCCCTTACATATCTCCATACACCCCTACCGTCAGGATTACCCTGAATGCCTTGGATTTGCATGGGTGGTGTTGAGTTGAGGACGACTTTTTATGTGGGAGGTGATGTTTTGTGTTAATGCTTACATGATCCGGGGGTAGAAATAATCACGGAATACCAAGTTACAGTTAAGACGTCGTTATGAAGGAAAGGAAAGAGAAGGCGGGGTGAGAGAGAGGGAACGCCTAGGGAGAGAGTGGTGACGTCGCCGGATGAGGTGGAGCAATCAGGGCGCTTCCTGAAGGGATTCCAAGTGGAGTGGACGCGAACGGTGTGAGCTCGCGAGTAAAATAAGGAAGAGTGTGGCGTCTCAATCTTCGTCTGGTGGACTCATTACACTCACATCTTCTTTTTCTTTCTATATCTAACCTATATAATTCATTTTTTGTCTGTCTGTCTGTCTGTCCGTCTGTCCGTCTGCGTACGCTCGCTTCCGGGGGATTTGGCTCTCGGACCGTGGGGTTTGCCGAGATTAAATTTTGCTGTTGGGCACGCCTCCGGCCCTGCGGTGAACTTAGGCATTTCCGATTTTTCTTCTCTAAACTTTAAATCAGACCGATTATCGATTTAGTGCGATTTCTCTTTATTTATTTATTTACTATTGCCGACCGGCATGTGACGAAGCATGCCGTTGCGCATGCGCGAAGGCGGTTGCCCCTGGCAATGGGCGGTTGGCCCCTGGCAACGGGCGGTTGGCCCCTGGCAACGGGCAGCAACGCCGTCGCTGCGGGGTGGACGCCATTTTTTATTCCCGTTAAAAATATGCGCACGCATTAGCACGCGACGCTGAGGTAAATTCATCAAAGTTTTACGTCCTCTTCACTCCCCCCCCACCCCAATGTGTGCAATTACTATCATAGGGTCGGTAGAAAATAAAATTATAGCGATTAGACAGTATTATTGTAGCGCGGGGGGGGGGGGGTAACGGCCACAGCACCCAGCCTCGGCCGGGTGGGCAATCTAGGCGAGGCCGGAGGCTCTGCACGGTACTAGGCCTCGACACCCCACACTTGTCAGGCGACGACTTTGTGCTATAAACTCGATATACCCAGCGTTGCCCGGGGGAAAAATACATTTAAAATCTTCTGAAAACTTTAAAACATAACATACCTATGAAAATACAACTGTGTAATTTAAAATGTAAAACCGACCGCGCCAAGAATCGATTTCTGAATCGCGCAAAGGAATCGAAGGTTGTAGATTCATTTAGAATCGCCCTGTTCCCGTTTAATATAAGTTGGTTATAGAGTTGATATAAACTGCTACGAATGGGAAATATCCGGCGTTGACCAGGGCAAAAATATAATTAAAAACTCCTGAAAACTTTAAAATATAACACACCAATGAAACTAAAACTCTGTAATAAAAAATGTCGCCAATTTTGCTCAACATTTCCAACAGACACACACATTCACACATTTAGCTTTTACATTTAACATACAAAACGTCAGCATGTACTGCTGTCATCATAGGCAAAAATATATACACCCTCACCACTCTCCCTCACTCACCCTCACCACTCACCATCACCACTCACTATCACTCACTATCACTCACCCTCACCACTCACTCACCCTCACTACTCACCCTTACCACCACTACTCACCCTCACCACTCTCCCTCACTACTCTCTCACCACTCACCCTCACCACTCACCCTTCTCCCTCAACACTCACGCTCACCATCACCAATCATCCTCGCCCTCACCACCACCACTCATTCTCACCACTCACCCTCGCCACCACCACTCACCCTCAACACTCACCCTCACCACCACCACTCACCACCACTCACCCTCACCACTCACAACTCACCTCTCACCACTCACCTCTCACCACTCACCACTGACCCTCACCACTCACTCTCACCACTCACTTTCACCACTCACCCTCACCACTCACCACTCACCACTCACTATCACCACTCACTCTCACCACTCACTCTCACCACTCACTTTCACCACTCACCCTCACCACTCACTCTCACCACTCACCCTCACCACTCACTCTCACCGCTCACCAATCACCACTCACACCACTCACACTCACCACCTCACCACTCACCACCTCACCACTCATCACTCACCACTCACACTCACCATAGACCCCTCACCACTCACACTCACCACTCACACCACAGACCCCTCACCACTCACCCTCACCACTAACTCTCACCACTCACCTTCACCACTCACCCTTACCACTCACCCTCACCACTCACACTCACCGCTCACCTCTCACCCTCACCACTCACACTCACCACTCACACTCACCACCTCACCACTCACCACCTCACGACTCATCACTCACCACTCACACTCACCACAGACCCCTCACCACTCACACTCACCACTCACTCTCACCGCTCACCACTCACCCTCACCACTCACACTCACCACTCACACTCACCACCTCACCACCTCACCACCTCACCACTCATCACTCACCACTCACACTCACCACAGACCCCTCACCACTCACCCTCACCACTCACCCTCACCACTCACACTCACCACAGACCCTTCACCACTCACACTCACCCTCACCCTCACCACTCACCCTCACCACTCACCACTCACCCTGACCACTCACGCTCACCCCTCTCCCTCACCACTCACCCCTCTCCCTCACCACTCACCCCTCTCCCTCACCACTCACCCCTCTCCCTCACCACTCACCCTTACCACTCACAACTCACCTCTCACCACTCACCTCTCACCACTCACCACTGACCCTCACCACTCACTCTCACCACTCACTTTCACCACTCACCCTCACCACTCACCCTCACCACTCACACTCACCACTCACACTCACCACCTCACCATTCACCACCTCACGACTCATCACTCACTACTCACACTCACCACAGACCCCTCACCACTCACACTCACCACTCACTCTCACCGCTCACCACTCACCCTCACCACTCACACTCACCACTCACACTCACCACCTCACCACCTCACCACCTCACCACTCATCACTCACCACTCACACTCACCACAGACCCCTCACCACTCACCCTCACCACTCACCCTCACCACTCACACTCACCACAGACCCTTCACCACTCACACTCACCCTCACCACTCACCCTCACCACTCACCACTCACCCTCACCACTCACGCTCACCCCTCTCCCTCACCACTCACCCCTCTCCCTCACCACTCACCCCTCTCCCTCACCACTCACCACTCACCCCTCTCCTTCACCACTCACCCTTACCACTCACAACTCACCTCTCACCACTCACCTCTCACCACTCACCACTGATCCTCACCACTCACTCTCACCACTCACTTTCACCACTCACCCTCACCACTCACCACTCACCACTCACTCTCACCACTCACTCTCACCACTCACTCTCACCACTCACTTTCACCACTCACCCTCACCACTCACTCTCACCACTCACCCTCACCACTCACTCTCACCGCTCACCACTCACCACTCATCACTCACCACTCACACTCACCATAGACCCCTCACCACTCACACTCACCACTCACACCACAGACCCCTCACCACTCACCCTCACCACTAACTCTCACCACTCACCTTCACCACTCACCCTTACCACTCACCCTCACCACTCACACTCACCGCTCACCTCTCACCCTCACCACTCACACTCACCACTCACACTCACCACCTCACCACTCACCACCTCACGACTCATCACTCACCACTCACACTCACCACAGACCCCTCACCACTCACACTCACCACTCACTCTCACCGCTCACCACTCACCCTCACCACTCGCACTCACCACTCACACTCACCACCTCACCACCTCACCACCTCTACACTCACCACTCACACTCACCACAGACCCCTCACCACTCACCCTCACCACTCACCCTCACCACTCACACTCACCACAGACCCTTCACCACTCACACTCACCCTCACCCTCACCACTCACCCTCACCACTCACCACTCACCCTCACCACTCACGCTCACCCCTCTCCCTCACCACTCACCCCTCTCCCTCACCATTCACCCCTCTCCCTCACCACTCACCCCTCTCCCTCACCACTCACCCTCACCACTCTTCCTCACCAGTCTTCCTCACCACTCACCCTCACCATTCACCCCTTTCCCTCACCACTCACGCTCACCACTCACCCTCACCAACCATCATCACCCTCACCACCACCACTCTCCCTCACCACTCTCCCTCACCACTCACCCCTCTCCCTCACCACTCACCCTCACCACTCTTCCTCACCAGTCTTCCTCACCACTCACCCTCACTATTCACCCCTTTCCCTCACCCCTCTCCCTCACCACTCACCCTCACCTCTCTTCCTCACCAGTCTTCCTCACCACTCACCCTCACCATTCACCCCTTTCCCTCACCACTCACGCTCACCACTCACCAACCATCCTCACCCTCACCACCACCACTCTCCCTCACCACTCACCCTCACCACTCACCCCTCACTACTCACCACTCACCCTCACCACTCACCGCTCACCACTCACTTTCACCACTCACCATCACTGTGGTGGTGGTACCTGCTATCATGACAGTAGTACAAGCTGACGTTTTGTATATGTAATATTGTAAATTACGGCGGGAGACCACTTGACGGGTAGCACACTTTATTAACACTTTCCTTAGCCACAATAACACGTGTGGTCAACTACAGCTCACGCTACACGTTCCACCCGGCTACACACACACGGGCTCTCCAGCCCCGTAGCTTCCAGGGGAACTCAAAGACCCACCCCAGCTGGGGTATGGATCACGACCACTGGGTCCCGCAGCCCGGCCCTCACAAGGACGTCTGGCCGCGGGTCCCAAGGTCCCGCCTCTGAGCCAGACAGGGTCCCGGCCCTTACAAGGACAGCGGGGCTAGGGGTCTCAGGGCCCTATCTCTTCCTCCTCCGTCTTCCGTCTTCACTGGTTACCAACTCCCCGAGCACCCGCGCGCATCGCCTTTCATAGTCCTCCGCTCCCGAGGGGGCGGAGCCTATGCGGACCGCGATGTGAGCACCCACTCTAGTTGACCAATCACCACACGCTGCCACACGATCCCTTTTGCCAGCGCGTGTCACCACTACATAGCCAATCACCACGCGCTGCCACACGATCCCTACTGCCAGCGCGTATCACCACTACATCACCCCCTCCCACATAGCTCGCAGCCGGCCCGGCTGCCAAAAAAAACCCCACTCTCCAAGTGTGCCCCGTAACATTAACCACAATGCAACACAACAACACAACACAACACCGAACGTTAACCAGTAACAACAACGAACTATGTACAAACCGACGAGTAACACAATAAAAGTTATTTTGAAAAGACCGACGTGTCCAGTGTCTCCTCGACTCCCGATCCCCCTCCCGCTCGCCCCTTGAACGGAACGATAGAGCGGTCGAACGGATGGGGAACGCCGTGACGAGACGATCCGGCCGACTCGTCCCGCACCTCCACCTCATTTATTGGGTCAGGAAAAGTGGCGCGATCTAGCGCGAGTCCGCCTGGCCGGTCCGTCGTACGGGACGGGATGCTCCGGCAGCCCAGGAAGGCACGGAGCGGGCCTGGAAGAACCGCCCGTGCCGCGGGGATCCGGTCGCCGGTGGTCGGCAGCCGTCAGTTCCGAGACACCTGGGAGCGGATCAGGCGAAAACATGTGAAGATCAGGCGGAGACATTCCCCTCCCCGGGTCGCCGTCACATCACATGCTCGGTCCTCATGACATAAAGGAAGGCCATATGGTGGCGAGAATGGTTTCAGCCAGGAGGGGTGAACGTACCAACGGCGCTTTCTCCATTTTATCTGAACACACTGGGGTCGTGCAACCCGCACGACCTCCACGGGTCCCCGCCATGGCCTTAATAATTTAGGCGACGTAGCCAATGGTGCATGAGGGCAGTGCAGCCAGGCCCTATCGCCCGGTTTCCAATCGTGCACGGACACCTTCCATGCACGCAAGCACTCGTTGGCGATTTGGCGAGACCTTGAATTTAGCCGCGCGGACTCCCGTGCCTCGGCCAGTTTTGCAATGTTAAATTTAATGTGGTCGGCCAACTTGGAATTAGGCCGTGGCACGGAAAGCCCCAGCTGAGTCTCCATGGGCGGATCGGCCTCCCGACCGTACATCAGATAAAATGGGGAAAACCCCATAGCTGCATGGGGGGCCATCCTGTACGCGGTGAGGACCCCCGGGACCTGCAAGTCCCAGTCAACCTGTGCCTCGCACACCTGCTGGCACAACATGAAAGTTCAAGTTCTGGGGAGTCGCTCCACCATCCCGTCAGTCTGTGGGTGGTACGGGGAGGTACGCACCTTTTTTGTACCCAAAAGGTCGCACACCTCCTGCAGCAATTTGCTCGAAAAATTGTTCCCCTGGTCGGTCAGCAAGCGTTCAGGAGCCCCCTTGTCCAAGACGTAGCCCTGGACAAAGGCGTCCGCCACGACCACCGCCGACTGGTTGGCGAGTGGCCACGCCATAGGCCATCGAGTAAAGTATTCCACACCAACCAGCAGGTACTTGTTACCCCTAGGCGTGACAGGAAAAGGCCCCAAGATATCCAGCGCAACGAGCTCGTTAGTGCGCGAGACCTGAATGGACTGCAGCGGTGGATTTGGCGCAACGGGCGGTGGTTTCCGTTTCGCGCAATCCACACACCCCTTCAGTATATTGACCACATCACTCCCCATCCCCAACCAATAATAGTCACGCTGGAGCAGAGCGAGCGTTTTGTTTACTCCCAGATGCAAGAGGCGTTCGTGTGCGGCCAGCACAACTTTGCCCCGCATAGTGGAAGGCACGACGAGTGCGTGCCGCCGGGACATATTGTCCCATCTCATTAGCAGGCCCTGCTTAAGCAGCCAGGAGCCGGCTCGCTTCTGACCT
The DNA here is from genome assembly GCF_964198595.1 of Lampetra fluviatilis. NCBI lineage: Eukaryota > Metazoa > Chordata > Hyperoartia > Petromyzontiformes > Petromyzontidae > Lampetra > Lampetra fluviatilis. Next base: position 870,950 of record NC_136325.1, on the reverse strand, counting down.
TCCTCGGGACCCCCCGCCCTGCGACGCAACGCAAGCAGGGAGCTGTCAGCCATCTGGAGTCGGCCCCACTCAACGAGAGACAGTGAGAGTAGCGAGTCCCCGCCCGCAGGAGTAGCAGGAACGTCAACCAACGGTGCATTCGCGGCCGCGACCAACTCACCCTCGGGTACAGCAACATGCGGTTTACAGCGCGCTGACACCATCAAGCACGCACATTCTGGACGAGGTGACAACCGCGACAGGGCATCCGCGTTGGTTTGGCGCAACCCCTTACGGTAAGTGGTCGTAAATTGATAGTCCTGGAGGACCTCCAACCACCGTGATAATAGGCCCGAGGGTTGGGCGACCCTCAATGCGTACTGAAGCGCCGCATGGTCCATACGGACCGTAAAATGATGGCCATATAGATAAGGTCTAAATTGCTGCACAAATAAAACAATAGCCAGCAACTCGCGACGGGTCACACAGTAGCGCTGTTCTGCTGGCGATAAAACCCTGCTACCATAGGCAACCACCCGTTCGACTCCCCCAACGACCTGTGAGAGCACCCCCCCAATGCCCGTGTTACTAGCATCGGTATCCAGCAAGAAGGGTCTCGTAAAATCAGGGTAACATAAGGGCAGGGCACCCACCAAGGCGTCCCGAAGGGAGCAGAACGCGGCCTCCTCCTCTGGCCCCCAGCGAAACCTGACCCCTTTGGCTGTCAGAGCATGCAAGGGTTTGGCAATGGTGGCGAAATGCTCAACGAATCGGCGGTAGTAGGAAGCAAATCCAATGAAACTGCGGACCTCAGAAACCGACTTGGGCGTCGGCCATGAACTGACACAGTTCATCTTCGCGGGATCAGTGGAGATCCCCAAAGAGTCGACAAGGTGGCCCAAGTACCTTACGGATTTCCGAAGCAGGTGGCATTTAGCCTGTTTAAACTTCAACTTAGCCAATCACATCCGCAAGAACACCCCCCTTAATCGCTGGAGGTGTTCCTCGAAAGTTCTACTGAAAACGATGACATCGTCAAGGTAAATCAAGCAAGTATCCCATTGCAGACCCGACAAAACCAATTCCATAAGGCGCTGAAACGTCGCGGGAGCGGAATGGAGTCCCATGGGCAAGCGATTTAACTGGAACAGGCCCCCTGGGGTTCGGAATGCGGTCTTAGGTTTAGACTCATCGTCGAGTGGTAATTGCCAGAATCCCGACAGTAAGTCAAGTGTAGAAAAATACCGCACCCCGGATAATGCGTCCAGAGACTCATCCATTCTGGGGAGCGGATACGCGTCAGCCACGGAGATCTTATTAAGGCGACGGAAATCTACACAAAAACGCAAGGACCCGTCTTGTTTTTTAACCAGAACGATAGGTGCTCCCCATGGACTGGATGAGGGCGAAATGATGTCGGCAGTCAGCATGTCATTGACGGCCGATTGAACGTGTTCCTTATCGGCAGGACTCAGCCAGAAGGGATTCTGCCAGACTGGTGCCGCATCACCCGTTTCAATGCGGTGGCGCAACAGGTCCATGCACCGAATATCATATTTGTGCTTGCTGAACACATCGGAGAATTCGATCAGGAGAGCGCGCAGCGCACCCAATTGCACTGTCGACAAATCACTGGAGCCCGCACACAGCGAGTCCAACCATTTCAAGTCCTCACCTGATTGAATTTTCTGCGCCGGGACGGGATCAACATGCGCAATAAGCCGCTCTTCCACAGGGACCCGTGCCGCGTGAGCAAGCACGGTGCCCTGCGGAATAACGGCCGGCCGCGAACCAACGTTCAAAACCATAACGAACGGGTCCCCGTCAGCCCGAACCAACGTTTGATCCACCCCCGACAGCTCTATTCGACGGACCAAAAAGCACGCCTTGTCCCGCAGTCTCCCCACCCAATGGCTTCCACAACCGGAGGGGTACCAACATCTGCGAATCCGGGGGTACGTGCACCGTATGGGTCGCTAGCGCTTGGATCGTCACACAAGCCGTCCGCAGTTTAGTAGGGTTAGACAAAAAGGAAATACGGCGACCCGATGGCAGCTCAATACAACCTTGATCAACCAGAATTTTAATGGGCATCTTAGCCAAAAAGTCTGTACCCAACAGACATGGGACCGCTAGGAAAGAGGAGACTAAAACAGGTCCCGCCAATTTAATATCCCCTATGCAAATGCTCGCCCGAATCTGACCGACAATGCCCAACGAGCCCCCATTTGCCGCATAACATGGCACGTCCACCGGGAGCAGAGGCCGACATTGGACGGGGAGAATGTTATAAATGAGATCGGAAATGATAGTCGCCGACGCTCCCGTGTCCACCAACACCCTGACCTCGATACCGTCTATGAATCCCGTAACGACAGACAAGCCGGCCGACGCAGCCACTATTCTGTGGCCCAACTCTGACCATTTAATTTCCCCCGGCTCTCGTACGAACCTCCCTTTCCGAACCGAATCCCCGGCCCCCAATCGCACTTCCTCCGCCGCGAAGCGGCGGCCCATGTGTGTCGTGTATGTAGACCGAGCATGTGAGGTGCCGCGACTTGCCGGGGGTAGTTGGGACGACTTGGGGCCTTGGTCGTCGTCCAGCCGAGGTCCCATGGCGCGCTGACGTGGAGCGCGGCACCCGGACGCCACGTGGCCCCGAAGGCCGCAGTTGTAGCACGTGACGAGGGACGTCGGAGGTCTCGGTTGCTCCAGCTTGCGGGTCGATCGCAGAGGGGAACGATCCTCCGACCTCCAATCCACTGGTCGTGCTGCAGCGAACGCCTCCTCCCATGGGCGAATGACTTGAGGTTCAGTGTCCACCGGGGCCGGAGCTGAGACCTCGGCAGAAGCGCAGACGACCACTTGTTTCCGCTTCAGGACCTCATGCGCCTGGATGCTCATCGCAACACGCAACGAACATATGTCCACCTCGTCGGCTGTGTTGATGGGGACCCCCAGGTCCTGAGCCAACTTCAGCAGTTGTTCCAAAACCATGGCGTCCTGCCCCTCCTCGTCCATACGAGGGAATGCGGCGTCTGCGAGAGCCAGCAACGCCGTGCGGTAGGCGAGCGCGGTCTCCGTGTCTGCCTTCCGTTGCTCGTAAAATTGGTGGCGGCAGGCCGAAGGTGGTCCGTACACCTTGGCCATGAGGCCTTGAGCGTGGAGCGGGCCGATCTCGGGGCGGACCTGAAGGCCGCGAGCGCGTTGTCGTTCAGCATCGCAGGCAGTGCCCGTAGTGCCGTAGCGTCGGACCAGGCTGACATTCCTAAATGGGAGAAAAATTTTCGCTGGAATGCGCCCCAGTCACCCCCTTCCGCTTTGAAGGCCGTCAACGCGGGAAGACGCTGCTGAAAAATAATGTCGTCCTCCGCCTCGTGATTTTCCCGCGCCGCACCGTCGATAGGAGAAATGGCGGCCCCTATGACGGGTGGCTGATGGCGGCCCGTAGCGCACGCTGATTACGTGAGCGGCAGAGATTGGAGGTCCCCGGCCACGTGTTGCTCGCGATTCCCGCCAATAGACGGCCGCTCGGTAGAAATGGCGGCATTTTCAAAGTCATTCGTGCGAAGCACATTTTGGCGGGAATCTGCAACGCGACCCCTTTCGATGTCCATCGACGTTCTCCCTCCTCCAGCCGTGGTAATCTCCGCTAGGATGGACGCCGCGGCGAGTAGCAGCTCTGCCAGGCGGGAGTGCGCGTCGCGGAGTCCGGCATCGGACCCCAGCGGCTCGTTGGGCGCCCATGAGGGGTCCTGTGGCGCCGGCATCTCCTCCTCTTCTCCCCCCGATGCCTGCTGGCCCGAGTCGTCGTGGTTTTCCTCCCGGTCACGCTCGTGAGTCCGATGAGTCTTCCTGGTATTCATGGCTGGAAGACTGACCACACTTCTGACACCAGTTGTAATATTGTAAATTACGGCGGGAGACCACTTGACGGGTAGCACACTTTATTAACACTTTCCTTAGCCACAATAACACGTGTGGTCAACTACAGCTCATGCTACACGTTCCACCCGGCTACACACACACGGGCTCTCCAACCCCGTAGCTTCCAGGGGAACTCATAGACCCATCCCAGCTGGGGTATGGATCACGACCACTGGGTCCCGCAGCCCGGCCCTCACAAGGACGTCCGGCCGCGGGTCCCAAGGTCCCGCCTCTGAGCCACACAGGGTCCCGGCCCTTACAAGGACAGCGGGGCTAGGGGTCTCAGGGCCCTATCTCTTCCTCCTCCGTCTTCCGTCTTCACTGGTTACCAACTCCCCGAGCGACTGCGCGCATCGCCTTTCATAGTCCTCCGCTCCCGAGGGGGTGGAGCCTATGCGGACCGCGATGTGAGCACCCACTCTAGTTGACCAATCACCACGCGCTGCCACACGATCCCTTTTGTCAGCACGTGTCACCACTACATAGCCAATCACCACGTGCTGCCACACGATCCCTTACTGCCAGCGTGTATCACTAATACATAGCCAATCACCCCGCGCTGCCACACGATCCCTACTGCCAGCGCGTATCACCACTACATATATGTAATGTCAAAAGCTAAATTAGTGAATGTGTGTGTCTGTAAGAAATGTTAAGCATACTTGGCGACACGTAAGCAAGTATTTTTTAAAAACGGGAATAGGATGAGTGGTGGTGGTGAGGGTGAGTGGTTAGGGTGAGTAGTGAGGGTGAGTAGTGAGGGTGAGTGGTGAGCGTGAGTGGTGAGTGGTGAGTGGTGAGCGTGACTGGTGAGTGGTGAGGGTGAGTGATGAGGGTGAGTGGTGAGGGTGTGATTGGTGCGGATGAGTGGTGAGTAGTGAGGGTGAGTGGTGAGGGTGAGTGGCGGTTGTGAGTGGTGATTAGTGAGCCGTGAGTGGTGAGGGTGAGCGTGAGTGGTGAGTGGTGAGGGTGATCAGTGAGGGTGAGTGGTGATTGGTGAGGGTGTGATTGATGAGGATGAGTGGTGAGTGGTGAGGGTGAGTGGTTGTTGTGAGGGTGAGTGGTGAGGGTGAGTGGTGAGAGTGAGTGGTGAGGGTGAGTGGCGGTTGTGAGTGGTGATTAGTGAGTGGTGAGGTTGAGTGGTGAGCGTGAGTGGTGAGCGTGAGTGGTGAGGGTGAGTGGTGAGCATGAGTGGTGAGCGTGAGTGGTGAGGGTGAGTGGTGAGCGTGAGTGGTGAGGGTGAGTGGTGATTGGTGAGGGTGTGATTGGTGAGGATGAGTGGTGAGTAGTAAGGGTGAGTGGTGAGGGTGAGTGGCGGTTGTGAGTGGCGGTTGTGAGTGGTGATTAGTGAGTGGTCAGGGTGAGTGGTGAGGGTAAGTGGTGAGCGTGAATGGTGAGTGGTGAGGGTGAGGGTGAGCGTGAGTGGTGTATACTTGGCGACACGTAAAAAACAGGAATAGGGTGAGTGGTGGTGGTGAGTGTGAGTGTTGAGGGTGAGTGGTGAGTGGTTAGGGTGAGTAGTGAAGGTGAGTAGTGAGGGTGAGTGGTGAGCGTGAGTGGTGAGTGGTGGGCGTGACTGGTGAGTGGTGAGGGTGAGTGGTGAGGGTGAGTGGTGAGGGAGAGTGGTGAGGGTAAGTGGTGAGTGTGGTGAGTGGTGAGGGTGAGTGGCGGTTGTGAGTGATCATTAGTGAGGGGTGAGTGGTGAGCGTGAGTGGTGAGTGGTGAGGGTGAGTGGTGAGCGGTGAGTGGTGAGGGTGAGTGGCGGTTTTGAGTGGTGATTAGTGAGTGGTGAGGGTTAGTGGTAATGGTGAGTGGTGAGCGTGAGTGGTGAGGGTGAGTGGTGATTGGTGAGGGTGAGTGGTGATTGGTGAGGGTGTGATTGGTGAGGATGAGTGGTGAGTAGTGAGGGTGAGAGGTGAGGGTGAGTGGTGAGGGTTAGTGGCGGTTGTGAGTGGCAGTTGTGAGTGGTGATTAGTGAGTGGTGAGGGTGAGTGGTGAGGGTGAGTGGTGAGCGTGAGTGGTGAGTGGTGAGGGTGAGCGGTGAGCGTGAGTGGTGAGGGTGAGTGGTGATTGGTGAAGGTGTGATTGGTGAGGATGAGTGGTGAGTAGTGAGGGTGAGTGGTGAGGGTGAGTGGTGAGGGTGAGTGAGTGGTGAGGGTGAGTGGCGGTTGTGAGTGGTGATTAACGAGGGGTGAGTGGTGAGGGTGAGCGTGAGTGGTGAGTGGTGAGAGTGAGTGGTGAGCGGTGAGGATGAGCAGTGAGGGTGAGTGGTGATTGGTGAGGATGTGATTGATGAGGATGAGTAGTGAGTGGTGAGGGTGAGTGGTTGTTGTGAGGGTGAGTGGTGAGGGTGAGTGGTGAGAGGGAGTTGTGAGGGTGAGTGGTGAGGGTGAGTGGCGGTTGTGAGTGGTGATTAGTGAGTGGTGAGGGTGAGTGGTAATGGTGAGTGGTGAGCGTGAGTGGTGAGGGTTAGTGGTGATTGGTGAGGGTGAGTGGTGATTGGTGAGGGTCTGATTGGTGAGGATGAGTGGTGAGTAGTGAGGGTGAGTGGTGAGGGTGAGTGGTGAGCGTGAGTTGTGAGGGTGAGTGGTAATTGGTGAGGGTGAGTGGTGATTGGTGAGGGTGTGATTGGTGAGTATTTGTGGTGAGTAGTGAGGGTGAGTAGTGAGGGTGAGTGGTGAGGGTGAGTGGCGGTTGTGAGTGGCGGTTGTGAGTGGTGATTAGTGAGTGGTGAGGATGAGTGGTGAGGGTGAGTGGTGAGGGTGAGCGGTGAGCGTGAGTGGTGAGGGTGAGTTGTGATTGGTGAGGGTGTGATTGGTGAGGATGAGTGGTGAGTAGTGAGGGTGAGTGGTGAGCGTGAGTGGTGAGGGTGAGTGAGTGGTGAGGGTGAGTGGCGGTTGTGAGTGGTGATTAGTGAGGGGTGAGTGGTGAGGGTGAGCATGAGTGGTGAGTGGTGAGGGTGAGTGGTGAGCGGTGAGGGTGAGCAGTAAGGGTGAGTGGTGATTGGTGAGGATGTGATTGATCAGGATGAGTGGTGGGGGTGAGTGGTTGTTGTGAGGGTGAGTGGTGGGGGTGAGTGGTGTGGGTGAGTGGCGGTTGTGAGTGGTGATTAGTGAGTGGTGAGGGTGAGTGGTAATGGTGAGGGTGAGTGGTGATTGGTGAGGGTGTGATTGGTGAGGATGAGTGGTGAGTAGTGAGGGTGAGTGGTGAGGGTGAGTGGTGAAGGTGAGTGGCGGTAGTGAGTGGCGGTTGTGAGTGGTGATTAGTGAGTGGTGAGGGTGAGTGGTGAGGGTGAGTGGTGAGGGTGAGTGTCGGTTGTGAGTGTCGGTTGTGAGTGGTGATTAGTGAGTGGTGAGGGTGAATGGTGAGGGTGAGTGGTGAGCGTGAGTGGTGAGTGGTGAGGGTGAGCGTGAGGGTGAGTGGTGATTGGTGATGGTGTGATTGGTGAGGATGAGTGGTGAGTAGTGAGGGTGAGTGGTGAGGGTGAGTGGTGAGGGTGAGTGGTGAGCGTGAGTGAGTGGTGAGTGTGAGTGGCGGTTGTGAGTGGTGATTAGTGGGGGGTGAATGGTGAGGGTGAGCGTGAGTGGTGAGGGTGAGTGGTGAGGGTTAGCAGTGAGGGTGAGCAGTGAGGGTGAGTGGTGATTGGTGAGGGTGTGATTGGTGAGGATGGGTGGTGAGTGGTGAGGGTGAGTGGTAAGGGTGAGTGGTGAGCGGTGAGGGTGAGTGGTTGTTGTGAGGGTGAGTGGTTGATGTGAGGGTGAGTGGTGATGGTGAGTGGTGAGGGTGAGTGGTGAGGGTGAGTGGCGGTTGTGAGTGGTGATTAGTGAGTGGTGAGGGTGAGTGGTAATGGTGAGGGTGAGTGGTGATTGGTGAGGGTGTGATTGGTGAGGATGAGTGGTGAGTAGTGAGGGTGAGTGGTGAGGGTGAGTGGTGAGGGTGAGTGGCAGTAGTGAGTGGCGGTTGTGAGTGGTGTTTAGTGAGTGGTGAGGGTGAGTGGTGAGGGTGAGTGGTGAGGGTGAGTGGTGAGTGGCGGTTGTGAGTGGCGGTGGTGAGTGGTGATTAGTGAGTGGTGAGGGTAAATGGTGAGGGTGAGTGGTGAGCGTGAGTGGTGAGTGGTGAGGGTGAGCGTGAGTAGTGAGGGTGAGTGGTGATTGGTGAGGGTGTGATTCGTGAGGATGAGTGGTGAGGGTGAGTGGTGAGGGTGAGTGGTTATGGTGAGTGGTGAGGGTGAGTAGTGAGGGTGAGTGGTGAGGGTGAGTGGTGAGTGTCGGTTGTGAGTGGCGGTTGTGAGTGGTGATTAGTGAGTGGTGAGTGTGAATGGTGAGGGTGAGTGGTGAGCGTGAGTGGTGAGTGGTGAGGGTGAGCGTGAGGGTGAGTGGTGATTGGTGATTGGTGATGGTGTGATTGGTGAGGATGAGTGGTGAGTAGTGAGGGTGAGTGGTGAAGGTGAGTGGTGAGGGTGAGTGGTGAGCGTGAGTGAGTGGTGAGTGTGAGTGGCGGTTGTGAGTGGTGATTAGTGGGGGGTGAATGGTGAGGGTGAGCGTGAGTGGTGAGTGGTGAGGGTGAGCAGTGAGGGTGAGCAGTGAGGGTGAGTGGTGATTGGTGAGGGTGTGATTGGTGAGGATGGGTGGTGAGTGGTGAGGGTGAGTGGTAAGGGTGAGTGGTGAGCGGTGAGGGTGAGTGGTTGTTGTGAGGGTGAGTGGTTTATGTGAGGGTGAGTGGTGATGGTGAGTGGTGAGGGTGAGTGGTGAGGGTGAGTGGTGAGGGTGAGTGGCGGTTGTGAGTGGTGATTAGTGAGTGGTGAGGGTGAGTGGTAATGGTGAGCGTGAGTGGTGATTGGTGAGGGTGTGATTGGTGAGGATGAGTGGTGAGTAGTGAGGGTGAGTGGTGAGGGTGAGTGGTGAGGGTGAGTGGCGGTAGTGAGTGGCGGTTGTGAGTGGTGTTTAGTGAGTGGTGAGGGTGAGTGGTGAGGGTGAGTGGTGAGGGTGAGTGGTGAGTGGCGGTTGTGAGTGGCGGTGGTGAGTGGTGATTAGTGAGTGGTGAGGGTAAATGGTGAGGGTGAGTGGTGAGCGTGAGTGGTGAGTGGTGAGGGTGAGCGTGAGTAGTGAGGGTGAGTGGTGATTGGTGAGGGTGTGATTGGTGAGGATGAGTGGTGAGGGTGAGTGGTGAGGGTGAGTGGTGATGGTGAGTGGTGAGGGTGAGTGGTGAGGGTGAGTGGCGGTTGTGAGTGGTGATTAGTGAGTGGTGAGGGTGAGTGGTAATGGTGAGTGGTGAGCGTGAGTGGTGAGGGTGAATGGTGATTGGTGAGGGTGAGTGGTGATTGGTGAGGGTGTGATTGGTGAGGATGAGTGGTGAGTAGTGAGGGTGAGTGGTGAGGGTGAGTGGTGAGCGTGAGTGGTGAGGGTGAGTGGTAATTGGTGAGGGTGAGTGGTGAGTAGTGAGGGTGAGTGGTGAGGGTGAGTGGTGAGCGTGAGTGGTGAGGGTGAGTGGTAATTGGTGAGGGTGAGTGGTGATTGGTGAGGGTGTGATTGGTGAGTATTTGTGGTGAGTAGTGAGGGTGAGTAGTGAGGATGAGTGGTGAGGGTGAGTGGCGGTTGTGAGTGGCGGTTGTTAGTGGTGATTAGTGAGTGGTGAGGATGAGTGGTGATTGGTGAGGGTGTGATTGGTGAGGATGAGTGGTGAGTAGTGAGGGTGAGTGGTGAGGGTGAGTGGTTAGGGTGAGTGAGTGGTGAGGGTAAGTGGTGGTTGTGAGTGGTGATTATTGAGGGGTGAGTGGTAAGGGTGAGCATGAGTGGTGACGGTGAGTGGTGAGCAGTGAGGGTGAGCAGTAAGGGTGAGTGGTGATTGGTGAGGGTGTGATTGATGAGGATGAGTGGTGAGTGGTGAGGGTGAGTGGTTGTTGTGAGGGTGAGTGGTGAGGGTGAGTGGTGAGGGTGAGTGGCGGTTGTGAGTGGTGATTAGTGAGTGGTGAGGGTGAGTGGTAATGGTGAGTGGTGAGCGTGAGTGGTGAGGGTGAGTGGTGAGCGTGAGTGGTGAGGGTGAGTGGTGATTGGTGAGGGTGTGATTGGTGAGGATAAGTGGTGAGTAGTGAGGGTGAGTGGTGAGGGTGAGTGGCGGTTGTAAGTGGTGATTAGTGAGGGTGAATGGTGAGGGTGAGTGGTGAGCGTGAGTGGTGAGTGGTGAGGGTGAGCGGTGAGTGTGAGTAGTGAGGGTGAGTGGTGATTGGTGAGGGTGTGATTGGTGAGAATAAGTGGTGAGTAGTGAGGGTGAGTGGTGAGGGTGAGTGGTGAGCGTGAGTGAGTGGTGAGGGTGAGTGGCAGTTGTGAGTGGTGATTAGTGAGGGGTGAATGGTGAGGGTGAGCGTGAGTGGTGATTGTGAGTGGTGAGGGTGAGCAGTGAGGGTGAGCAGTGAGGGTGAGTGGTGATTGGTGAGGGTGTGATTGGTGAGGATTGGTGGTGAGTGGTGAGGGTGAGTGGTAAGGGTGAGTGGTGAGCGGTGAGGGTGAATGGTTGTTGTGAGGGTGAGTGGTTGTTGTGAGGGTGAGTGGTGAGTGCTGAGGGTGAGTGGTGAGAGTGAGTGGCGGTTGTGAGTGCTGATTAGTGAGTGGTGAGGGTGAGTGGTAATGGTGAGTGGTGAGCGTGAGTGTTGAGTGGTCAGCGTGAGTGGTGAGGGTGAGTGCTGAGCGGTGAGGGTGAGAAGTGAGGGTGAGCGGTGAGGGTGAGTGGTGATTGGTGAGGATGAATGGTGAGGGTGAGTGGTGAGGATGAGTGGTGATTGGTGAGAATGAATGGTGAGGGTGAGTGGTGAGGGTGAGTGGTGAGCGGTGAGCGTGAGTGGTTGTTGTGAGGGTGAGTGGTTAGAATGAGTGGTGAGGGTGAGTGGTTAGGGTGAGTGTTGAGGGTGAGTGGCGGTTGTGAGTGGTGATTAGTGAGTGGTGAGGGTGAGTGGTGAGCGTGAGTGGGGAGTGGTGAGGGTGAGTGGTGAGTGGTGAGTGATGAGTGGTGAGAGAGTGGTTAGTGGTGAGGGTGAGTGGTGAGGGTGAGTGGTGAGGTTGAGTGGTGAGGTTGAGTGGTGAGGGTTAGTGGAGAGTGGTGAGGGTGAGTGGTGATTGGTCAGTGGTGATTGGTGAGGATGAGTAGTGAGGGCGAGTGAGCTGTGAGTGGTGAATGGTGAGGGTGAGTTGTGAGTACAGTCAATATGCACTGCTGTAATCATAGCAGGTACCACCACCACAGTACGTACTGCTCTCATCAGAGCAGGTACCACCACCACCACAGTATATACTGATGTCATCATCGCAGGTACCACCACACTCGGTATGCACTGCTGTCATCATAGCAGGTTCCACCACCACAATATGTACTCCTCTCATCATAGCAGATACCACCACAATATGCACTGCTGTAATCATAGCAGGTACCACCACAGCAGTATGCACTGCTGTCATCATAGGTACCACCACAGCAGTATACACTGCTGTAATCATAGTATATACCACCACAGCAGTATGCACTGCTGCAATCATAGTATGTACCACCACAGTCAGTATGCACTGCTGTAATCATAGCAGGTATCACCACAGCAGTATGCACTGCTGTAATCATAGCAGGTACCACCACAGTCAGTATGCACTGCTGTAATCATAGCAGGTACCACCACAATATGCACTGCTGTAATCATAGCAGGTTCCACCACAATATGCACTACTGTAATCATAGCAGGTACCACCACAATATGCACTACTGTAATCATAGCAGGTACCACCACAATATGCACTGCTGTAATCATAGCAGGTACCAACACAGTATGTACTGCTGTAATCATAGCAGGTACCACCAGTCACTATGCACTGCTATAATCATAGCAGGTACCACCAGTCAGTATGCACTGCTGTAGTGATAGCTGGTACCACCTCAGTCGGTATACACTGCTGTAGTGATAGTAGATACTGCTATCGAGTTGGTATATACTGCTATATAGAGTTAGTAGATACTAAAACAGTCAGTATATACCACTACAGTCAGTCAATACTGCTACAGTCAGTATATACTGCTATACAGTCAGTACATACTACCACGGTGAGTAGCTACTAGAGTCAGTAGATACTATTATAAAGTGAGTAGATACTGCTCTAGATTTAGTAGTTACTACTATAGTCAGTGGATACAACTATAGAGTCAGCAGATACTATACAGTTAGGCGTTACGACTATATAGTCGGTAGATACTACTGTAGGCCCGGTAAATACTACTATGGTCAGTAGTTACTACAGTCACTAAATACTACTACACAGTCAGTAGCTACTACTGGCTCAGTAGATACTACGGTACAGTCAGTAGATACTACTACAGAGTCAATAGATACCACTTCCTCTGTTGTATGTGTAGTGGTGATACGTGCTGGTAGGGGGGATCGTGAGGCAGCGCGTGGTGGGTGGTTACATCACGGTCTGCAAGCGGGTGCTCACATCGCGGTCCGCATAGGCTCCGCCCCCTCGGGAGCGGAGGGCTATGTAAGGCGATGCGCGCGGGCACTCGGGGAGTTGGTAACCGGTGAAAACAGAAGAAGGAGGAAGAGATAGGCCCTGGGACCCCTAGCCCCGCTGCCCTTGTAAGGGCCGGGGCTCTGTGAGGCTCAGAGGCGAGGCCCTGGGATTCACGGTCCGACGCCCTTGTAAGGGCTCGGGCTGTGTAACCCAGTGGTCGAGACCCGTGGCCTGACAAGGCGGGTCTGATAGCTCCCTGTGGGGAGAGCGTAGCCGGAGAGCCTGAGTCGAGGCAGAGTTAGGTACGCGTACCCACGGGGGAGACGGAGTGCGTGGCCGAGTCAGGCACACGTGACATAGGTGTTATCTCGGTTGGGACTGCTACGTGTGCAACCGTTGTGAATAAACAGTGCTGCCCCGTCAACTTGTCTCCCGCCATTATTGAAGATATTACATATGTAAGGTGTTGTTAGTATACATACCTATGAGGGGTAAAGATATTTTTTGAGGGGGGGGGGAGACCACAATTTTCGGAAACCTTTTGACATCAACTATTTACCCCACACTTTCTACAACTTTTTGGACTTGTGCAAGCCTCTTATATATTTGTTGGTGGAGAAATGTACAAACAGCCCACCGGGCTTTGACAATACCTTAGTATGTGTGTATATATATGTAAGGTTTTTAAGAAATATATTTTTCACCCGGACAAAGCCGGGTACTTCCGCTAGTATCTTACCTATAAACGTCACTTTTTGTCTGTCTGTCCGTCTGTCTGTCTGTCTGTCTGTTCGTCTGTCTGCCTGTCTGTCTGTCTGTCTGCGTACGCTAGCTTGCGAGGGATTTGGCGCTCGGGCCGTGGGGTTTAGGAAGATATTTTTTTGCCGGGCCACGTCCCGTGCCCCGCGGTGAACATAGGCATTTTCGATTTTTCGTCTATAAACTCTAAATTGGTCCGATTATCGATTTAGAGCGATTTCTCTTTATTTATTTACTATTGCCGACCGGCACGTGACGAAGCACGCCGCTGCGCATGCGCGAGACGCCGACCAGGGCGGTTGCCCCTGGCAACGGGCAGCAACGCTTTCGCTGCGGGGTGGACGCCATTTTTAATTCCCGTTAAAAATATGCACACGCATTAACACGCGACGCTGAGGTAAATTCATCAAAGTTTCACGTCCTCTTCACTCCCCCCCCCCACTCCAGTGTGCGCAATTACTATTATAGGGTCTGTAGATAATGAAATTATAGCGATTAGACAGTATTATTCTAGCACGGGGGGGGGGGGGGCGGCCCCAGCACCCAGCCTCGGCCGGGTGGGCAATCTAGGCGAGGCCGGAGGCTCTGCACGGTACTAGGCCTCGACACCCCACACATTTTAAATCTTCTGAAAACTTTGAAACATAACATACCAATGAAAATACATATGTGTAATTAAAATTTTAAACCCGACCGAGCCAAGAATCGATTTTCTGAATCGCACAAAGGAATCGAAGGTTGTAGACTCCTTTAGAATCGGCCGATTCCCGTTTACTATAAGTTGGTTATAGTCGATATAAACTGCTACAAACGGGAAATATCCGGCGTTGACCGGGGGCAAAAATATAATCAAAAACTCCTGAAAACATTAAAACATAACATACCAATGAAAATAAAACTCTGTCATTCAAAATGTAAACCCCCAACACGCCAGGAATCGATTCTTTGAATCGCACAAAGGACTCATCGAAGTTTGTAGATTACTTTAGAATCACCCTATTCCCGTTTTAAAATATGCGTGTCGCCAAGCTTGCTTGACATTTCCAACAGACACACACATTCACACATTTAGCTTTTACATTTAACATACAAAACGCCAGCATGTACTGCTGTCATCATAGGCAAAAATATATACACCCTGACCACTCTCCCTCACCACTCTCTCACCACACCACTCACCCTGACCACTCACACTCACCACTCACCCTCACCACTCACCCACAACACTCACCCTCACCACTCACTCTCACTACTCACCCTCACCACCACCACTCACCCTGACCACTCACACTCAACACTCACCCTCACCACCACCACTCACCCACAACACCCTCACCACCACCACTCACCCTCACCACTCACCGTCACCACTCACCCTCACCACTCACCACTCACGTTCACCCTCACCAATCACCCCTCACTAAGCACCACTCACAACCGCCACTCGCCCTCACCACTCACCACTCACCCTCACTCACCCTCACCAATCATCTTCACTACACACGACTCACCACTCACTCTCACCACTCACGCTCACCCCTATCCCTCACCACTCACCCCTCTCCCTCACCACTCACCCCTCACTAATCACCACTCACAACCGCCACTAGCCCTCACCACTCACCCTCACCAATCACCACTCACCCTCACTGCTCACCCCTCATCCCTCACCCTCACCACTCACCCTCACCACTCACGCTCACCCTCACCACTCACCCCTCACTAGTCACCACTCACAACCGCCACTGGCCCTCACCACTCACCACTTGCCCTCACTCACCAATAATATTCACTACTCACGACTCACCACTCACCCTCACCAATCATCCTCACTACTCACCACTCAACCTCACCACTCACCACTCACTCTCACCACTCACGCTCACCACTCACCACTGCCCTCTCTCCTTCACCACTCACCCTCACCACTCACCCCTCTCCGTCACCACTCACATTCACCACTCACTCTCACCACTCACCCTCACCACTCACCCTCACCACTCTCCCTCACCAATCACCCTCACCACTCACCCATCTCCCTCACCACTCACCCTCACCACTCACCCTCACCAATCACCATCACCGCTCATCAATCACCCTCACCACTCACCCTCACAACTCACCACTCACCCTTCTCCCACACCACTCACCCAAACCACTCACCCCTCTCCCTCACCAATCACGCTAACCACTCACCCCTCTCACTCACCACTCACGCTGACCACTCACCCTCACCAATCATCCTCACTACTCACCACTCACTCTCACCACTCACGCTCATCACTCACCCTCACCACTCACCCCTCTGCGTCACCACTCACCCTCACCACTCACCCCTCTCCCTCACCACTCAACACCACCACTCTTCCTCACCACTCACCCTCACCACTCACCCATCTCCCTCACCACTCACCGGTCTCCCTCACCACTCACCCTCACCACTCACCCCTCTCCCTCACCACTCACCCTCACCACTCACCCTCACCAATCACGCTCACCGCTCACCACTCACCCTCACCACTCACCCTCACCACTCACCACTCACCCTCACCACTCACGCTCACCCTCACCACTCACCCCTCACTAATCACCACTCACAACCGCCACTCACCCTCACCAATCACCCTCACCAATCACCACTCACCCTCACTGCTCACCCCTCATCCCTCACCTTCACCACTCACCCTCACCACTCACGCTCACCCTCACCACTCACCCCTCACTAATCACCACTCACAACCGCCACTCGCCCTCACCACTCACCACTCACCCTCACTCACCAATAATATCCACTACTCACGACTCACCACTCACCCTCACCACTCACCACTCAATCTCACCACTCACGCTCACCCCTATCCCTAACCACTCACCCCTCTCCCTCACCACTCACGCTGACCACTCACCCTCACCAATCATCCTCACTACTCACCACTCACCCTCACCACTCACCCTCACCACTCACTCTCACCACTCACGCTCACCAGTCACCACTGCCCTCTCTCCTTCACCACTCACCCTCACCACTCACCCCTCTCCTTCACCACTCACATTCACCACTCACTCTCACCACTCACCCTCACCACTCACCCTCACCACTCTCCCTCACCAATCACCCTCACCACTCACCCATCTCCCTCACCACTCACCCTCACCACTCACCCTCACCAATCACCCTCACCGCTCATCAATCACCCTCACCACTCACCCATACAACTCACCACTCACCCTTCTCCCACACCACTCACCCAAACCACTCACCCCTCTCCCTCACCAATCACGCTAACCACTCACCCCTCTCCCTCACCACTCACGCTGACCACTCACCCTCACCAATCATCCTCACTACTCACCACTCACTCTCACCACTCACGCTCATCACTCACCCTCACCACTCACCCCTCTGCGTCACCACTCACCCTCACCACTCACCCCTCTCCCTCACCACTCACCACCACCACTCTTCCTCACCACTCACCCTCACCACTCACCATCTCCCTCACCACTCACCCCTCTCCTTCACCACTCACCCTCACCACTCACCCCTCTCCCTCACTACTCACCTTCACCACTCACCCTCACCAATCACGCTCACCGCTCACCACTCACCCTCACCACTCACCCTCACCACTCACCACTCACCCTCACCACTCATGCTCACCCTCACCACTCACCCCTCACTAATCACCACTCACAACCTCCACTCACCCTCACCACTCACCCTCACCAATCACCACTCACCCTCACTGCTCACCCCTCATCCCTCACCTTTACCACTCACCCTCACCACTCACGCTCACCCTCACCACTCACCCCTCACTAATCACCACTCACAACCGCCACTCGCCCTCACCACTCACCACTCACCCTCACTCACCAATAATATCCACTACTCACGACTCACCACTCACCCTCACCACTCAATCTCACCACTCACGCTCACCCCTATCCCTCACCACTCACCCATCTCCCTCACCACTCACGCTCACCATTGACCCTCACCACACACCCTCACCACTCACCCTCACCACTCACGCTCACCCTCACCACTCACCCCTCACTAATCACCACTCACAACCGCCACTCGCCCTCACCACTCACCCTCACCAATCACCACTCACCCTCACTGCTCACCCCTCATCCCTCACCCTCACCACTCACCCTCACCACTCACGCTCACCCTCACCACTCACCCCTCACTAATCACCACTCACAACCGCCACTGGCCCTCACCACTCACCACTCGCCCTCACTCACCAATAATATTCACTACTCACGACTCACCACTCACCCTCACCACTCTCCACTCAATCTCACCACTCACGCTCACCCCTCTCCCTCACCACTCACCCTTCTCCCTCACCACTCACGCTCACCACTGACCCTCACCACTCACCCTCACCACTCACCCTCACCACTCACCCTCACCACTCACCCTTCTCCCTCATCATTTACGCTCACCATTCACCCTCACCACTCACCCCTCTCCTTCACCACTCACCCTCACCCCTTTCCCTCACCACTCACGCTCACCACTCACCCTCACCCCTTTCCCTCACCACTCACGCTCACCACTCACCCTCACCACTCACCCCTCTCCCTCACCACTCACCATCACCACTCACCCCTTTCCCTATCCACTCACGCTCACCACTCACCCTCACCACTCACCCTCACCAATCATCCTCACTACTCACCACTCACCCTCACCACTCACCACTCACTCTGACCACTCACGCTCACCACTCACCACTCACCTCTCTCCTTCACCACTCACCCTCACCACTCACCCTTCTCCGTCACCACTCACATTCACCACTCACCCTCACCACTCACCCTCACCCTCACCACTCTCCCTCAGCAATCACCCTCACCACTCACCCGTCTCCCTCACAACTCACCCTCACCACTCACCCTCACCAATCACCCTCACCGCTCATCAATCACCCTCACCTCTCACCCTCACCACTCAACCCTCTCCCTCACCACTCACACTCACCACTCACCCTCACCACTCACCCTCACCACTCACCACTCAATCTCACCACTCACGCTCACCCCTCTCCCTCACCACTCACCCCTCTCCCTCACCACTCACGCTCGCCACTGACCCTCACCACTCACCATCACCACTCACCATCACCACTCACCCTTCTCCCTCATCATTTACGCTCACCATTCACCCTCACCACTCACCCCTCTCCGTCACCACTCACCCTCACCCTTTTCCCTCACCACTCACGCTCACCACTCACCCTCACCACTCACCCTTCTCCTTCACCACTCACCCTCACCACTCACCCCTCTCCCTCACCCCTCACCCCTCTCCCTCACCACTCACGCTCACCACTCACCTTCACCACTCACCCTCACCACTCACCCCTCTCCCTCACCACTCACCATCACCACTCACCCCTCTCCCTAACCACTCACACTCACCACTCACCCTCACCACTCACCCTCACCAATCATCCTCACAACTCACCACTCACCCTCACCACTCACCACTCACTCTCACCACTCACGCTCACCACTCACCTCTCTCCTTCACCACTCACCCTCACCACTCACCCCTCTCCGTCACCACTCACATTCACCACTAACCCTCACCACTCACCCTCACCACTCACCCTCACAACTCTCCCTCACCAATCACCCTCACCACTCACCCGTCTCCCTCACCACTCACCTTCACCACTCACCCTTACCAATCACCCTCACCGCTCATCAATCACCCTCACCACTCACCCTTACCACTCACCACTCACCCTTCTCCCTCACCACTCACCCTAACCACTCACCCCTCTCCCTCACCAATCACCCTAACCACTCACCCCTCTCCCTCACCACTCACGCTGACCACTCACCCTCACCAATCATCCTCACTACTCACCACTCACCCTCACCACTCACCCTCACCACTCACTCTCACCACTCACGCTCATCACTCACCCTCACCTCTCACCCCTCTCCGTCACTACTCACCCAGACCACACACCCCTCTCCCTCACCACTCACCACCACCACTCACCCTCACCACTCAACCTCACCAATCACACTCACCGCTCACCACTCACCCTCACCACTCACCCTCACCCTCACCACTCACCCTCACCACTCACGCTCACCCTCACCACTCACCCCTCACTAATCACCACTCACAACCGCAACTCGCCCTCACCACTCACCCTCACCAATCACCACTCACCCTCACTGCTCACCCCTCATCCCTCACCCTCACCACTCACCCTCACCACTCACGCTCACCCTCACCACTCACCCGTCACTAATTACCACTCACAACCGCCACTCGCCCTCACCACTCACCACTCACCCTCACTCACCAATAATATTCACTACTCACGACTCACCACTCACCCTCACCACTCACCCTCACCACTCATCTTCACCACTCACCCCTCTCCCTCACTACTCACTTCCACCGCTCTTCCTCACCACTCACCCTCACCAATCACCCTCACCGCTAACCACTCACCCTCTCCACTCACGCTCACCCTCACCACTCACCCCTCACTAATCACCACTCACAACCGCCACTGGCCCTCACCACTCACCACTCGCCCTCACTCACCAATAATATTCACTACTCACGACTCACCACTCACCCTCACCACTCTCCACTCAATCTCACCACTCACGCTCACCCCTCTCCCTCACCACTCACCCTTCTCCCTCACCACTCACGCTCACCACTGACCCTCACCACTCACCCTCACCACTCACCCTCACCACTCACCCTCACCACTCACCCTTCTCCCTCATCATTTACGCTCACCATTCACCCTCACCACTCACCCCTCTCCTTCACCACTCACCCTCACCCCTTTCCCTCACCACTCACGCTCACCACTCACCCTCACCCCTTTCCCTCACCACTCACGCTCACCACTCACCCTCACCACTCACCCCTCTCCCTCACCACTCACCATCACCACTCACCCCTTTCCCTATCCACTCACGCTCACCACTCACCCTCACCACTCACCCTCACCAATCATCCTCACTACTCACCACTCACCCTCACCACTCACCACTCACTCTGACCACTCACGCTCACCACTCACCACTCACCTCTCTCCTTCACCACTCACCCTCACCACTCACCCTTCTCCGTCACCACTCACATTCACCACTCACCCTCACCACTCACCCTCACCCTCACCACTCTCCCTCAGCAATCACCCTCACCACTCACCCGTCTCCCTCACAACTCACCCTCACCACTCACCCTCACCAATCACCCTCACCGCTCATCAATCACCCTCACCTCTCACCCTCACCACTCAACCCTCTCCCTCACCACTCACACTCACCACTCACCCTCACCACTCACCCTCACCACTCACCACTCAATCTCACCACTCACGCTCACCCCTCTCCCTCACCACTCACCCCTCTCCCTCACCACTCACGCTCGCCACTGACCCTCACCACTCACCATCACCACTCACCATCACCACTCACCCTTCTCCCTCATCATTTACGCTCACCATTCACCCTCACCACTCACCCCTCTCCGTCACCACTCACCCTCACCCTTTTCCCTCACCACTCACGCTCACCACTCACCCTCACCACTCACCCTTCTCCTTCACCACTCACCCTCACCACTCACCCCTCTCCCTCACCCCTCACCCCTCTCCCTCACCACTCACGCTCACCACTCACCTTCACCACTCACCCTCACCACTCACCCCTCTCCCTCACCACTCACCATCACCACTCACCCCTCTCCCTAACCACTCACACTCACCACTCACCCTCACCACTCACCCTCACCAATCATCCTCACAACTCACCACTCACCCTCACCACTCACCACTCACTCTCACCACTCACGCTCACCACTCACCTCTCTCCTTCACCACTCACCCTCACCACTCACCCCTCTCCGTCACCACTCACATTCACCACTAACCCTCACCACTCACCCTCACCACTCACCCTCACAACTCTCCCTCACCAATCACCCTCACCACTCACCCGTCTCCCTCACCACTCACCTTCACCACTCACCCTTACCAATCACCCTCACCGCTCATCAATCACCCTCACCACTCACCCTTACCACTCACCACTCACCCTTCTCCCTCACCACTCACCCTAACCACTCACCCCTCTCCCTCACCAATCACCCTAACCACTCACCCCTCTCCCTCACCACTCACGCTGACCACTCACCCTCACCAATCATCCTCACTACTCACCACTCACCCTCACCACTCACCCTCACCACTCACTCTCACCACTCACGCTCATCACTCACCCTCACCTCTCACCCCTCTCCGTCACTACTCACCCAGACCACACACCCCTCTCCCTCACCACTCACCACCACCACTCACCCTCACCACTCAACCTCACCAATCACACTCACCGCTCACCACTCACCCTCACCACTCACCCTCACCCTCACCACTCACCCTCACCACTCACGCTCACCCTCACCACTCACCCCTCACTAATCACCACTCACAACCGCAACTCGCCCTCACCACTCACCCTCACCAATCACCACTCACCCTCACTGCTCACCCCTCATCCCTCACCCTCACCACTCACCCTCACCACTCACGCTCACCCTCACCACTCACCCGTCACTAATTACCACTCACAACCGCCACTCGCCCTCACCACTCACCACTCACCCTCACTCACCAATAATATTCACTACTCACGACTCACCACTCACCCTCACCACTCACCCTCACCACTCATCTTCACCACTCACCCCTCTCCCTCACTACTCACTTCCACCGCTCTTCCTCACCACTCACCCTCACCAATCACCCTCACCGCTAACCACTCACCCTCTCCACTCACGCTCACCCTCACCACTCATCCCTCACTAATCACCACTCACAACCGCCACTCGCCCTCACCACTCACCACTCACCCTCACTCACCAATAATATTCACTACTCACGACTCACCACTCACCCTCACCACTCACCCTCACCACTCACCCTCACCACTCACGCTCACCCTCACCATTCACCCCTCACTAATCACCACTCACAACCGCCACTCACCCTCACCACTCACCCTCACCAATCACCACTCACCCTCACTGCTCACCCCTCATCCCTCACCTTCACCACTCACCCTCACCACTCACGCTCACCCTCACCCCTCACTAATCACCACTCACAACCGCCACTCGCCCTCACCACTCACCACTCACCCTCACTCACCAATAATATCCACTACTCACGACTCACCACTCACCCTCACCACTCACCACTCAATCTCACCACTCACGCTCACCCCTATCCCTCACCACTCACCCCTCTCCCTCACCATTCACGCTCACCACTGACCCTCACCACACACCCTCACCACTCACAACTCACCCTCACCACTCACGCTCACCCTCACCACTCACCCCTCACTAATTAACACTCACAACCGCCACTCGCCCTCACCACTCACCCTCACCAATCACCACTCACCCTCACTGCTCACCCCTCATCCCTCACCCTCACCACTCACCACTCACCCCTCACTAATCACCACTCACAACCGCCACTGGCCCTCACCACTCACCACTCGCCCTCACTCACCAATAATATGCACTACTCACGACTCACCACTCACCCTCACCACTCACCACTCAATCTCACCACTCACGCTCACCCCTCTCCCTCACCACTCACCCTTCTCCCTCACCACTCACGCTCACCACTGACCCTCACCACTCACCCTCACCACTCACCCTCACCACTCACCCTCACCACTCACCCTTCTCCCTCATCATTTACGCTCACCATTCACCCTCACCACTCACCCCTCTCCTTCACCACTCACCCTCACCCATTTCCCTCACCACTCACGTTCACCACTCACCCTCACCACTCATCCTCACCACTCTCCCTCAGCAATCACCCTCACCACTCACCCGTCTCCCTCACAACTCACCCTCACCACTCACCCTCACCAATCACCCTCACCGCTCATCAATCACCCTCACCTCTCACCTTCACCACTCAACCCTCTCCCTCACCACTCACGCTCACCACTCACCCTCACCACTCACCCTCACCACTCACCCCTCTCCCTCACCACTCACCATCACCACTCACCCCTCTCCCTAACCACTCACGCTCACCACTCACCTTCACCAATCATCCTCACTACTCACCACTCACCCTCACCACTTACCACTCACTCTCACCACTCACGCTCACCACTCACCACTCACCTCTCTCCTTCACCACTCACCCTCACCACTCACCACTCAATCTCACCACTCACGCTCGCCACTGACCCTCACCACTCACCCTCACCACTCACCATCACCACTCACCCTCACCACTCACCCTTCTCCCTCATCATTTACGCTCACCATTCACCCTCACCACTCACCCCTCTCCCTCACCACTCACCCTCACCCCTTTCCCTCACCACTCACGCTCACCACTCACCCTCACCACTCACCCCTCTCCCTCACCACTCACCATCACCACTCACCCCTCTCCCTCACCACTCACCCCTCTCCCTCACCACTCACGCTCACCACTCACCTTCACCACTCACCCTCACCACTCACCCCTCTCCCTCACCACTCACCATCACCACTCACCCCTCTCCCTAACCACTCACGCTCACCACTCACCCTCACCACTCACCCTCACCAATCATCCTCACTACTCACCACTCACCCTCACCACTCACCACTCACTCTCACCACTCACGCTCACCACTCACCACTCACCTCTCTCCTTCACTACTCACCCTCACCACTCACCCCTCTCCGTCACCACTCACATTCACCACTCACCCTCACCACTCACCCTCACCACTCACCCTCACAACTCTCCCTCACCAATCACCCTCACCACTCACCCGTCTCCCTCACCACTCACCTTCACCACTCACCCTCACCAATCACCCTCACCGCTCATCAATCTCCCTCACCACTCACCCTCACCACTCACCACTCACCCTTCTCCCTCACCACTCACCCTAACCACTCACCCCTCTCCCTCACCAATCACCCTAACCACTCACCCCTCTCCCTCACCACTCATGCTGACCACTCACCCTCACCAATCATCCTCACTACTCACCACTCACCCTCACCACTCACCTTCACCACTCACTCTGAACACTCACGCTCATCACTCACCCTCACCTCTCACCCCTCTCCGTCACTACTCACCCAGACAACACACCCCTCTCCCTCACCACTCACCACCACCATTCACCCTCACCACTCAACCTCACCAATCACACTCACCGCTCACCACTCACCCTCACCACTCACCCTCACCCTCACCACTCACCCTCACCACTCACGCTCACCCTCACCACTCACCCCTCACTAATCACCACTCACAACCGCCACTCGCCCTCACCACTCACCCTCACCAATCACCACTCACCCTCACTGCTCACCCCTCATCCCTCACCACTCACCCTCACCACTCACGCTCACCCTCACCACTCACCCGTCACTAATCACCACTCACAACCGCCACTCGCCCTCACCACTCACCACTCACCCTCACTCACCAATAATATTCACTACTCACGACTCACCACTCACCCTCACCACTCACCCTCACCACTCATCCTCACCACTCACCCCTCTCCCTCACTACTCACTTCCACCGCTCTTCCTCACCACTCACCCTCACCACTCACCACTCACGCTCACCCTCACCACTCATCCCTAACTAATCACCACTCACAACCGCCACTCGCCCTAACCACTCACCATTCACCCTCACTCACTAATAATATTCACTACTCACGACTCACCACTCACCCTCACCACTCACCCTCACCACTCACCCTCACCACTCACGCTCACCCTCACCACTCACCCCTCACTAATCACCACTCACAACCGCCACTCACCCTCACCACTCACCCTCACCAAACACCACTCACTCTCACTGCTCACCCCTCATCCCTCACCTTCACCACTCACCCTCACCACTCACGCTCACCCTCACCACTCACCCCTCACTAATCACCACTCACAACCGCCACTCGCCCTCACCACTCACCACTCACCCTCACTCACCAATAATATCCACTACTCACGATTCACCACTCATCCTCACCACTCACCACTCAATCTCACCACTCACGCTCACCCCTATCCCTCACCACTCACCCCTCTCCCTCACCATTCACGCTCACCACTGACCCTCACCACACACCTTCACCACTCACCACTCACCCTCACCACTCACGCTCACCCTCACCACTCACCCCTCACTAATCACCACTCACAACCGCCACTCGCCCTCACCACTCACCCTCACCAATCACCACTCACCCTCACTGCTCACCCCTCATCCCTCACCCTCACCCTCACCACTCACGCTCACCCTCACCACTCACCCCTCACTAATCACCACTCACAACCGCCACTGGCCCTCACCATTCACCACTTGCCCTCACTCACCAATAATATTCACTACTCACGACTCACCACTCACCCTCACCACTCGCCCTCACCACTCACCACTCACCCTCACTCACCAATAATATCCACTACTCACGACTCACCACTCACCCTCACCACTCACCACTCAATCTCACCACTCACGCTCACCCCTATCCCTCACCACTCACCCCTCTCCCTCACCATTCATGCTCACCACTGACCCTCACCACACACCCTCACCACTCACAACTCACCCTCACCACTCACGCTCACCCTCACCACTCACCCCTCACTAATCACCACTCACAACCGCCACTCGCCCTCACCACTCACCCTCACCAATCACCCTCACTGCTCACCCCTCATCCCTCACCCTCACCACTCACCACTCACCCCTCACTAATCACCACTCACAACCGCCACTGGCCCTTACCACTCACCACTCGCCCTCACTCACCAATAATATTCACTACTCACGACTCACCACTCACCCTCACCACTCGCCCTCACCACTCACCACTCACCCTCACTCACCAATAATATCCACTACTCACGACTCACCACTCACCCTCACCACTCACCACTCAATCTCACCACTCACGCTCACCCCTATCCCTCACCACTCACCCCTCTCCCTCACCATTCATGCTCACCACTGACCCTCACCACACACCCTCACCACTCACAACTCACCCTCACCACTCACGCTCACCCTCACCACTCACCCCTCACTAATCACCACTCACAACCGCCACTCGCCCTCACCACTCACCCTCACCAATCACCACTCACCCTCACTGCTCACCCCTCATCCCTCACCACTCACCACTCACCCCTCACTAATCACCACTCACAACCGCCACTGGCCCTTACCACTCACCACTCGCCCTCACTCACCAATAATATTCACTACTCACGACTCACCACTCACCCTCACCACTCACCACTCAATCTCACCACTCACGCTCACCCCTCTCCCTCACCACTCACCCTTCTCCCTCACCACTCACGCTCACCACTGACCCTCACCACTCACCCTCACCACTCACCCTCACCACTCACCCACACCACTCACCCTTCTCCCTCATCATTTACGCTCACCATTCACCCTCACCACTCACCCCTCTCCCTCACCATTCACCCTCACCCCTTTCCCTCACCACTCACGTTCACCACTCACCCTCACCACTCACCCTCACCACTCTCCCTCAGCAATCACCCTCACCACTCACCCGTCTCCCTCACAACTCACCCTCACCACTCACCCTCACCAATCACCCTCACCGCTCATCAATCACCCTCACCTCTCACCCTCACCACTCAACCCTCTGCCTCACCACTCACGCTCACCACTCACCCTCACCACTCACCCTCACCACTCACCCCTCTCCCTAACCACTCACGCTCACCACTCACCTTCACCAATCATCCTCACTACTCACCACTCACCCTCACCACTTACCACTCACTCTCACCACTCACGCTCACCACTCACCACTCACCTCTCTCCTTCACCACTCACCCTCACCACTCACCACTCAATCTCACCACTCATGCTCGCCACTGACCCTCACCACTCACCCTCACCACTCACCATCACCACTCACCCTCACCACTCACCCTTCTCCCTCATCATTTACGCTCACCATTCACCCTCACCACTCACCCCTCTCCCTCACCACTCACCCTCACCCCTTTCCCTCACCACTCACGCTCACCACTCACCCTCACCACTCACCCCTCTCCCTCACCACTCACCCTCACCACTCACCCCTCTCCCTCACCACTCACCCCTCTCCCTCACCACTCACGCTCACCACTCACCTTCACCACTCACCCTCACCACTCACCCCTCTCCCTCACCACTCACCATCACCACTCACCCCTCTCCCTAACCACTCACGCTCACCACTCACCCTCACCACTCACCCTCACCAATCATCCTCACTACTCACCACTCACCCTCACCACTCACCACTCACTCTCACCACTCACGCTCACCACTCACCACTCACCTCTCTCCTTCACCACTCACCCTCACCACTCACCCCTCTCCGTCACCACTCACATTCACCACTCACCCTCACCACTCACCCTCACTACTCACCCTCACAACTCTCCCTCACCAATCAACCTCACCACTCACCCGTCTCCCTCACCACTCACCTTCACCACTCACCCTCACCAATCACCCTCACCGCTCATCAATCACCCTCACCACTCACCCTCACCACTCACCCTTCTCCCTCACCACTCACCCTAACCACTCACCCCTCTCCCTCACCAATCACCCTAACCACTCACCCCTCTCCCTCACCACTCACGCTGACCACTCACCCTCACCAATCATCCTCACTACTCACCACTCACCCTCACCACTCACCCTCACCACTCACTCTCACCACTCACGCTCATCACTCACCCTCACCTCTCACCCCTCTCCGTCACTACTCACCCAGACCACACACCCCTCTCCCTCACCACTCACCACCACCATTCACCCTCACCACTCAACCTCACCAATCACACTCACCGCTCACCACTCACCCTCACCACTCACCCTCACCCTCACCACTCACCCTCACCACTCACGCTCACCCTCACCACTCACCGCTCACTAATCACCACTCACAACCTCCACTCGCCCTCACCACTCACCCTCACCAATCACCACTCACCCTCACTGCTCACCCCTCATCCCTCACCACTCACCCTCACCACTCACGCTCACCCTCACCACTCACCCGTCACTAATCACCACTCACAACCGCCAATCGCCCTCAACACTCACCACTCACCCTCACTCACCAATAATATTCACTACTCACGACTCACCACTCACCCTCACCACTCACCCTCACCACTCATCCTCACCACTCACCCCTCTCCCTCACTACTCACTTCCACCGCTCTTCCTCACCACTCACCCTCACCAATCACCTTCACCGCTAACCACTCACCACTCACCCTCACCCTCACCACTCACCCTCACCACTCACGCTCACCCTCACCACTCACCCCTCACAAATCACCACTCACAACCGCCACTCGCCCTCACCACTCACCCTCACCAATCACCACTCACCCTCACTGCTCACCCCTCATCCCTCACCACTCACCCTCACCACTCACGCTCACCCTCACCACTCATCCCTCACTAATCACCACTCACAACCGCCACTCGCCCTAACCACTCACCATTCACCCTCACTCACCAATAATATTCACTACTCACGACTCACCACTCACCCTCACCACTCACCCTCACCACTCACCCTCACCACTCACGCTCACCCTCACCACTCACCCCTCACTAATCACCACTCACAACCGCCACTCACCCTCACCACTCACCCTCACCAAACACCACTCACCCTCACTGCTCACCCCTCATCCCTCACCTTCACCACTCACCCTCACCACTCACGCTCACCCTCACCACTCACCCCTCACTAATCACCACTCACAACCGCCACTCGCCCTCACCACTCACCACTCACCCTCACTCACCAATAATATCCACTACTCACGACTCACCACTCACCCTCACCACTCACCACTCAATCTCACCACTCACGCTCACCCCTATCCCTCACCACTCACCCCTCTCCCTCACCATTCACGCTCACCACTGACCCTCACCACACACCTTCACCACTCACCACTCACCCTCACCACTCACGCTCACCCTCACCACTCACCCCTCACTAATCACCACTCACAACCGCCACTCGCCCTCACCACTCACCCTCACCAATCACCACTCACCCTCACTGCTCACCCCTCATCCCTCACCCTCACCCTCACCACTCACGCTCACCCTCACCACTCACCCCTCACTAATCACCACTCACAACCGCCACTGGCCCTCACCACTCACCACTTGCCCTCACTCACCAATAATGTTCACTACTCACGACTCACCTCTCACCCTCACCACTCACCACTCAATCTCACCACTCTCGCTCACCCCTCTCCCTCACCACTCACCCTTCTCCCTCACCACTCACGCTCACCACTGACCCTCACCACTCACCCTCACGACTCACCCTCACCACTCACCCTCACCACTCACCCTTCTCCCTCATCATTTACGCTCACCATTCACCCTCACCACTCACCCCTCTCCCTCACCACTCACCCTCACCCCTTTCCCTCACCACTCACGCTCACCACTCACCCTCACCACTCACCCCTCTCCCTCACCACTCACCCTCACCACTCACCCCTCTCCCTCACCACTCACCCCTCTCCCTCACCACTCACGCTCACCACTCACCCTCACCACTCACCCTCACCAATCATCCTCCCTACTCACCACTCACCCTCACCACTCACCACTCAATCTCACCACTCACGCTCACCCCTCTCCCTCACCACTCACCCCTCTCCCTCACCACTCACGCTCGCCACTGACCCTCACCACTCACCCTCACCACTCACCCTCACCACTCACCCTCACCACTCACCCTTCTCCCTCATCATTTACGCTCACCATTCACCCTCACCACTCACCCCTCTCCCTCACCACTCACCCTCACCCCTTTCCCTCACCACTCACGCTCACCACTCACCCTCACCACTCACCCCTCTCCCTCACCACTCACCCTCACCACTCACCCCTCTCCCTCACCACTCATGCTCACCACTCACCCTCACCACTCACCCTCACCACTCACCCCTCTCTCTCACCACTCACCATCACCACTCACCCCTCTCCCTAACCACTCACGCTCACCACTCACCCTCACCACTCACCTTCACCAATCATCCTCACTACTCACCACTCACCCTCACCACTCACCACTCACTCTCACCACTCACGCTCACCACTCACCACTCACCTCTCTCCTTCACCACTCACCCTCACCACTCACCACTCAATCTCACCACTCACGCTCACCCCTCTCCCTCACCACTCACCCCTCTCGCTCACCACTCACGCTCGCCACTGACCCTCACCACTCACCCTCACCACTCACCATCACCACTCACCCTCACCACTCACCCTTCTCCCTCATCATTTACGCTCACCATTCACTCTCACCACTCACCCCTCTCCCTCACCACTCACCCTCACCCCTTTCCCTCACCACTCACGCTCACCACTCACCCTCACCACTCACCCCTCTCCCTCACCACTCACCCTCACCACTCACCCCTCTCCCTCACCACTCACCCCTCTCCCTCACCACTCACGCTCACCACTCACCTTCACCACTCACCCTCACCACTCACCCCTCTCCCTCACCACTCACCATCACCACTCACCCCTCTCCCTAACCACTCACGCTCACCACTCACCCTCACCACTCACCCTCACCAATCATCCTCACTACTCACCACTCACCCTCACCACTCACCACTCACTCTCACCACTCACGCTCACCACTCACCACTCACCTCTCTCCTTCACCACTCACCTTCACCACTCACCCCTCTCCGTCACCACTCACATTCACCACTCGCCATCACCACTCACCCTCACCACTCACCCTCACAACTCTCCCTCACCCTTCTCCCTCACCACTCACCCGAACCACTCACCCCTCTCCCTCACCAATCACCCTAACCACTCACCCCTCTCCCTTACCACTCACGCTGACCACTCACCCTCACCAATCATCCTCACTACTCACCACTCACCCTCACCACTCACCCTCACCATTCACTCTCACCACTCACGCTCATCACTCACCCTCACCTCTCACCCCTCTCCGTCACCACTCACCCGGACCACACACCCCTCTCCCTCACTACTCACCACTCACCACCACTCACCCTCACCACTCACCCTCACCAATCACACTCACCGCTCACCACTCACCCTCACCACTCACCCTCACCCTCACCACTCACCCTAACCACTCACCCCTCTACCTCACCACTCACCCCTCACTAATCAACACTCACAACCGCCACTCGCCCTCACCACTCACCCTCACCAATCACCACTCACCCTCACTGCTCACCCCTCATCCCTCACCCTCACCACTCACCCTCACCACTCACGCTCACCCTCACCACTCACCCCTCACTAATCACTACTCACAACCGCCACTCACCCTCACCACTCACCACTCACCCTCACCACTCACGCTCACCACTCACCACTCACCCTCACTCACCAATAATATTCACTACTCACGACTCACCACTCACCCTCACCACTCACCCTCACCACTCACCACTCACCCTTCTCCCTCACCACTCACCCTAACCACTCACCCCTCACCAATCACCCTAACCACTCACCCCTCTCCCTTACCACTCACGCTGACCACTCACCCTCACCAATCATCCTCACTACTCACCACTCACCCTCACCACTCACCCTCACCATTCACTCTCACCACTCACCCCTCACTAATCACCACTCACAACCGCCACTCGCCCTCACCACTCATCCTCACCAATCACCACTCACCCTCACTGCTCACCCCTCATCCCTCACCCTCACCACTCACCCTCACCACTCACCCTCACCACTCACCACTCACGCTCACCCTCACCACTCATCCCTCACTAATCACCACTCACAACTGCCATTCGCCCTCACCACTCACCCTCACCAATCACCACTCACCCTCACTGCTCACCCTCACCGCTCACCACTCACCATCACCACTCGCCCTCACCACTCACCCTCATTACTCACCACTCACACTCACCAATCACCACTCACCCTCACTGCTCACCCCTCATCCCTCACCCTCACCACTCACCCTCACCTCTCACGCTCACCCTCACCACTCACCCCTCACTAATCACCACTCACAACCGCCACTCGCCCTCACCACTCACCACTCAACCTCACTCACCAATAATCTTCACTACTCACGACTCACCACTCACCCTCACCACTCACCCCTCTCCCTCACCACTCACGCTCACCACTGACCCTCACCACTCACCCTCACCACTCACCCTCACCAATCATCCTCACTACTCACCACTCTTCCTCACCACTCACCCTCACCACTCACCCTTTCCCTCACCACTCACCCTCACCAATCACCAATCACCCTCACTGCTCACCCTCACCGCTCACCACTCACCCTAACCACTCACCCTCACCACTCTTCCTCACCACTCTTCCTTACCACTCTTCCTCACAACTCACCCTCACCATTCACCCTCACCACTCACCACTCTCGCTCACCACTCACCCTCACCACTCTCGCTCACCACTCACCCTCCCAACTCACCCTCACTACTCACTCTCACTACTCACCCTCACCACTCTCCCTCGGTTGTGAGTGGTGATTAGTGAGGGGTGAGTGGTGAGGGTGAGCGTGAGTGGTGAGCATGAGTGGTGAGGGTGAGTGGTGAGGGTGAGTGGTTAGGGTGAGCATTGAAGGTGAGTGGTGATTGGTGAGGTTGATGGTGAGTGGTGAGGGTGAGTGGTGAGCGGTGAGGGTGAGTGGTTGTTGTGAGGGTGAGTGGTGAGAGTGAGTGGTGAGGGTGAGTGGCGGTTGTGAGTGGTGATTAGTGAGTGGTGAGGGTGAGCGTGAGTGGTGAGTTGTGAGGGTGAGCATGAGTGGTGAGGGTGAGTTGTGAGTGGTGAGGGTGAGTGGTGAGGGTGAGTGGTGAGAAAGTGGTTAGTAGTTAGGGTGAGTGGTGAGGGTGAGTGGTGAGGGTGAGTAGTGAGAGTTAGTGGAGAGTGGTGAGCGTGAGTGGTGATTGGTCAGTAGTGATTGGTGAGGATGAGTGGTGAGTAGTGAGGGTGAGGTTGAGTGGTGAGGGTGAGTGGTGATGGTGAGTGGTGAAGGTGAGTGGTGAGGGTGATTAGTGAGGGTGAGTGGTGAGGGTGAGTGGAGAGGGAGAGGGTGAGTGGTGAGCGTGAGTGGTGAGGGTGAGTGGTGGTGGTGAGGGTGAGTGGTAAGCGTGAGTGGTGAGGGAGAGGGTGAGTGGTGAGGGTGAGTGGTGAGTGTGAGTGGTGAGTATTGTCAAAGCCCGGTGGGCTTAGACAATACCTTAGTATCTGTTTATATATGTAAGGTTATTAAGAAACATATTTTTCACCCGGGCAACGCCGGGTACTTCTGCTAGTTATATATAAAAGTCTCCGCGCGCTCGCGCTTGCGGGGGATTTGTCTCTCAGACGGTGGGCTCAAGGTAGAAAAAAATTTGACAGGCGGCACGCCCTAAGCCCTGCAGTGGGAATAGGCTATTCCGTTTTACCATTCGTAAACTTTAAAGTAGTTTAATTAACGCTTTTGTGCCGTTTCTATTATTAATTATTTACTTATTGCGCGCCGTCGACCGTACCAAGTGACGCCAATTGCATGGGGGGGGGGGGGGGCGGACCCTGCCAAGTAATGCGCGTTCGCTCCAGCTCACGGGGACATTTTATTTTACGCGTTTAACATGGACTAGATATATACATCACACTGTCGATTTCTCTTCACAGTGTCATGTCCTCTTCCCCCCCCCATCCCAATGCGTGCAGTTACTGATATAAAGTCCTTAAATATTAATTTAATATTATTGAAGCAGTTACATAGTTATATTCTGGCGAGGGCGGGGGGATGGTGGCGGGGGTAGCGGCCCAGCTCGCAGCCTGGCAATGTCTCACCTCCTCCGGCTTGCCAATCTAGGCGAAGCCGCGGGCTCTGCATGGGACGAGGCGTCACCACGCCAATGGAAAGTACAATTTTATTCAATCTTTCGCTAAGAACTCAGGTTTATTGTTTACTATTATTAAACAAATAAGTTTACAAATATTACAATGATAATGTTTGTGTGCACATAACAACTCTGCTTCATTCCTTACTATTATGAAACTAATAAGTTGCCCAATACTCTATTACTATAATAATGTTCATGTGCAGAAACTACATGCGTGTGCCTAAAGTCGATGTCTGTGTGTGTGAGTCCAAATGTGTTTGTGTGCGTGTAAGTCGATGGGTTTCTATGTGTGTGGGTCCATGTCTGTGTGTAAGACCATTTGTGTGTCTGTCTTTTTCAAACGGACAATGCCCCGTGTGTGTGTACGTACAAGTGTTTGTGTGTGTGTGTCAGTCCATTTGTGTGCGTATCTGTCGCTGTGTGTGTGTTAGTCCACATGTGTGTGTTAGTCCATACGTGTGTGTTTCACTCCATGTGTGTAAGTCAATGCGTGTGTGTGAGTCAATGTGTGTGCATGGCTCCATCTGAGTGTGTAAGTCAATGTGCCTTTGTGTGTCTATGTGTGTCAGTCGATGTGTGTGTTAATCCATGTGTGTGTATCTAAAGTAGATGTCTGTGTGTCAGAGTCCATATGTCTATGTGTGTGTAGGGCAATGTGTGTGTCAGTCTATGTATGTGTGTGTAAGTCCATGTGTGTGTGTCTTAGTCGATGTGTGTGTTTAAGTACATGTGTTTACGTCAATGTGTGTGAGTCCACGTATTTCTGTGTGTGAATCGATGTATGTGTGTGAGCCGCTGTATTTGTGTACGTCGATATGTGTGTGTAACTCCATGTGTGTGTATCTCAAGTCGATGTCTATGTGTGTGTGAGTCCATATGTGTGTGTGAGTCGATCTGTTTGTGTGTGAGTCGATATGTGCGTGCGTGTCAGTCGCTGTGTGTGCATGCATCCATGTTAGTCAGTGTAAGTCCATTTTTTTGCGTGTCTGTAGGTCCATGTGTGCGTCTTAGTCCATTTGTGTGCTTTATAGACCTGCTCAAGGCCTATGACACCATCAGTAGGCCTGGGCTCTGGGTTGTTCTTCGTGCTTTCGCAGTCCCTCACTCTTTGCTCACGATCCTTAAGGACCTTCCTGCTGGTGAGCGGCCCCACGTCAAACTACGTGGCCGTCAGTCAGAGCCATTCCTTCTACACCTTTGGGTTTGACAGGGATGTCCTCTGGCTCCCACATTATTTAACATATCTTTTGACCACGTAGTTCGTCAAGCCTTCGATGGTTGTACCAGAGGAATTACCATATGGTACAGATACAATGGGAGGCTGATCGATGCCCGGGTGTGGTCAAGGGATGGCTCTCTATTGCTCAACCATGTTATGTATGCTGATGCTTTGGTGATTGTCTCTCACTGCTGCTGAACCTGGAGCTTGCCACTAAGAGGTGGGGCCTTACCATCAGCCCCACCAAAACTAAGCACCTGCCTGGGTATTTTGTATCATGGAACAATCCACCCCCACAACTCACAATTGGTGATGCGGCAGTTGTGGAGAGATTGCCGAGATTCCCATACCTGGCCAGTGTGCTCATGACCGGCTCCGGTTTAACAGCAGAGGTCTCACTCCAAATCAGTCGAGCGCCATTATCTTTTCATCGGCTGCGTTACGCTGCGTGGAAGCTACCTGGTCTCTCGCTCCGCATTAAGCACCAGGTCTTCTCGGCCACGGTAATTCCCTCCCTTCTCTACGCTTGCGAAACGTGCACCCCCCTAATGGAACATCTTCGCCGGTTACAAACATTTAGGCTACCCTGCTAACGATCCATCCTGGGTTTAAGCATATATGTGTGTGCGTCTAAGTCGATGTGTTTCTATGTGTGTGGGTCAATGTCTGTGTGTAAGTCCATGTGTGTCTCTGCCTTTTTCGCCCGAGCAACGCCGGGTACTTACCGCTAGTAGAGTTATAATACTGATATAGAGACCCATAAACTCACATATAGACACATAGAGATCCATAAACTCACATGTAGACCCATAGACTCACATTGAGACCCATAGACTCACATAGAGACACACATAGAGAACCATAATACTTACATAGAGACCCATAATTCTCACAGAGACCCGTAATTCTCAGATAGTCATCGACTCACACCGGAGGTCTCTAGTGCAGCAAGTCGATAGTCTCAGTGACTGCACACACACAAAGACAAAGATCACCCGTGCAGCCTTTTAACAGACTCTTCGGGTAAGTATTGTTAGCGAGCACCTATAAAGGCCGGCACGGCACACGAGGGGGTGGCCAGCACCACGCCCAGCCGCCTTTGTTTCCCATGAGGCGATATTTTTACACGCTGCACCAGGTACTCATTTGAGGCTGAGTCGACCTATGGGAGGCCCAGGACAGGTTCAGATAATCGTCACTGGTGTTGGCCGTGAGCGGAAATTTAACTCGGGTCACCGGGTTCGTAGCGCAGCGCGCTAACCGCTACACTACCGCTCCCCCCACACAACACATGCACAACACACACACAACACACACACAACAAACGATACAACACACAACAAACGCCACAACCATCACATTCAATTTGGTTTTGTGCTCAGCTTGGCAACATTGCAGTTGAGAGAAACAAACATCGGGTTGACTGCCCACGCAATGAGGATCACTGCTCATTGGCCGAGTGGCTGTGTGTGAGCGCGCAGGCTGCCCTCTCGCTGGCTGCCCTCCCGCTGCCCTCCCGGTGGGTGCCCCACTGGCTGCCCTTCCGTTGCCCTCCTGCTGCCCTCCCGCTGCCCACAGGCTGCCACGCGGGGACGCCAACTCTGTATCTCCATGAAGGCAGGCAACCCCCCCCCCACCGAGATGAGGATCAACGCCCCCGCGCGCCGCGTCTGATGATGCCGATAGCGTCACCAAAGCCTCTCCCCAGGGGCACGCGTGTTCAACGGAAGTGACCTTCTTTGTGGTAGTAACCGAAGCGAGCGATCAATTAGTTAAAGCATTTGTTAAGTGACCTTTGACGCGGTCGGTGAAGTCATTGAGCGGTGGAGCGAGCACGGACGGACTGGCCGGGGGCGACGCCACCGCCTCTCCCCCCAACACCGCCCAACCTAACCCCACCCCACCCAACCCACGTACACAAATATCTGGGAATCCAAGCAGCACCTGATCCAGCAACCCCCTTGCCCCGACAGAGAGGGAGAGGGGAGTTAGAGAGATGGGAGGAAGAGGCGTGCGGTGCGGGGTCATATTCACGGCGTGGCATTGCGGGCCACGCAGGGAGCCACCCGGCCCCCCTCTCTCTCTGTGTGTGTGCAAGCAGCTGCCTCTACCCGCTCGCCCCATACACGGGGCCTCTCTCGCGCGGGTCTCCAATTCTGGCCCAAAATGGCCCCTGCCAAATCCCAACCGTGGGCCCCCTTCCTCCTCCTCCACCCACCCAACTCGACTAAATCCCATCCCCACCACAGCCAGCCGTGAAAAGGGACACAGGCTGTGTGTGGCGACACGCAACCCTGCCACCAGTGGCCACTCCAACCCTGCCACCTCCTTCACCCCACAACAACAAGACAAAGATCACCCCGAAAAGCCCGAACAGTCTGCAGCGTAGCGGGCACGAACCCCAGCGACCCGAGTTCGACATCCCGCTCACGGACACCAACAGCTACCCTAGCGATTATCTGAACCTGGTCCTGAGCCTCTTCCACCTAGGTCGACTCAGCCTCAGATGAGTACCTGCGTGCGGTGTGTAAAAAAAACCCATCGTCACTAGGGAAGACAAAGGCGGTCGGGCGTGGTCGTGCTGGCCACCCACCACCTCCCTCGTGTGCCACAGTGCCGGCCTTCATATGTGCTGGTACTCGCTACAAACAGCACTTGCCCCAATAATCTTCACCGCCCCCCACACAGAGCCATGGAACGAGTTCGGTGCGGCGGCACGGTGGCAGTAACGATGACGCTCATCATCCTCATCTTTACCTGTCACTCACACAAAGACTCCCCCTTGTAGCCTTTTAACAGACTGTTGGGGCAAGTTCTATTTGTTAGCGAGTAACAGCACTGATGAAGGCCTGCACTGTGGCACACGAGGGGGTGGGTGGGCGGGCAGCTCCACGCCCGGCCACCTTCGTCTCCCCCCAGTGACGATGTTTTCTTACACACCGCACCAGGTACTCAATTGAGGCTGGCCGTGAGCGGGATATCGAACTCGGGTCGCCGGTTTTGTAACGCAGCTTGCTAACGACACTACCACTCCCCACTACGCACACACACACGTGGGCACACACACACACGCAGGCACACACTCACACGCGGGCACACACACACGTGGGCACACACACACGCGGGCAAATGCCCACCACCACCTAGCCCCACCCCATCTCCCCCGCCGCCAGCCAGCCCCTCCCCGCAGTCCCCCGTACCCCAACTCCCCCCCCAGAAAAAAAGCTCTGCCGACAGCCACTGGCACCCCTGTCTGGGTGCATGGTACAGTCCGGGTGAGCCATGCCAGCCAGGCAGCAGCAACAGCAGCCGAGATAACCTCCACCCATCCCACCGCCGCCCCCTCCAATTTTTTTTACCACAAAAAAATCTGAGCAGAAAATAAAACCCGAAGAGACTCGGGAATCCAGGAGTTGCGCCGCCACACGCTCGGCAGCTGCTCCGCGTTCATTAATTGAGCTTAATTGGGGGGTGGGGGGGAATAACAGGGTGAGCTGGGCTGAGATGGGGGGGGGGGTGGACCCCCCCCCCCCCCCGCTGGAGAGAGAGGAGGAGGGGGTTCTGGGTTCCCTCGGCCGAGCGGTACCCCCCCTGTCTAGGGGCACACGTGGCACAGTCCCAGACGGGCAGGTTGTGTTGGGTCAGGGCGTCTATTTGTGGCGGACAGATTGCGTGTGTGTGTCAGCGTGTATGTGTGTGTTAGCGTGTGTGTGTCAGCGTGTATGTCAGCGTGTATGTGTCATCGTGTATGTGTGTGTGTCCGCGTGTGTCAGCGTGTGTGTGCCAGCGTGTATGTGTGTGTGTCAGCGTGATTGATAGTGGGGGCTGCGTATGTCCTTGCAAGTGGAGGGGGATGTGTGAGTGCAGGGGGCTAGGTGTGTGTCTGTGAAAGGGGGAGCGGTGCCATAGTGATCAGCGTACTCCGCTGCCAATACGGTGATCCGAGTTCGAGTCTGCTCACGGCCAACGTAGGTAACGGATAACTGAATCGATTGTGGACTTCCCCTAGGTCGACTCAGCCTTAAAATGTGTACCTGGCGCGGTGTGTAAGCAGCAGCACTGGAGAGACGAAAGCGGCCGGGCGTGGGGCTGGCCACTCACCCAACCCCCCAACAAGGCTCTTTGACCATGATAACCCATCGTGTCCGTGACTACAACAGGCTGAAGGGAAGAGACGGGGCAGCGATGCACGGGGACAAAATAAAGGAGCGAGAGAAGGAAGATGGGGAAACAGCGAGTGGGAAGAAAGGATGATGATGGTGATGGTGGGAGAAACGGGAGCAGAGGGGGTCAGGAAGGATGATTTGGAGGGAGAGGAGCCCTCAGAAGGGCATAGAGAGCAGGAAAGGGAAGGGGAGAAGAGGGAAGGGGAGAAGGAGCGACGGGGCCAGACCGAGAGGGTCGCGGTGATGAGGATGAGAAGGAAAGAAGGGAGCAGAAGCGAGTTGCACGGACCCCAGGCTGTTATCACAGGGGAGCGAGTCAGCGTTGGGGTGGTCACACAGCAGTCGCGTGGTTGACGGGGAGGTTTGAGCTGGTTTAGATAGGCGCGCAGGGTACTGGCTCACAGCATTTGCCTCAACGTGTTGCTCGTGCTATAATGGGGAGGTGTTTGGCTTTGTGTGGGTGTCAGTGGGCGTATGTGAGTATGTTAATGCTATACGGGTTTTTTTTGTCCTGTATCTGAGTAGGCAGCGGAAGTGAATCGGTTAGCGCGCTGTGATACGAACACTGCGACCTGAGTTCGATTCCCGCTCGCGCTCAACACCGGTGACGATTATCTGAAACGGGCATCCCCAAGTTTAACTCAGCTTCAAATGAGTACCTGGTGCGGTGTATCGTAAACATCACCACTGGGGACACAAAGGTGGCCTGGCGAGGTACTGGCCAACCTATCCCATCGTGTGCCGTGCCGGCCTTCATAGGTGCTCGCAAAAAGCACTTTCCCCAACAGTCTGTTTAAAGGCAGTGCAGGGGATCTTTGTAGTGTTTGTAGCGGTGGTGCACTGGGCTACGAATCAGTTGGATTCGCGCTCACGGCCAACATGACCGTGACGTTTCGCTTGAGGTTGCATCAAGCGGCTTCAGGAACCAGATCCAGAATAAAATGCCAGGATGGCGGAGGGCCTCACGACACAACATTTGGCCTGAACATTAAGTTTGCCCAACTCAAACAATAAAGCATGAATCATCGCAGAACATTGACTGTGAACTTATCAGCGTGAGGATAAGAGGGTGAGGATAAGGGAGATAGAGGGTGAGGTGTTGAGAGGGTGAGGTGTTGAGAGGGTGAGGTGATTGGGAGGTGATGAGGGTGAGGTGATGAGAGTGATTGGGAAGTGATGAGAGGGTGAGGTGATGAGGTGATGTGATGAGAGGGTGAGGGAGTGAGAGATGATTAGAGGGTGTGTGCTTATGATCCAGCTTCCGTTTGACAGCAGAGCTCTCCGAATCAGTCGAGCGGCATTACCTGCCTACGATCCATTCTACCTTTTCATCGGCTGCATAACGCTGTGCAGAAGATACCTGGTCTGTTGCTGCACACGACGCTTCGGGTCTTCTCGGCCACGGTCATGCCCTTCCTTCTCTATGCTTGCGAAACGTTGACCCCCCGAATGGAACATTTTCGCCAGTAAGAAACATTCAGGCTGGCCTGCCTACGATCCATTCTGGGTTTAACCAGGCTGTATTGTGTGAGGAGATCACAAATCCTTAAAAGATCTGGTCACAGTCCCATCGGCAAGCTCCTCCGGCAGGCAAGGCTGCGTTGGCTGGTTCATGCATGTCTAGCCACCGCACGCACAAACAGTTTTTGTTCACCCGAATAGAGGGGGATAAACGGATACGGCATGAATTCTAGATTTAAAGCTGTCGTGACTGCAAGGATTCATATTCTTAGGTTTTTTTCGGTAAAGTCACGTAGGTAAAACATTAAAATTAATAAAAGTAAAAGAAAATAAAAATCACGATGTTTCGGAGGCAACACAAGCTTCCGTCTTCAGGTGGAACCGTCACAGCCACGACAGCGGTATCAAGTAAATGAGAGATTGCAGGAGCTACCACTCCGTTTATATAATGGTTGGAGAGGGGGGGAAGGGCCAAGTACAGCACACTTTTTATTCATATGGTAAGGTGAGGCTTAAGAGGGTGAGCCTTTGTTATGGAGAGGTACGGTTTGTGACTCAACCTGTGACAAGGATTTTAAATTTTGATTTAAAGCTTTCGTGACTGCAGGGATTCATCTTCTTGGTTCTTTCGGTAAAGTCACGTAGAAGGGAAGTAATAAAATAATAAAAACAAAACATAATAAAAGAAAATAATTCTCACGACGTTTCGGCTACAACGCAAGCAGCCGTCTTCAGGTGAAGAATGAGACACTGCCAAGCTAAATGAGAGCCCACAGAGTTGTAGCAATGATCGGCAACGGCCGAAGACTCAGTTCTGCCGTGTTTCAGATCTGACTTGTGCTCGCGGACACGATCAGACACATGACGTTTCGTTTCTCCAATGTAGCAATCACCACAAATGCAACTCAATTTGTAGACTCCAGGATACTGTGGGCTCCCCCTTGTCACCAGTTATAGCCAACATGTTCATGGAAAGTTTGAATCAGACGCCATCCAGACATCCACCCTGCGTCCTTCCCTGTGGAAGAGGTATGTGGATGACACTTTCGTCATCTGGCCACATGGCCTCCCAGCATTGAACCACTTCTTGGACCACATCAATTCCAGACACCCATCCATCAGATTCACCATGGAAGTGGAGAAAGACGGTAAACTACCATTCTTGGATATTCTGTTTGAGAGGAGGCCTGACGGATCCTTGGGACATTCTGTCTACAGGAAAGCCACCCACACAGATTCCTACTTGAAACCGGATTCCCACCACCACCCATCTCAAAATAATTATCTCATCAAAACGCTATACCACAGAGCCCATGGCATTTCTGACCAACACCACCTGGTCGGTGAATTAAGACATGTACATCGGGCCCTCAGGATGAACGGATACTCTGACCGCGCTATCCGCCAAGCTGTTTCTCCCACCACACAGAAACAGCCACATGAAACTCCGACCAAAACTATCACGTTACCATACATAGCAGGCGTGACCAAAAAGATCTCCAAAATTCTAAACAAACATAAGATCCAAGTCCGATTTAGTACAGTGCATAAAATCCGTGATCTGATTCCATATGTGAAGGATGTCGTTCCTGACTTACAGTATCCTGGAGTCTACAAATTGAGTTGCATTTGTGGTGATTGCTACATTGGAGAAACGAAACGTCATGTTTCTGATCGTGTCCGCGAGCACAAGTCAGATCTGAAACACGGCAGAACTGATTCTTCGGCCGTTGCCGATCATTGCTACAACTCGGTGGGCTCTCATGAAATTGTTTTTTCCGAGACCAAGGTTCTCTGCAAACCTCCTGGCTACCATCAAAGGTTTGTACACGAAGCCATACAAATATACAAACACAGACATAATTTCAACCGTGATGATGGTTACAAACTGAGTAATCATTGGAAAGATGTGATTAACCATGCAAAAAAGATTTAACTACACTTATTTGGCCAATCTTATTTGACAGACAACTATTACAGGTTTACCATGTTTAGTTATCTCCTTGTCACAGGTTGAGTCACAAACCGTACCTCTCCATCACAAAGGCTCACCCTCTTAAGCCTCACCTTACCATATGAATAAAAAGTGTGCTGTACTTGGCCCATCCCCCCCTCTCCAACCATTATATAAACGGAGTGGTAGCTCCTGCAATCTCTCATTTACTTGATACAGCTGTCGTGGCTGTGACGGTTCCACCTGAAGACGTAAGCTTGTGTTGCCTCCGAAACGTCGTGATTTTTATTTTACTTTTATTAATTTTAATGTTTTAGCTACGTGACTTTACCGAAAAAACCTAAGAATATGGATACGGCATGGCCTAGAGAAGAGATGGAATAATGTGGTACGAGAGGATGTGGAGCTGAGTGGACTTGCCAATAACTGGTACTAACGGTGTCAAGATAGGCCTCTGTGGAGGAGGCTCGTGAAGAACACTGTTACTAGGTAGTTGAAAGTAGGGCTTAACGATTTGGGGAAAATATCTAATTGCGATTTTTCTGACAGATATTGCGATTGCGATTTGATTTGTGATAAAAAAAATTAAATCAAGCTTCAGTTCAATATTCTCTGTGTAATAGATTTAAAACATGTGATGGAGCATTACCACATGCCATCAAAATATTAACTGCTCTATATATTTTAATGCAAGTGTAGTGTGTATAACACTGAGTCGCACACACTATAGTTGGAGGCAACACGTTTAATAAACACAACTCTAACCACTTCGGGTCCGACAGCTAGGTGTGGCGATACTGCTCACTACGTGCGAACGGGCCAGCCAGCACACACACTGTCTGACCCACGATATCGAGCTACAACTTAACCGACGAACGAGGAGCCAAAAGTGAAGAGACGAAGAGACGCGGGACCCCAGGCTGATCCCCACAACGAACCACGATCCCTGTCGGGGCTCCCCCTTTATTTCCCTGGCCGCGGCCTCGCCCCGCCCTCGGCCACGCCCCGCCCTCGGCCACGCCCCGCCATCGGCCACGCCCCGCCCTCGGCCACGCCCCGCCCTGTATCAAGTCAGGAGCTCCTGGCA
The DNA here is from genome assembly GCF_964198595.1 of Lampetra fluviatilis. Taxonomy (NCBI): domain Eukaryota; kingdom Metazoa; phylum Chordata; class Hyperoartia; order Petromyzontiformes; family Petromyzontidae; genus Lampetra; species Lampetra fluviatilis. Next base: position 826,860 of record NC_136325.1, on the reverse strand, counting down.
CCCTGTCACGTGTCCCTCCAGTTCCCGGCGCTCAGCAGCACTTCTAAGATCGTAGATGGCGCTACCAATACAACGACAGTATTTCATGTCACTACACAAGGATGAGGACTTTAAAGATATGAATTGCTTCTAACATGTATTTATGAAAATGTTTAAATTGAAATAGAACAATCAAACATAGAACAAAAAAAAAACAATTGTTAAGTTAAATAAATAAAGTTTTAATAATAAAAAAATCAAACAATTTCAATATGAAAGTATTAGGAGGGAAATAATAAAATATTAAAAATAAAACATTATAAAATAATTCTCACGACGTTTCGGCCACAACGCAAGCAGCCTAGAGGACGGCTGCTTGTGTTGTGGCCTAAACGTCGTGATAATTATTTTATTATGTTTTATTTTTCTTATTTTATTATTTCCCTTCTACGTGACTTTACCGAAAGAACCAAGAAGATGAATCCCTGCAGTCACGAAAGCTTTAATTCGAAATTTAAAGTATTATGACTTTTCAAATCGCAAAAAATCGCAGGTTAAAACACAGCAAGTTGCACAGTAGGGGTCACAGATGGTGCATCGGCCAGTCATCTCAGTCAGCCCATGGGACCTGATGGGTCTTTCCTGTGACCTCCTGCCAGCGGGCGTTCGACACTTTTTTCTAAGAGCACTGAACGTAGACTTAAAGTGCACTTAGCCTGGCACTAGTGCCGTGGTGACGTCATCGTCACTTAGTAGCGATGGCGGTTGTTGTTGGGTGAGATGATGAGGGAGAGGTGACGAGAGGGTGAGGTGACGAGAGGGTGAGGTGACGAGAGGGTGAGGTGATGAGGGTGAGGTGATGAGGGTGAGGTGACGAGGGTGAGGTGATGAGGGTGAGGTGATGAGGGTGAGGTGACGAGAGGAGGTGACGAGAGTGAGGTGATGAGGGTGAGGTGATGAGGGTGAAGGTGATGAGGGTGAAGGTGATGAGAGGGTGAGGTGATGAGAGGGTGAAGTGACGAGGATGAGGTGACGAGGGTGAGGTGATGAGAGGGTGAGGTGATGAGAGAGTGAGGTGATGGTGAGGTGATGAGTGGGTGAGGTGATGAGAGGGTGGGGAGATGAGGGGGTGAGGTGATGAGGGTGAGGTGATGAGGGAGAGGTGATGAGTGGGTGAGGTGATGAGAGGGTGAGGTGATTCGAGGGTGAGGTGATGAGAGAGTGAGATGATGAGTGGGTGAGGTGATGAGGGTGAGGTGATGAGGGTGAGGTGATGAGGGTGAGGTGATGAGAGGGTGCAAAAATAAACAGTTGCCTAGCGCCCCCTAGTGGTCATGAGGAGGAAGTGGAGGATGCAAGTGCACGCGTAACGGGACCCGGTGCTGTCCACGAGCACCCGGGATGAGAAGACGACACCGAGGCGATGGCGAGCGGCGTGGCTGTACCCGACAGATCGGCGGCACGGTCGCCTCCTCCACGCGCCCGTACCCTCGCGCTCTCGACAGCCACCACGAGTGGTGAGAGGACGAGGAGGTGGGGAGTCCCCTCTGTCTCATAACAGAGCCACCTACCCCCACCCTTGCCCCCTCGTGCCTATAAACACAGAGCCGCTTCACGAGGGTCGATTAAAGCCGAGCCTCGCTCTGCTGGCGAGACACCGCACGTCCTCGAACGGGCCGCACAGTTTGTGTGTGTGTCGTCTTGTGTCGGGCTGCACAGTTTGTGTGTGTGGTGTCATCTTGTGTCGGGCCGCACAGTTTGTGTGTGTGTCGTCTTGTGTCGTCACGATGCAACTCCCAGAGACGCAGCGGCCCAACGATTTCAAGATGTAGGGGTGTCAGGGGAAGGATTCCCACCAATAGGAGGGGGAGTGGGAAAGTTACAGGAGAAGGGGGAGGAGCAAGTGAGGAGATATAAGGGAGAGAACGGGTGGGAAGAGGGGTGGTTGGCGGGAACGAGATTGGGACGGCTAGGGACAGGCGTGGATGGGAGAAAATAATAAAAGACGAACCCCCTGCAACCTTGTGTCGGCTCTCTTTTACATCTGGTGGCAGCGGTAGGATCGTCAATGGCTACGATGAAGAATCCCCGCGGAAGAGAGCCAACAGAAGAGGAAGCAGGGGCCGGGGATCCTCCACATCCAGGGCAACAAGGGGGCCCGCTACCAGGAGCAGCAGCAGGGGGCCCGGACCCCATGGAGGACCCCATGGAAGACCCCATGGAGGACCCCATGGAAGACCCCATGAAGGACCGCATGGCCCGCGTGGAGAGGGCACTCCAGGAGCTACTAAGACAACTCCCTATGGGGGGCACGCCAGCAACGGGACCCCCTCTCCCACGCGTACTACGGGAGGAGGTGCCACGGGACCCAGAGGCCAACCAGCCAGCCGGGCAGGAGCCGCAACTAGCCACGTCAGCCCAGCCGCCACCGCCGCTCCCGCCAAAACCGCCAGGGCTAAATACCCAACGCGGGGAGCAGCTGGCAGGATGGGCGCGCCGGCTGGGGCCTGTCGAAAAATTTGTGGCCGAGGGAGTGGATTGGGAAGCGTTTGTCTGCCGATTCGAGGCTGCCTTCCACGCTCTCGAGTGGTCGGACGAAGAGGCGCTACGAGCATTGCCATCCCTTTTGGACGACGATGTGATCGCCTCTAACACCTTCCTGCCCACGCACAGCAAGATCACACTACAGATGGCCTACGAGGCTTTGAGGGTGATCTACTGCCCAGCTGAGGGTGCCATTAGACGGTTCCAGGACTGCCAGTGGGGGGCTAGAGAGTCCCCTTTAGCCTACAGGGGTGCACTGCTCGTGTTGGAGAGGAGGGCTTTCCCTTGCCTGGCTGACGGGGCACTCAAAAATCTCGTGGTCGAGCACCTCATCGCCTACGCTTGCCGCGCCGGCGTTGTAATGGCGGTGGTGACATCGGAGGAACGCACCTCGCTGTGGACCGCCCGGATCCTCCAAGCCCATGAACAGGTCATGGGTCGGGCGCTACCCGTGGGCCAGGTGGCTGGCGCGGCGGGGGGAAGCAGCCGAGCCATTACTGCGGCGCTACTGGGACCAGCGACGCCAACCGCCGAACCTGGACCGTCGCCGCAGGCTGCCTATGTGGCAGCTGGGAATGGACCTCCAGTGTCTGAGCCGGAGCCATCGCTGCGGGAAGTCTACGCGGTGATCCAGGGGCTGGCGGAGCAGAGAAACCAGGGGCGCGACCAGCTGCCGCGCCACTGGCAGCCGGCTCTACAACATCGCGCCAAGCCACTCCGACGAAACGCCCCGTGGGTCTGCCACCGTTATGGTCGAGAGGGGCATGTGGCGAGGGGGGCCGTTCCACCCGGCCTCTCGTTTGGGCCGGAAATATACACTCCCGACGCCGCAACCTCACCGGGGGCCTCACCGGGGGCCTCCTCGGGGTGGGCGTCGTCGGTGTTGGCCCCCGGGCTCCACCATCCTGGTCGGGGGAAGGGGACCGCGCCGGGGCTGGGGATTGCGCCGGGGCCGGGGACCCTGCTGGGGACCGCGCCGGGGCCAGGGATCGCGCCGGGGCCGAGGATCGCGCCGGGGACCCGGCCGGGGATTGCGCCAGAGCCGGGGACCCCGCCGGGAATCGCATCGGGGCCGGGGACCTGACCGGGGATCGCGCCGGGGCCTGCGATCGAGTCACGGCCGGACGTGATGTCGCGGACGGACGTGACGTCATGGCTGGAAGTGCCGTCGAGATCGTAAGTGGCGTCGCGTATGGACGTGACGTCACGGCCGGAAGTGGCGTCACGGCCAGATGTGACGTCGCAGACAAACGTGACGTTGTGGCCGGAAGTGGCATCGCGACCAGAAGTGGCGTCGCGGACGGACGTGACGTCACAGACGGAAGGGGCCTCGCGGCCAGAAGTGACTTTGCGGCTCGGGGTGACGTCGCGGCTGCGGGTCACGTCACTATTTACCTGCAACGCCGGCGAGTCACCAGGGGCAACGGCCCCAGGGCTGAATCAGCACACACAATCGCCGGTGTGCCGTGGAGCAGTTTCATGCACCGCCTCACCCTCGCAATGCAGCAGAGCGATACGGGACCAAAGGGGGCACACCATAAAGGGGTCCCACGCCCCCACGACAAAGGAAGGGGAGGGGAGGCCCACCCCCCAATCCCCACCCCCCACTACAATGGGGGGGGGGCGCCTCACACCCCAGGGGGGAGCCCACACCATGTAACACGGGCACATTCACCCTGCTGCGCCACACTCAAAAGGAGGAAACCCCATCTTCGGCCTGTTCACATCCATTCCCGTCATCTCGCCATGCACCACAGGATAGTGAGCCGCCTGGTGAGTGGCCGAACTCAGCCACACAATGGAGGAAGCTGGAAAGGCAGGTGGTAGCGGCCACGTCAGGAACCTCAGTCCTGGTCGGTGAAATCGTGGAAGTGTTGGCACGCATCTTGGTTGATACGGGGGCATCGGCCACGATCATCTCGAGCACCATACACGAGATGCTGCCGGATAAAAACCTGCCTTTAGTTCCCGTCAAGACGACGTTCATTGCAGCAAATGGAGGCAGCATGGGGTTCCTGGGCCAGGTTGAAGCCCCGATACAGATTGGGCAACTTTCGGTAGCACGACCTATCCTTGTTTCTGTAACGCTGCTCGTACCCTGCCTGTTGGGGATGGACTTTCTGAGGCGGATGCCTATGAAAAGCGATCTGGCCAATGGGCGGATGGAAGTCCAGGGAACTCATCTCCATTTCCTAACGGCAGAGGGGGCCGGCCGGGGGGTCCTCTTCATGCAGGCTCTGGTCAGTGCAGTGAGTCTGTCTCCATTCCCCCGGCAGCCCAGATGCTGATTCCACTGCGATATCGGTCCTCCCTCGTGACAACCCGGCCGGATTCACCCATCCTGGTGTCTCCGGCGTCAGCCGCCATGAATCGCCACGCACTGGTGGGGGCCAAAACTATTGTCCAGGGGAACCAGCATCTGTTCATTTAGGTGCTGAACACCTCCAACAGAGCAGCGACGGTGCAGGCGAGAACGGTCCTGGCCCACATTAGTGCCTTGTCACTAGGAGCCCCCGGGACGGAGCTTGAGCTTGTCGGAAGCATCAGCCAGTTTGAGGACAGAGGGGTCGACTCGTGGATGGACCAGCTGGCGGGGGGTCTGAGCTGGGATTGCCGCCCAACCAGAAGCACCAGCTGCACTCGTTATTGCAGGAGTTCTCGGAGGTGTTCAGCCGGGGACCGTTCGACCTAGGACGCACACATCTGTTGCAGCACCGCATCAACACGGGAGACGCCGCACCCATGCGCCAAAATACATACAGAAAGCCCAATGGAAAAAGGGCACATTCAACAAGCGGTGCAGGAGATGTTGCGGGCCGACATAATTTTCCCATCCTCGATTCCCTGGGGGACACCGGTGGTCCTAGTCAAGAAGTCAGCCAGGTCACTGAGATTCTGCGTGGACTTCCGACACCTCAATGCCGTTACGCTTGCCGACGCATATCCCCTACCATGTATCAACGACTCACTTGATGCACTGGCAGGAGCAACATTTATCAGTACGCTGGATTTATTGTCCGGGTTCTGGCAGGTCCTTCTAGACGCAGACTCCCGGCCTAAAACAGCGTTCTGGACACCACAGGGCCTATTCTTAGGGGGTTTTTTTCGGTAAAGTCACGTAGGTAAAACATTAAAATTAATAAAAGTAAAACCATCGGTGGCAAAACCTCCCAGACTCTATGGTCCTCCCAAGATCCATAAAGAAGGCACCCCGCTACGACCCATCGTGTCGACGATCAACTCTCCTACCTACAAACTAGCCCAGTTTCTATCAGATACTCTGCTTCCCTTCACAGGCAAGACCTCTTCGGCAGTACTCAACTCAACCCAATTAGTCTCTATGGTCAAGGACATGGTACTATCTCCTGATGATATCCTCGTCAGTTTTGATGTAGTATCTCTGTTTACCAAAGTCCCAGAACCAGACACCCTAACAATAATTGAGGACTTGGTCCAACATGGATTGAATTCGGATGTACCTGCGCTGGTTAGGCATTGCCTCACCAACACTTATTTTACCTGGAATGACACCTTTTACAAACAGAATGAGGGTACCCCTATGGGCTCCCCCTTGTCACCAGTGATAGCCAACATGTTCATGGAACAGTTTGAATCAGACGCCATCCAGACATCCACCCTGCGTCCTTCCCTGTGGAAGAGGTATGTGGATGACACTTTCGTCATTTGGCCACATGGCCTCCCAGCATTGAACCACTTCTTGGACCACATCAATTCCAGACACCCATCCATCAGATTCACCATGGAAGTAAAGAAAGATAGTAAACTACCATTCTTAGATATTCTGTTGGAGAGGAGACCTGACGGATCCTTGGGACATTCTGTCTACAAGAAAGCCACCCACACAGATTCCTACTTGAAACCTGATTCCTACCACCACCACCCATCTCAAAATAATTATCTCATCAAAACGCTATACCACAGAGCTCATGGCATTTCTGACCAACACCACCTGGCCAGTGAATTAAGACATGTACATCGGGCCCTCAGGATGAACAGATACTCTGACCGCTCCATCCGCCAAGCTGTTTCTCCCACCATACAGAAACAGCCACATGAAACTCCGATCAAAACTATCACGTTGCCATACATAGCAGCAACGTAGCAAAGTGCTGTTTCATCTACATAACAAAGGCTCAGTCCCATTCACAGCAGCCGCACCTTTACATCAGCCACACCTTAACAACTCTTGGAACCCCCCAGTTCAACCAGTTTACACAACAAAGGCTCATTCCTAGCAGCGGTTTCAGCCGCACCACCTCTACATAACAAAGGCTCAGTCCCATTTACAGCAACCGCACCTTTACATCAGCCGCACCTTAACAACTCTTGGAACCTCTCATTTCAACCAGTCTACACAACAAAGGCTCATTCCTAGCAGCGTGCTTCAGCCGCACCGAACCTCACAATAATAATATCCAGGTACCTGCCTTGGTTCCTCCCACCCTCAACCAGTATATATACAAGGACTGTTTTCTTGGATTATCTCTTACTTGATGCAGTAATCGTGCCGTGACGGTTCCACCTGAAGACGGAAGCTTGTGTTGCCTCCGAAACGTCGTGATTTTTATTTTAGTTTAATTTTACTTTTATTAAATTCAATTTAAAAAAATTTACCTACGTGACTTTACACAAAAAAAAACCCCTAAGAATATGAATCCTTGCAGTCACGAAAGCTTCGAATCTAAAACCACAGGGCTTGTTCGAATTCAACTGCCTGCCTATGGGCCTCCAGACTGCACTGGCGATGTTCCAATGCTTAATGGAGTTGGCCTTAGCAGGCCTCCAATGGGAAACGTGCCTCATCTACCTGGACAACGTCATTGTCTTCAGCCGATCATTTGAGGAACACATTGGCCGATTACGTCAGGTATTTCTGTGGCTCCGGAACGCGAACCTGAAGCTCAAGCCGTCAAAGTGCCACCTCATGCAGTCATCGGTATGCTACTTGGGCCACATCGTTAGTCAGTCTGGAGTGGCTACAGACCTGGAAAAGACGGCCTGCGTGAGGGCCTGGGCTGTTCCCACAATGGTTCCAGAGGTACGCAGGTTTTTGGGTTTCGTGTCCTACTATCGCCGGTTTGTACCCAACTTCGCAACCATTGTGAAGCCCTTGCACATGTTGACGGCAAAGAACCAGAGGTTTTATTGGGGCCCTCTGGAGGAGGAGGCATTCCAGCAGCTGCGCTCACATCTGACAGATGCACCACCATTGACCTTTCCGGATGTTGGCCTTCCCTTTATCCTGGACACGGACGCCAGCAATGTGGGCATCGGCAGCGTCTTGTCACAAGTCCAGCAGGGTCGGGAGGTGGTTATCACCTATGGTAGTCGCATGCTTTCATCAGCGGAGCAGCACTACTGCGTCACACATAGGGAACTCTTGGCGGTCGTTCACTTCATGCAGCAATTTCGACCCTACCTGTATGGTCGCAAATTTACGGTCCGCACTGACCACGTGGCCTTGCAATATTCTCTCCGAATTGACCAGCCTTCGGGCCAACTGGCCAGTTGGATAGAGTGCCTGCAGGAGTACAGGTACCAAGTGGTCCATCGCAAAGGGACCAGACATGCCAACGGAGACGCATTGTCCCGGCTGGCGCCCCAGGGCCCTTTTGCATGCACCACAGGCGCGGCATGCTGCAAGGAGGCGAGGCCGGAGGGAACGGTCATCGCTCCCGTACACATGGTGGAAGGCACAGAGGGTGAGGTCCAGCTGACCGACCACGACCTGGGGTTGACCTTGGACGATTGGAAAAATCTACAGCTGGAGGAAGCCCCCCTGCGAGCGCTACGTGGCTCGGCGGAGGCAGGGGGGAGGAGTACATCGTATGGGAGGACCTCCTCATGCGATGGGACCCGGCAAGACGCCGGCGATGCCTGGTGGTTCCGGAGTCGCTGCGTCGACAATTGGTCATGGACGTACACTGCCGCCAGCTGCTGCACCTGGTGGGGCGGAAGACACTGTGCACATTACAGGGTCGGTACTTTTGACCAGGCATGACCGCTGACGTGCACCGGTGGATCGCTACCTGCGTCGAATGCGCGCGGCGGAAGCCACCACCCCGGGTAACCCAGGTGCCCCTGCAGCCCATCATGGTGACCAGGGTCAACGAATTGGTTGCGTTGGACATCCTGGGACCACTGCCGGTCACGCCACGGGGAAATAAATACCTGTTGGTTGGTGTCGAGTACTGCACGAGGTGGCCGATGGCGTGGGTCCTCCCGGACCAAATGGCACAGACCATCGCCGATGCCTTCGTGGTGGGCTATGTTCTTGATAAGGGGGCACTGGAGCGGTTGCTTACGGATCAAGGCAGGAATTTCTCCTCAGCTATTGAAGGTCATCTCTATCCTAGGCACTAAAAAGGTCCGAACATCTCCGTATCATTCGCAGACCGATGGGATGATGGAGCGGCTTAACCGCACCATAGCAGCCACAAAAACCACTCCGACTAGGACCTCCACATTCCATCAGTCTTAGCGGCGTACAGGGTGGCCACGCACGCGGCAACGGGGTTCTCGCCATTTTTCCTGATGTACGGACGGGATCCCGTTCCACCTATTGAGATGCAGCTGACGGACATTCCCATGAGAGCCGACGCATGGCCAAAGGCACTAAAGGCCTTCCTCACTTATTTGAGGGAGGCCCGCCAAGCAGCCGAGGCCGCATTGGCCACTAGCCAAGGGAGCAATGTACGAATACGGGAGAGAACAGTGACAGCCAAGCCCTTTAAAGTCGGGGACCAGGCATGGCTACACTGTCCTCAGGTGTCGGTCGGCCTCTCACCGAAGCTGCACCGACCCTGGAAAGAGCCAGTCAAGGTCATTAAAGCACTCCGACCGCAGTGCGTTCAGGCCCAACTGGGTAAGCGACGATAGTTTGTGCACCCCACCTGCCTTAAGCCATACATCTCTCCACCATCATCACCGCCATCATCACCGCCATCGTCACCGCCATCGTCACCGCCATCATCATCACCCCTACCCGGGCCAAGGTTGCTGACCACCACTCGCCGACCGGCAGGGGGTTCGGTGCCCTGTGTTCCCTTGTCACAGCGCCCCATGTGAGGCCTGATGGAAAGGCGGCACAACCGGGGGTCCGCGGGGGCTGGAGAGACAGCAGCACCAGACAAGGCGACACCGGCGCCACCGAACTGGGGACCGCGACGAGAGGGCCTCCATGGTCAACTGCTGCCTATGGATGTCCGGGCTGTTACGGGGCTCTGGCTGGAGACCCGGGTAGACCGTTCAATTGATTTTGTTGCGTTATATTGAATTGTATGGTTGCAGGGGGTTAAGGGTGGTCGTCACTGTCAGTGGGGGGAGGCTCATGTGGAGACTTAAATGGTCCATGGGGTAGGCAGAACCGAGGGGGTGATGTAAGGGTGTCAGTAGAAGGATTCCCACCAATAGGAGGGGGAGTGGGACGGTGACAGGAGAAGGGGGAGGAGCAAGTGAGGAGATATAAGGGAGAGAACGGGCGGGAAGAGGGGTGGTTGGCGGGGACGAGATTGGGACGGTTGGGGATCGTTGTGGATGGGAGAAAATGAATAAAATACGAACCCCCTTGTGTCGGCTCTCCTTTACAAAGATACCACTGTACCCCTCCCACCTCCTTTTCTCCCGGCTCACTTTGACTGAAACAGCCACGGGTATGTTTGACCCCTGTATAACAATACCAACAACAACAATAGGTGGGCTACAACTTCGTATTCTATGGGTCTTTCGGTAGATAAAAGAAAAATAATAAAAATATCACGACGTTTCGATCACAACACAAGCAATCGTCTGCAGGAATACATATTCTATGGGTCTTTCGGTCAAGCCACGTAGATAGAAGTAAAGTACTAAAATATCACGACAATTCGATCGCAACAATAAAAAAAAGAATGATTTTATTTTATTATTTCCCATCTACGTGACTTTACCGAAAGAACCAAGAATATGAATCCCCGCAGTCACGAAAGCTTTAAATCATATTTAAACTATTGAAACGTTATTTTTATATATTTTGTTGTACTATACCAGGTAAAGGCTCTATCACAGATGATAGTTCAACCAAGTGGCTTATCATCATGTGCACATTTATAGCAGCAGTCAATTTACTCTGAATGCGTGACGTTGATTCTAAATGTGTAGGGGAAATACCGGAGAAAACCCACGCGACCACGGGGAGAGAGACACACAAACAGCAGACGTCTGGGGTGGGATCGAACCCACGATCTCCTGTATACCAGGCGAAGGAGACAACATCTTAGCCACCGCGGTACTCCAGACAAAAATCCCCCGTATAGCCTTAACAGACTAGGGGCAAGTGCTGTTCGCCAGCACCTATGAAGGCCAGCACGGCACACGAGGGGGTGGGTGGCCAACACCACGCCCGGCTGCCTTTGTCTCCCCAGTGGCGATGTTTACACACCGCACCAGGTACTCATTTCAGGCTGAGTCGACCTAGGGGAGGCCCAGGACCGGTTCAGATAATCGTCACTGGTGTTGGCCGTGAGCGGGAATCGTAGCGCAGCCCGCTAACCGCTACAACTACCCCTCCCCATACGGAGACACGACAACAACAACAACCGTCATTCGCCACTAAGTGGTGGTGACGTCATCACGACGCTTGTGCCAGGCCATGTGCACCTTGAGGCCACGTGAAGTGTCGAACCCCCGCTGGCAGGAGGTCACGGGGCAGACCCAGCAGGTGTCATGGGTCGACTGACTGAGATTATCGAGATGACTGGCTAATGGTGATGTTTACCTGTGCCCCCTACTGTGCCAACTTGCTGTGCTTTTGCCACCCGGCTCTCCTTGTTGTTGTTGGAGGGCGACTGCCTCCAACTGCCCATTAGCGTCCTTCACGAGCCTCCTCCAAAGAGGCCGATCTTGACACCGCTGGTCATCGGCAAGTCTACTCAGCTCCACATCCTCATGGGGGTGGAGTGCCCGATGGTACAAAATACCCAGGTAGGTGCTTCGTTTTGGTGGGGCTGATGGTAAGGTCCCACCTCTTAGTGGCACACTCCAGTTTCAGCAGCAGCGCCTCCAAGTCCTCCTCTGAGTGAGCTGCAATTACCAGGTTGTCGGCATACATAACGTGATTGACCAATAGGGAGCCATCCCTTGACCGCACCTGGGCATCGATCATCCTCCCATTGTATCTGTACCAAATGGAAATTCCTCCGGTAGAGCTACTGAAGGCTTTACGAACTACGTGGTTGAAATATATGTTAAATATTGTTGGAGCCAGAGGACATCCCTGTCGCACCCCAAGGTGTACAAGGAATGGCTCAGACTCCCGACCACGTAGTTTTACCCGGGCCTGCTCACCATCATGAAGGTCCTTAATGAGCATGAGCAGAGGGTCAGGGACTTCGAACGCACGAAGAACAACCCAAAGCCCAGGCCTACTGATGATATTATAGGCCTTGACCAGGTCAATGAAGCAGAGATCTAGGTCTTGTTGAAATTCCCTACACCTCTGCTGTAGCATACGGACAGAAAATATGGCATCTGTGCAGGACCGCCCTTTCCTGAAACCGCATTGGGGCTCTGCAAGCCTCTCCTCAGCGTGCCTAGCAAGGCGATGTTGAAGAGTCCTTGCCAGGACCTTTCCCAGCACACTGAGGAGTGAGATGCCCCTGTAGTTGTTACAGTCTGTGTGGTCCCCCTTCTTAAAGAGGGGGACCACCAGGGCATCCTTCCAATCCTGAGGAACCCGTCCAGTGGCCCAGACTGTTATGATGATGTCATGCAGGGCAGTCTGCACACAAATGCCATCCTCCCTCAGCATTTCGCTTGGGAGATCATCTCTGCTCGGTGCCTTTCCTGGTCTCAAACTCTGAATCGCCTTCAGTATTTTCTCAACGGATGGCACCTCAGCCAGCCACTCACAGGGGGTAACTTCCTCCTCCAATATTTGAGACACCGCAGCCTCAGCAGGGTCATCCCCACTTTGTCCCATGATGTTTTCCAGGCTTAGGGATTCCCCCTCCCCCAGGACCTCACATAAATGCTCAGTAATTCTGCAAACCTGTTCCTGGGGGTCGGAGATTGGATCACTTTTCTTTCCCCTAATGATGGTAATAGGTGTGGCACTGCAGGATACTTTTTTGATGGAGTTAAATAGGGATTTGTGACCGCGGACCATTGAGGCAGACTCCATCTCCTCAGCAATCCGCGACCACCATCCATCCTTGCAGCACCACACGGCTCTCCGAACCTCCGAGTGAAGGCTGCGGTAAGCCTCCTCATTCTCTGTCGTGGGATGCTGTAGCCGATGAGAGCAGGCCTGTCGCTATTTTTCAACCATCCTGAACACCTCCTCTTTCAGCCAGGGTCTCTGGGGAGGTCTGGGCCGCGTACCCAAAGCAGCCATTGCAGCTGCATGAGTCACAGTCTTAAACCTCGCCCATTTACCCTCGACATCAGGAGGAGTGCGGGACGATGCTAACCCCAGCCGCAAGCGATTATGGAATTCTCGCTTGCAACTTCCATCAGCTAGCTGAGACCAGGCCACCTTAGGTTGGAATGGGGTCCTGGGTGTACACCCGCCACCGGAGTGGAAGAATGGCAGGCGCATCTTACAGATGACAAGTCGATGGTCAGAGGGCAAATCAGCTCCATGGTAGGTCCTGGTGTCAATGACATGGGCTCGCATTTGCTGGTCCGTCACTATGTAGTCCAGCAGATGTTCTTGCTTGGACCTGGTATGCATCCATGATGTTGTGTGGATGCGCCGATGCTGGAACAACGTGTTGGTAATTACAAGCCCACGTCCTGCACAAAAATCTAGCAGCCTCCTACCGTTGTTATTGATCTGGCCCATGCCTTCCGATCACTCCAGACCAGGTGCCAGCATCATGACCAACTTGGGCATTGAAGTCACCCAACAAGATGACTATCCCGAGGGGCCACTTTAGCCAGCACCTGTAACAGGAGGTCATAGAAGGCATCTGACTCATCGGCCTTGCCTGCATTCCTCCATGGATGTACGTCTTCGGTGGGGGCATAAGTAATCGCGACCACCACTCCTCGCCTCCGGTTGATGGGAAGGCGAGCCCAAAGTAGCCTTGGGCTTACAGCTTCCCACACCTCACCGCCATGCTCCCACGTCCCCTTCATTATTTTGTTCAGAAAAAGAGCCACACCCTGTTGTTTGGCAGTCTCTTGCCCCGAGTAGAGAACTGTCCACCCCTCATGGTGGCAGGAGCCAGAGCCGGGCCACCGGACCTCCTGATTGTCACAGAGATCCAGGCGGTACCGGTCCAGCTCCCGACAGAGGAGTGGCAGCCTCTCCTCCGCAGTGAGCGATCTAACATTCCACGTGGCCACACATAGTGGCTTTTTGTTGTTTTTGGAGGAGCCCCGAGGGTGAAGATCAAATCTCCTGGCTCTGCTAGATGGGGTTTGGCCAGGAGACGCTATAGATGCCTGTCCCCCCGGAGCCTCCGGCACAAGTTTATTAATTAGATATTTTTCACGTGGTTTGGTGGTAATTTATTGAAGGTGGAGGGGTTACCAGCCCCTCGCTCCCGTCCAGAGCGAGTGGGGAGCGGTGGCACAGCAGTGGCCTCACTGCGCCACGAAACTCAACTCCCCGAATTGGATTCCCGCTCACGGCCAACATTGGTCGCGTTTTGACATTGGAATCGGTGGCCTGGGAACATCGTCAAAATCGACTCATCCGTAAAATGATGATTACCTGCCGGTGCGGCGTGTAAACAAGCAGCACCAGGGAAACAAAGGCGGCCGGGATGGCGTGAATGTAGCCACACCACCACCTTTGTGCGGCTGTTCCGGCCTGTATAAGTGTTGGCTCACAACACTTTTGCGGGTTATCCGGGGGTTCTGAGCGTGGGTTCGGTCACAGCCATCGATCAACCGCCACGTGCTGGCCACGGCTCCAATCGGTGCGTGCGCACCCTGGCGCGAAGCTTCAAGACCCCGCTGATGAGCAAACTCATGGTGAGAATCCGGGGGGCGCTTTGGGACGCCAGGGGGCGAGAGCCGATCCACCCTGTTTATAAGACGCACCCTGCTCCAGTAACGTCGGTAGTAGCTGCGAACAAGGACACGGCGTTATGGAAGAGCGTGTTGTAAGAAATAACGTAAAGGGCAAAGCACAGTCCGTGAAAACGCGTGACATGCGAGGCGCGTGGGTAGCATCTGGAAGCATCCAGCAGCATTCCACTGTCTTGTGTGGCGATGCTAAACCGAGACAGCCGTACGACCGCTTATTCCAAACGCGCGCGACGTAGTTCTGTTCACTCGATCGCGTTGTATCCAAATCGCTTCATGAAAACCACACACAGTGTTTTCGGAGAATAGACTGACCGTAACAGTACCCCGCTAGACACTACCACTAATCCTATACCTACTCCACTAGACACTCCCACTAGCCCTATCCCACCAGACACTACCACCAGCCCTAACCCTACCCCACCAGACGCTACCACTAGCCCTAACCCTACACCACCAGACACTACCACCAGCCCTAACCCCCCCCCCCTACCAGACAGTACCACTAGCCCTAACACTACCCCACCAGACACTACCACCAGCCCTAACCCTACCCCACCAGATACTACCACTAGCCCTAACCCTACCCCACCAGACACTACCACTAGCCATAACCCTACCCCACCAGACACTACGACTAGCCCTACCCCACCAAACACTACCACCAGCCCTAACCCTACCCCACCGGACACTACCACTAGCCCTAACTCTACCCCACCAGACACTACCACTAACCCTACCACACCAGACACAACCACTAGCCCTAACTCTACCCCACCAAACACTACCACCAGCCCTAACCCTACCCCACAAGACACTAATACCAGCACTAACCCTACCCCACCAAACACTACCACCAGCCCTAACCCTACGCCATCAAACACTACCACCAGCCCTAACCCTACCCCACTAGACACAACCACTAGCCCTAACTCTACCCCACCAAACACTACCACCAGCCCTAACCCTACCCCACCAGACACTACCACCAGCCCTAACCCTACCCCACCAAACATTACCACCAGCCCTAACCCGACGCCATCAAACACTACTACCAGCCCTAACCCTACCCCACCAGACACTACCACTAGCCCTAACCCTACCCCACCAAACACTACCACCAGCCCTAACCCTACCACACCAGACACAACCACTAGCCCTAACCCTACCCCACCAAACACTACCACCAGCCCTAACCCTATCCCACCAGACACTACCACCAGCCCTAACCCTACCCCACCAAACACTACCACCAGCCCTAACCCTACGCCATCAAACACTACCACCAGCCCTAACCCTACCCCACCAGACACTACCACTAGCCCTAACCCTACCCCACCAGACACTACCACCAGCCCTAACCCTACCCCACCAAACACTACCACTATCCCTAACCCTACCCCACCAGACACTACCACCATCCCTAACCCAACCCCACCAGACACTACCACCAGCCCTAACCCTACCCCACCAAACACTACCACCAGCCCTAACCCTACCCCACCAAACACTACCACTAGCCCTAACCCTACGCCATCAAACACTACCACCAACCCTAAACCTACCCCACCAGACACTCCCACTAGCCCTAACTCTACCCCACCAGACACTACCACTAGCCCTAACTCTACTCCACCAGACACTACCACTAGCCCGAACTCTACCCCACCAGACACTACCACTAGACCTAACTCTACCCCACTAGACACTACCACCAGCCCTAACCCTACCCCACTAGACACTACCACTAGCCCTAACCCTACCCCACCAGACACGACCACCAACCCTATCCCTACCCCACCAGACACTACCAGTAGCCCTAACCCTACCCCACCAGACACTACCACTAGCCCTAATCCTACACCACCAGACACCACCACTAGCCCTAACCCTACTCCACCAGACACTACCACTAGCCCTAATCCTACAGCACCAGACACTACCACTAGCCCTAACCCTACCCCACCAGACATTACCACTAGCCCTAACTCTACCCCACCAGACACTACGACTAGCCCTACCCCAACATATACTATCACCAGCCCTAAACCCTACCCCACCAGACAACAACCACTAGCCCTAACCCTACCCCACCAGACACGACCACCAACCCTAACCCTACCCCACCAGACACTACCACTAGCCCTAACCCTACCCCACCAGACACTACCACTAGCCAGAACTCTACCCTACCAGATACTACCACTAGCCCTAATCCTACACCACCAGACACCACCACTAGCCCTAACCCTACTCCACCAGACACTACGACTAGCCCAAATCCTTCACCACCAGACACTACCACTAGCCCTAACCTTATTCCACCAGACACTACCACTAGCCCGAACCCTACCCCACTAGACACTACCACCAGCCCTAACTCTACCCCACCAGACACTACCAGTAGCCCTAACCCTACCCCACCAGACACTACCACTAGCCCTAATCCTACACCACCAGACACCACCACTAGCCCTAACCCTACTCCACCAGACACTACCACTAGCCCTAATCCTACAGCACCAGACACTACCACTAGCCCTAACCCTACCCCACCAGACATTACCACTAGCCCTAACTCTACCCCACCAGACACTACGACTAGCCCTACCCCAACATATACTATCACCAGCCCTAAACCCTACCCCACCAGACAACAACCACTAGCCCTAACCCTACCCCACCAGACACGACCACCAACCCTAACCCTACCCCACCAGACACTACCACTAGCCCTAACCCTACCCCACCAGACACTACCACTAGCCAGAACTCTACCCTACCAGATACTACCACTAGCCCTAATCCTACACCACCAGACACCACCACTAGCCCTAACCCTACTCCACCAGACACTACGACTAGCCCAAATCCTTCACCACCAGACACTACCACTAGCCCTAACCTTATTCCACCAGACACTACCACTAGCCCGAACCCTACCCCACTAGACACTACCACCAGCCCTAACTCTACCCCACCAGACACTACCACCAACCCTAACCCTAACCCACCAGACACCACCACTAGCCCTAACCCTACCCCACCAGACACTACCACTAGCCCTAACCCTACACCACCAGCCACTACCACTAGCCTTAACCCTACCCCACCAGACACTACGACTAGCCCTACCCCACCAAACACTACCACCAGCCCTAACCCTACCCCACCAGACACTACCACTAGCCCTAACTCTACCCCACCAGACACTACCACTAGCCCTAATCCTACACCACCAGACACCACCACTAGCCCTAACCCTACTCCACCAGACACTACCACTAGCCCTCACCCTACCAGACACTACCACTAGCCCTAACCCTATCCCACTAGACACTACCATCAGCCCTAACCCTACCCTACCAGACACTACCACTAGCCATAACCCTACCTCACCAAACACTACCACCAGCCCTAACCCTACCCCACCAGACACTATCACTAGCCCTAACCCACCAAACACTACCACCAGCCCTAACCCTACCCCACCAGACACTACCACTAGCCCTAACTCTACCCCACCAGACACTACCATTAACCCTACCTCACCAGACACTACCACTAGCCCTAACCCTACCCCACCAAACACTACCACCAGCCCAAACCCTACCCCACCAGACACTACCACTAGCCCTACCCCACCAGACACTACCACCAGCCCTAACCCTACCCCACCAGACACTACCACTACCCCTAACCCTACCCCACTTGACACTCCGACTAACCCTACCCCACCAGACACTAAAACTATCCCTGACCCTACCTCACCAGACACTACCACTAGCCCTAACCCTACCTCACCAGACACTACCACCAGCCCTAACCCTACCCCACCAGACACTCACAACAGCCCTACCCCACCATACACTACCACCAGCCCTAACCCTACCCCACCAGACACTATCACTCGCCCTAACCCTACCCCATAAGACACTACAACTAGCCCTAACACTACCCCACCAGACACTACCACCAGCCCTAACCCTACCCCACCAGACACTACCACTCACCCTAACCCTACCCCACCAGACACTACCACTAGCCCTCACCCTACCAGACACTACCACTAGCCCTAACTCTACCCCACCAAACACGACCACCAACCCTAACCCTACCCCACCAAATGCTACCACTAGCCCTAACCCTACCCCACCAGACACTACCACTAGCCCTAACTCTACCCCACCAGACACTACCACTAGCCCTAATCCTACACCACCAGACACCACCACTAGCCCTAACCCTACTCCACCAGACACTGCCACTAGCTTTCACCCTACCAGACACTACCACTAGCCCTAACCCTATCCCACTAGACACTACCATCAGCCCTAACCCTACCCTACCAGACACTACCACTAGCCATAACCCTACCTCACCAAACACTACCACCAGCCCTAACCCTACCCCACCAGACACTATCACTTGCCCTACCCCATCAAACACTATCACCAGCCCTAACCCTACCCCACCAGACACTACCACTAGCCCTAAATTTACCCCACCAGACACTACCATTAACCCTACCTCACCAGACACTACCACTAGCCCTAACCCTACCCCACTAAACACTACCGCCAGCCCTAACCCTACCCCACCAGACACTACCACTATCCCTAACCCTCCCCCACCAGAAACTACAACTATGCCTAACCCTACCCCACCAGACACTACCACTAGCCCTAACCCTACCTCACCAGACACTACCACTAGCCCTAACCCTACCCCACTTGACACTCAGACTAACCTTATCCCACTAGACACTACCACTAGTCCGAATCCTACCCCAACATACACTACCACTAGCCCTTACCCTACCCCACCAGACACTACCACTAGCCCTACCCCACCAGACACTACCACCAGCCCTAACCCGACCCCACCATACACTACCACTACCCCTAACCCTACCCCACTTGACACTCCGACTAACCCTACCCCACCAGACACTAAAACTATCCCTGACACTACCTCACCAGACACTACCACTAGCCCTAAACCTACCCCATCAGACACTACCGCCAGCCCTAACCCTACCCCACCAGACACTATCACTCGCCCTAACCCTGCCCCATAAGACACTACAACTAGCCCTAACACTACCCCACCAGACACTTCCACCAGCCCTAACCCTACCCCACCAGACACTACCACTCACCCTAACCCTACCCCACCAGACACTACCACTAGCCCTAACCCTACCCCACTAGACACTACCACTAGCCCTAACCCTACCCCACCAAACACGACCACCAACCCTAACCCTACCCCACCAGACACTATCACTTGCCCTACCCCATCAAACACTATCACTAGCCCTAACCCTACCCCACCAGACACTACCACTAGCCCTAAATTTACCCCACCAGACACTACCATTAACCCTACCTCACCAGACACTACCACTAGCCCTAACCCTACCCCACTAAACACTACCGCCAGCCCTAACCCTACCCCACCAGACACTACCACTATCCCTAACCCTCCCCCACCAGAAACTACAACTATGCCTAACCCTACCCCACCAGACACTACCACTAGCCCTAACCCTACCTCACCAGACACTACCACTAGCCCTAACCCTACCCCACTTGACACTCAGACTAACCTTATCCCACTAGACACTACCACTAGTCCGAATCCTACCCCAACATACACTACCACTAGCCCTAACCCTACCCCACCAGACACTACCACTAGCCCTACCCCACCAGACACTACCACCAGCCCTAACCCGACCCCACCATACACTACCACTACCCCTAACCCTACCCCACTTGACACTCCGACTAACCCTACCCCACCAGACACTAAAACTATCCCTGACCCTACCTCACCAGACACTACCACTAGCCGTAAACCTACCCCATCAGACACTACCGCCAGCCCTAACCCTACCCCACCAGACACTATCACTCGCCCTAACCCTGCCCCATAAGACACTACAACTAGCCCTAACACTACCCCACCAGACACTTCCACCAGCCCTAACCCTACCCCACCAGACACTACCACTCACCCTAACCCTACCCCACCAGACACTACCACTAGCCCTAACCCTACCCCACTAGACACTACCACTAGCCCTAACCCTACCCCACCAAACACGACCACCAACCCTAACCCTACCCCACCAAACGCTACCACTAGCCCTAACTCTACCCCACCAGACACTCCCACTATCCCTAACCCTACCCACCAGACACCACCACTAGCCCTAACCCTACCCCACTAGACACTACCACTAGCCCTAACTCTACCCCACCAAACACGACCACCAACCCTAACCGTACCCCACCAAACGCTACCACTAGCCCTAACCCTACTCCACCAGACACTACCACTAGCCCTCACCCTACCAGACACTACCACTAGCCATAACCCTACCTCACCAAACACTACCATCAGCCCTAACCCTAACCCACCAGACACTACCACTAGCCCTGACTCTACCCCACCAGACACTACCATTAACCCTACCTCACCAGACACTACCACTAGCCGTAACCCTAAACCACCAAACACTACCACCAGCCCTAACCCTACCCAACCAGACACTCCCACTATCCCTAACCCTCCCCCACCAGAAACTACAACTAGGCCTAACCCTATCCCACCAGACACTACCACTAGCCCTAACCCTACCTCACCAGACACCACCACTAGCCCTAACCCTACCCCACTAGACACTACCACTAGCCCTAACTCTACCCCACCAAACACGACCACCAACCCTAACCGTACCCCACCAAACGCTACCACTAGCCCTAACCCTACTCCACCAGACACTACCACTAGCCCTCACCCTACCAGACACTACCACTAGCCATAACCCTACCTCACCAAACACTACCATCAGCCCTAACCCTAACCCACCAGACACTACCACTAGCCCTGACTCTACCCCACCAGACACTACCATTAACCCTACCTCACCAGACACTACCACTAGCCCTAACCCTAAACCACCAAACACTACCACCAGCCCTAACCCTACCCAACCAGACACTCCCACTATCCCTAACCCTCCCCCACCAGAAACTACAACTAGGCCTAACCCTATCCCACCAGACACTACCACTAGCCCTAACCCTACCTCACCAGACACTACCACTAGCCCTAACCCTACCCCACTAGACACTCAGAATAACCCTATCCCACTAGACACTACCACTAGTCCGAATCCTACCCCAACATACACTACCACTAGCCCTAACCCTACCCCACCAGACACTACCACTAGCCCTACCCAACCAGACACTACCACTAGCCCTAACCTTACCCCACCAGACACTACCACTAGCCCTACCCCACCAAACACTACCACCAGCCCTAACCCTACCCCACCAGACACTACCACTAGCCCTAACTCTACCCCACCAGACACTACCATTAACCCTACCTCACCAGACACTACCATCAGCCCTAACCCTACCCCACCAGACACTACCACTAGCCCTAACTCTACCCCACCAGACACTACCATTAACCCTACCTCACCAGACACTACCACTAGCCCTAACCCTAAACCACCAAACACTACCACCAGCCCTAACCCTACCCCACCAGACACTCCCACTATCCCTAACCCTCCCCCACCAGAAACTACAACTAGGCCTAACCCTACCCCACCAGACACTACCACTAGCCCTAACCCTACCTCACCAGACACTACCACTAGCCCTAACCCTACCCCACTTGACACTCAGAATAACCCTATCCCACTAGACACTACCACTAGTCCGAATCCTACCCCAACAAACACTGCCACTAGCCCTAACCCTACCCCACCAGACACTACCACTAGCCCTACCCAACCAGACACTACCACTAGCCCTAACCCTACCCCACCAGACACTACCACTAGCCCTACCCCACCAAACACTACCACCAGCCCTAACCCTACCCCACCAGACACTACCACTAGCCCTAACTCTACCACACCAGACACTACCATTAACCCTACCTCACCAGACACTACCATTACCCTAACCCTAAACCACCAAACACTACCACCAGCCCTAACCCTACCCCACCAGACACTCCCACTATCCCTAACCCTTCCCCACCAGAAACTACAACTAGGCCTAACCCTACCCCACCAGACACTACCACTAGCCCTAACCCTACCTCACCAGACACTACCACTAGCCCTAACCCTACCCCACTTTACACTCAGAATAACCCTATCCCACTAGACACTACCACTATTCCGAATCCTACCCCAACATACACTACCACTAGCCCTAACCCTACCCCACCAGACACTACCACTAGCCCTACCCAACCAGACACTACCACTAGCCCTAACCCTACCCCACCAGACACTACCACTAGCCCTATCCCACCAGACACTACCACCAGCCCTAACCCTACCCCACCAAACACTACCACCAGCCCTAACCCTACCCCACCAAGACACTACCACCAGCCCTAACCCTACCCCACCAAACACTACCACCAGCCCTAAACCTACCCACCAGACACCACCACTAGCCCTAACCCTAACCCACTAGACACTACCACTAGCCCTAACCCTACCCCACCAAACACGACCACCAACCCTAACCCTACCCCACCAAACGCTACCACTAGCCCTAACCCTACCCCACCAGACACTACCACTAGCCCTAACTCTTCCCCACCAGACACTACCACTAACCCTACCTCACCAGACACTACCACTAGCCCTAACCCTACCCCACCAAACACTACCACCAGCCCTAACCCTACCCCACCAGACACTACCACCAGCCCTAACCCTACCCCAACAAACACTACCACTAGCCCTAACCCTACCCACCAGACACCACCACTAGCCCTAACACTACCCCACTAGACACTACCACTAGCCCTAACTCTACCCCACCAAACACGACCACCAACCCTAACCCTACCCCACCAAACGCTACCACTAGCCCTAACCCTACCCCACCAGACACTACCACTAGCCCTAGCTCTACCCCACCAGACACTACCACTAGCCCTAATCCTACACCACCAGACACCACCACTAGCCCTAACCCTACTCCACCAGACACTACCACTAGCTTTCACCCTACCAGACACTACCACTAGCCCTAACCCTATCCCACTAGACACTACCATCAGCCCTAACCCTACCCTACCAGACACTACCAGTAGCCATAACCCTACCTCACCAAACACTACCACCAGCCCTAACCCTACCCCACCAGACACTATCACTTGCCCTACCCCACCAAACACTACCACCAGCCCTAACCCTACCCCACCAGACACTACCACTAGCCCTAACTCTACCCCACCAGACACTACCATTAACCCTACTTCACCAGACACTACCACTAGCCCTTACCCTACCCCACTAAACACTACCGCCAGCCCTAACCCTACCCCACCAGACACTACCACTATCCCTAACCCTCCCCCACCAGAAACTACAAATATGCCTAACCCTACCCCACCAGACACTACCACTAGCCCTAACCCTACCTCACCAGACACTACCACTAGCCCTAACCCTACCCCACTTGACACTCAGACTAACCTTATCCCACTAGACACTACCACTAGTCCGAATCCTACCCCAACATACACTACCACTAGCCCTAACCCTACCCCACCAGACACTACCACTAGCCCTACCCCACCAGACACTACCACCAGCCCTAACCCGACCCCACCATACACTACCACTACCCCTAACCCTACCCCACTTGACACTCCGACTAACCCTACTCCACCAGACACTAAAACTATCCCTGACCCTACCTCACCAGACACTACCACTAGCCCTAAACCTACCCCATCAGACACTACCGCCAGCCCTAACCCTACCCCACCAGACACTATCACTCTCCCTAACCCTGCCCCATAAGACACTACAACTAGCCCTAACACTACCCCACCAGACACTTCCACCAGCCCTAACCCTACCCCACCAGACACTACCACTCACCCTAACCCTACCCCACCAGACACTACCATTAGCCCTAACCCTACCCCACTAGACACTACCACTAGCCCTAACCCTACCCCACCAAACACGACCACCAACCCAAACCCTACCCCACCAAACGCTACCACTAGCCCTAACCCTACCCCACCAGACACTACCACTAGCCCTAACTTTACCCCACCAGACACTACCACTAGCCCTACCCAACCAGACACTACCACCAGCCCTAACCCTACCCCACCAGACACTACCACCAGCCCTAACCCTACCCCACCAGACACTACCACGAGCCCTACCCCGCCAGACACTACCACCAGCCCTAACCCTACCCCACCAGACACTATCACTCGACCTAACCCTACCCCATAAGACACTACAACTAGCCCTAACACTACCCCACCAGACACTACCACCAGCCCTAACCCTACCCCACCAGACACTACCACTCACCCTAACCCTACCCCACCAGACACTACCACTAGCCCTCACCCTACCAGACACTACCACTAGCCCTAACTCTACCCCACCAAACACGACCACCAACGCTAACCCTACCCCACCAAATGCTACCAATAGCCCTAACCCTACCCCACCAGACACTACCACTAACCCTAACTCTACCCCACCAGACACTACCACTAGCCCTAATCCTACACCACCAGACACCACCACTAGCCCTAACCCTACCCCACCAAGACACTACCACCAGCCCTAACCCTACCCCACCAAACACTACCACCAGCCCTAAACCTACCCACCAGACACCACCACTAGCCCTAACCCTACCCCACTAGACACTACCACTAGCCCTAACCCTACCCCACCAAACACGACCACCAACCCTAACCCTACCCCACCAAACGCTACCACTAGCCCTAACCCTACCCCACCAGACACTACCACTAGCCCTAACTCTACCCCACCAGACACTACCACTAACCCTACCTCACCAGACACTACCACTAGCCCTAACCCTATTCCACCAAACACTACCACCAGCCCTAAACCTACCCCACCAGACACTACCACCAGCCCTAACCCTACCCCACCAAACACTACCACTAGCCCTAACCCTACCCACCAGACACCACCACTAGCCCTAACCCTACCCCACTAGACACTACCACTAGCCCTAACTCTACCCCACCAAACACGACCACCAACCTTAACCCTACCCCACCAAACGCTACCACTAGCCCTAACCCTATTCCACCAAACACTACCACCAGCCCTAAACCTACCCCACCAGACACTACCACCAGCCCTAACCCTACCCCACCAAACACTACCACTAGCCCTAACCCTACCCACCAGACACCACCACTAGCCCTAACCCTACCCCACTAGACACTACCACTAGCCCTAACTCTACCCCACCAGACACTACCACTAGCCCTAATCCTACACCACCAGACACCACCACTAGCCCTAACCCTACTCCACCAGACACTACCACTAGCCCTCACCCTACCAGACACTACCACTAGCCCTAACCCTATCCCACTAGACACTACCATCAGCCCTAACCCTACCCTACCAGACACTACCACTAGCCATAACCTTACCTCACCAAACACTACCACCAGCCCTAACCATACCCCACCAGAGACTATCACTAGCCCTACCCCACCAAACACTACCACCAGCCCTAACCCTACCCCACCAGACACTACCACTAGCCCTAACTCTACCCCACCAAACACGACCACCAACCCTAACCCTACCCCACCAAACGCTACCACTAGCCCTAACCCTACCCCACCAGACACTACCACTAGCCCTAACTCTACCCCACCAGACACTACCACTAGCCCTAATCCTACTCCACCAGACACTACCACTATCCCTCACCCTACCAGACACTACCACTAGCCCTAACCCTATCCCACTAGACACTACCATCAGCCCTACCTCACCAGACACTACCACTAGCCCTAACCCTACCCCACCAAACACTACCACCAGCCCTAACCCTACCCCACCAGACACTACCACTAGCCCTAACTCTACCCCACCAGACACTACCATTAACCCTACCTCACCAGACACTACCACTAGCCCTAACCCTACCCCACCAAACACTACCACCAGCCCTAACCCTACCCCACCAGACACTACCACTATCCCTAACACTACCCCACCAGAAACTACAACTAGGCCTAACCCTACCCCACCAGACACTACCACTAGCCCTAACCCTACCTCACCAGACACTACCACTACCCCTAACCCTACCCCACTTGACACTCAGACTAACCTTATCCCACTAGACACTACCACTAGTCCGAATACTACCCCAACATACACTACCACTACCACTAGCCCTACCCCACCAGACACTACCACCAGCCCTAACCCGACCCCACCATACACTACCACTACCCCTAACCCTACCCCACTTGACACTCCGACTAACCCTACCCCACCAGACACTAAAACTATCCTTGACCCTACCTCACCAGACACTACCACCAGCCCTAACCCTACCCCAACCAGACACTATCACTCGCCCTAACCCTGCCCCATAAGACACTACAACTAGCCCTAACACTACCCCACCAGACACTACCACCAGCCCTAACCCTACCCCACCAGACACTACCATCATCCCTAACCCTACCCCACCAGACACTATCACTAGCCCTACTCGACCAGACACTACCACTAGCCATCACCCTTCCCCATCAGATACTACCACTAGCGCTAACTCTATCTCACCAGACACTACCACAACCCCTAACCATACCCCACTTGAAACTCTGACTAACCATACCCCACTAGACACTACCACCAGCCCTAACCCTACCCTACCAGACACTACCACCAGCCCTAACCCTACCCAACCAGACACTACCACTAGCCCTAACCCTACCCCACCAGACACTACCATTAGCTCTACCCCATCAGACACTACCACTAGCCCTACCCCACCAGACACTTCCACCAGCCCTAACCCTACCCCACCAAACACTACCAGCAGCCCTAACCCTACCCCACCAGACACTACCACCAGCCCTAACCCTACCCCACCAAACACTACCACCAGCCCTAACCCTACCCACCAGACACCACCACTAGCCCTAACCATACCCCACTAGACACTACCACTAGCCCTAACCCTACCCCACCAAACACGACCACCAACCCTAACCCTACCCCACCAAACGCTACCACTAGCCCTAACCCTACCCCACCAGACACTACCACTAGCCCTAACTCTACCCCACCAGACACTACCACTAGCCCTAATCCTACACCACCAGACACCACCACTAGCCCTAACCCTACTCCACCAGACACTACCACTAGCCCGCACCCTACCAGACACTACCACTAGCCATAACCCTACCTCACCAAACACTACCACCAGCCCTAACCCTACCCCACCAGACACTACCACTAGCCATAACCCTACCTCACCAAACACTACCACCAGCCCTAACCCTACCCCACCAGACACTATCACTAGCCCTACCCCACCAAAAACTACCACCAGCCCTAACCCTACCCCACCAGACACTACCACTAGCCTTAGCTCTACCCCACCAGACACTACAATTAACCCTACCTCACCAGACACTACCACTAGCCCTAACCCTACCCCACCAAACACTACCACCAGCCCTAACCCTACCCCACCAGACACTACCACTAGCCCTAACCCTCCCTCACCAGACACTACAACTAGGCCTAACCCTATCCCACCAGACACTACCACTAGCACTAACCCTACCTCCCCAGACACTACCACTAGCCCAAACCCTACCCCACTTGACACTCAGACTAACCCTACCCCACTAGACACTACCACTAGTCCGAATCCTACCCCAACAGACACTACCACTAGCCCTAACCCTACCCCACCAGACACTACCACTAGCCCTACCCCACCAGACACTACCACCAGCCCTAACCCTACCCCAC
Organism: Lampetra fluviatilis; assembly: GCF_964198595.1. Lineage (NCBI taxonomy): Eukaryota > Metazoa > Chordata > Hyperoartia > Petromyzontiformes > Petromyzontidae > Lampetra > Lampetra fluviatilis. The sequence goes on along the minus strand of NC_136325.1, from coordinate 798,434 downwards.
TTAACACTCCGACTAACCCTACCCCACCAGACACTAAAAGTATCCCTGACCCTACCTCACCAGACACTACCACTAGCCCTAAACCGACCCCATCAGACACTACCACCAGCCCTAACCCTACCCCACCAGACACTACCACTAGCCCTAATTCTACCCCACCAGACACTACCACTAGCCCTAATCCTACACCACCAGACACCACCACTAGCCCTAACCTTACTCCACCTGACACTACCACTAGCCCTAACCCTACTCCACCAAACACGACCACGGACCCTAACCATACCCCACCAGACACTACCACTAGCCCTAATTCTACCCCACCAGACACTACCACTAGCCCTAATCCTACACCACCAGACACCACCACTAGCCCTAACCTTACTCCACCAGACACTACCACTAGCCCTAATCCTACACCACCAGACACTACCACTAGCCCTAACCCTACCCCACCAGACACTACCACTAGCCCAAACCCTACCCCACTAAACACTACCACCAACCCTAACCCTACCCCACCAAACACGACCACCAACCCTAACCCTACCCCACCAAACGCTACCACTAGCCCTAACCCTACCCCACCAGACACTACCACTAGCCCTAACTCTACCCCACCAGACACTACCACTAGCCCTAATCCTACACCACCAGACACCACCACTAGCCCTAACCCTACTCCACCAGACACTACCACTAGCCCTCACCCTACCAGACACTACCACTAGCCATAACCCTACCTCACCAAACACTACCACCAGCCCTAACCCTACCCCACCAGACACTATCACTAGCCCTACCCCACCAAACACTACCACCAGCCCTAACCCTACCCCTTCCAGACACTACCACTAGCCTTAACTCTACCCCACCAGCCACTACAATTAACCCTACCTCACCAGACACTACCACTAGCCCTAACCCTACCCCACCAAACACTACCACCAGCCCTAACCCTACCCCACCAGACACTACCACTAGCCCTAACCCTCCCCCACCAGACACTACAACTAGGCCTAACCCTATCCCACCAGACACTACCACTAGCCCTAACCCTACCTCACCAGACACTACCACTAGCCCAAACCCTACCCGACTTGACACTCAGACTAACCCTACCCCACTAGACACTACCACTAGTCCGAATCCTACCCCAACAGACACTACCACTAGCCCTAACCCTACCCCACCAGACACTACCACTAGCCCTACCCCACCAGACACTACCACCAGCCCTAACCCTACCCCACTTAACACTCCGACTAACCCTACCCCACCAGACACTAAAAGTATCCCTGACCCTACCTCACCAGACACTACCACTAGCCCTAAACCGACCCCATCAGACACTACCACCAGCCCTAACCCTACCCCACCAGACACTACCACTAGCCCTAATTCTACCCCACCAGACACTACCACTAGCCCTAATCCTACACCACCAGACACCACCACTAGCCCTAACCTTACTCCACCAGACACTACCACTAGCCCTAACCCTACTCCACCAAACACGACCACGGACCCTAACCATACCCCACCAGACACTACCACTAGCCCTAATTCTACCCCACCAGACACTACCACTAGCCCTAATCCTACACCACCAGACACCACCACTAGCGCTAACCTTACTCCACCAGACACTACCACTAGCCCTAATCCTACACCACCAGACACTACCACTAGCCCTAACCCTACCCCACCAGACACTACCACTAGCCCAAACCCTACCCCACTAAACACTACCACCAACCCTAACCCTACCCCACCAAACACGACCACCAACCCTAACCCTACCCCACCAAACGCTACCACTAGCCCTAACCCTACCCCACCAGACACTACCACTAGCCCTAACTCTACCCCACCAGACACTACCACTAGCCCTAATCCTACACCACCAGACACCACCACTAGCCCTAACCCTACTCCACCAGACACTACCACTAGCCCTCACCCTACCAGACACTACCACTAGCCATAACCCTACCTCACCAAACACTACCACCAGCCCTAACCCTACCCCACCAGACACTATCACTAGCCCTACCCCACCAAACACTACCACCAGCCCTAACCCTACCCCTTCCAGACACTACCACTAGCCTTAACTCTACCCCACCAGCCACTACAATTAACCCTACCTCACCAGACACTACCACTAGCCCTAACCCTACCCCACCAAACACTACCACCAGCCCTAACCCTACCCCACCAGACACTACCACTAGCCCTAACCCTCCCCCACCAGACACTACAACTAGGCCTAACCCTATCCCACCAGACACTACCACTAGCCCTAACCCTACCTCACCAGACACTACCACTAGCCCAAACCCTACCCGACTTGACACTCAGACTAACCCTACCCCACTAGACACTACCACTAGTCCGAATCCTACCCCAACAGACACTACCACTAGCCCTAACCCTACCCCACCAGACACTACCACTAACCCTACCCCACCAGACACTACCACCAGCCCTAACCGTACCCCACTTGACACTCCGACTAACCCTACCCCACCAGACACTAAAACTATCCCTGACCCTACCTCACCAGACACTACCACTAGCCCTAAACCGACCCCATCAGACACTACCACCAGCCCTAACCTTACCCCACCAGACACTACCACCAGCCCTAACCCTACCCCACTAGACACTACCACTAGCCCTAACCCTACCCCACCAAACACGACCACCAACCCTAACCCTACCCCACCAGACGCTACCACGAACCCTAACCCTACCCCACCAGACACTACCACTAGCCCTAACTCTACCCCACCAGACACTACCACTAGCCCTAATCCTACACCACCAGACACCACCACTAGCCCTAACCTTACTCCACCAGACACTACCACTAGCCCTAATCCTACACCATCAGACACTACCACTAGCCCTAACCCTACCCCACCAGACACTACCACTAGCCCAAACCCTACCCCACTAAACACTACCACCAACCCTAACCCTACCCCACCAAACACGACCACCAACCCTAACCCTACCCCACCAAACGCTACCACTAGCCCTAACCCTACCTCACCAGACACTACCACTAGACCTAACTCTACCCCACCAGACACTACCACTAGCCCTAATCCTACACCACCAGACACCACCACTAGCCCTAACCCTACTCCACCAGACACTACCACTAGCCCTCACCCTACCAGACACTACCACTAGCCATAACCCTACCTCACCAAACACTACCACCAGCCCTAACCCTAACCCACCAGACACTATCACTAGCCCTACCCCACCAAACACTACCACCAGCCCTAACCCTACCCCTTCCAGACACTACCACTAGCCTTAACTCTACCCCACCAGACACTACAATTAGCCCTACCTCACCAGACACTACCATTAGCCCTAACCCTACCCCATCAAACACTACCACCAGCCCTAACCCTCCCCCACCAGACACTACAACTAGGCCTAACCCTATCCCACCAGACACTACCACTAGCCCTAACCCTACCTCACCAGACACTACCACTAGCCCAAACCCTACCCCACTTGACACTCAGACTAACCCTACCCCACTAGACACTACCACTAGTCCGAATCCTACCCCAACAGACACTACCACTAGCCCTAACCCTACCCCACCAGACACTACCACTAACCCTACCCCACCAGACACTACCACCAGCCCTAACCCTACCCCACTTGACACTCCGACTAACCCTACCCCACCAGACACTAAAACTATCCCTGACCCTACCTCACCAGACACTACCACTAGCCCTAAACCGACCCCATCAGACACTACCACCAGCCCTAACCCTACCCCACTAGACACTACCACTAGCACTAACCCTACCCCACCAAACACGACCACCAACCCTAACCCTACCCCACCAGACGCTACCACGAGCCCTAACCCTACCCCACCAGACACTACCACTAGCCCTAACTCTACCCCACCAGACACTACCACTAGCCCTAATCCTACACCACCAGACACCACCACTAGCCCTAACCTTACTCCACCAGACACTACCACTAGCCCTAATCCTACACCACCAGACACTACCACTAGCCCTAACCCTACCCCACCAGACACTACCACTAGCCCAAACCCTACCCCACTAAACACTACCACCAACCCTAACCCTTCCCCACCAAACGCTACCACTAGCCCTAACCCTACCCCACCAGACACTACCACTAGCCCTAACTCTACCCCACCAGACACTACCACTAGCCCTAATCCTACACCACCAGACACCACCACTAGCCCTAACCCTACTCCACCAGACACTACCACTAGCCCTCACCCTACCCCACCAGACACTATCACTAGCCCTACCCCACCAAACACTACCACCAGCCCTAACCCTACTCCTTCCAGACACTACCACTAGCCTTAACTCTACCCCACCAGACACTACAATTAACCCTACCTCACCAGACACTACCACTAGCCCTAACCCTACCCCACCAAACACTACCACCAGCCCTAACCCTACCCCACCAGACACTACCACCAGCCCTAACCCTACCCCACTAGACACTACCACTAGCCCTAACCCTACCCCACCAAACACGACCACCAACCCTAACCCTACCCCACCAGACGCTACCACGAGCCCTAACCCTACCCCACCAGACACTACCACTAGCCCTAACTCTACCCCACCAGACACTACCACTAGCCCTAATCCTACACCACCATACACCACCACTAGCCCTAACCTTACTCCACCAGACACTACCACTAGCCCTAATCCTACACCACCAGACACTACCACTAGCCCTAACCATACCCCACCAGACACTACCACTAACCCTACCCCACCAGACACTACCACCAGCCCTAACCCTACCCCACTTGACACTCCGACTAACCCTACCCCACCAGACACTAAAACTATCCCTGACCCTACCTCACCAGACACTACCACTAGCCCTAAACCGACCCCATCAGACACTACCACCAGCCCTAACCCTACCCCACCAGACACTACAACTCGCCCTAACCCTACCCCATCAGACACTACAACTAGCCCTAACACTACCCCACCAGACACTACCACCAGCCCTAACTCTACCCCACCAGACACTGCGACTAGCCCTACCCCACCATATACTACCACCAGCCCTAACCCTACCCCACCAGACACTACCACTAGCCCTAACTTTACCCCACCAGACACTACCACTAACCCTACCTCACCAGACACTACCACTAGCCCTAACCCTACCCCACCAAACAATACCACCAGCCCTAACCCTACCCCACCAGACACTACCACCAACCCTAACCCTACCCCACCAGACGCTACCACTAGCCCTAACCCTACCCCACCAGACACTACCACTAGCCCGAACTCTACCCCAACAGACACTACCACTAGCCCTAATCCTACACCACCAGACACCACCACTAGCCCTAACCTTACTCCACCAGACACTACCACTAGCCCTAATCCTACACCACCAGACACTACCACTAGCCCTAACCCTACCCCACCAGACACTACCACTAGCCCAAACCCTACCCCACTAAACACTACCACCAACCCTAACCCTAACCCACCAGACACCACCACTAGCCCTAACCCTACCCACCAGACACTACCACTAGCCCTACCCCACGAGACACCACCACTAGCCCTAGCCCTACCCTACCAGACACAACCACTAGCCCTAACCCTACCCCACCATACACTACCACGTGCCCTAACCCTACATTACCAGACACTACCACCAGCCCTAACCCTATCCAACAAGAAACTACCACCAGCCTTAACTCTACCCCACCAGATACTACCACTAGCCCTAACCCTACCCAACCAGACACTACCACTAGCCCTAAACCTACCCCACCAGACACTACGACTATCCCTAACCCACCAAACACTACCACCAGCCCAAACCCTACCCCACCAGACACTACCACTAGCACTAACTATACCCCACCAGACACTAACACTAACCCTACCTCACCAGACACTACCACCAGCCCTAACCCTCCCCCACTAGACAGTACCACCAGCCCTAACTCTACCCCACCAGAAACTACCAGCAGCCCTAACCCTACCTCACCAGATACTACTACTAGCCCTAACCCTACCTCACCAGACACTACCACTAACCCTAACCCTCCCCCACTAGACACTACCAATAGCCCTAACTCTACTCCACCAGACACTACCAGCAGCCCTAACCCTACCCCACCAGACACTACCACTAGAACTAACTCTACCCCACCATACACTACCACTAACCCTACCTCACCAGACTCTACCACTAGCCCTAATCCTACACCACCAGACACCACCACTAGCCCTAACCTTACTCCACCAGACACTACCACTAGCCCTAATCCTACACCACCAGACACTACCACTAGCCCTAACCCTACCCCACCAGACACTCCCACTAGCCCAAACCCTACCCCACTAAACACTATCACCAACCCTAACCCTACCCCACCAGACACTACCACTATCCCTAACCCTACCTCACCAGACACTACCACTAGCCCTAACCATACCCCACCAAACACTACCACCAGCCCTAACCCTACCCCACCAGACACTACCACCAGCCCTAACCCTACCCCACCAAACACTACCACTAGCCCTAACCCTACCCACCAGACACCACCACTAGCCCTAACCATACCCCACTAGACACTACCACTAGCCCTAACTCTACCCCACCAAACACGACCACCAACCCTAACCCTACCCCACCAAACGCTACCACTAGCCCTAACCCTACCCCACCAGACACTACCACTAGCCCTAACTCTACCCCACCAGACACTACCACTAGCCCTAATCCTACACCACCAGACACCACCACTAGCCCTAACCCTACTCCACCAGACACTACCACTAGCCCTCACCCTACCAGACACTACCACTAGCCATAACCCTACCTCACCAAACACTACCACCAGCCCTAACCCTACTCCACCAGACACCACCACTAGCCCTAACCTTACTCCACCAGACACTACCACTAGCCCTAATCCTACACCACCAGACACTACCACTAGCCCTAACCCTACCCCACCAGACACTCCCACTAGCCCAAACCCTACCCCACTAAACACTATCACCAACCCTAACCCTACCCCACCAGACACTACCACTATCCCTAACCCTACCTCACCAGACACTACCACTAGCCCTAACCATACCCCACCAAACACTACCACCAGCCCTAACCCTACCCCACCAGACACTACCACCAGCCCTAACCCTACCCCACCAAACACTACCACTAGCCCTAACCCTACCCACCAGACACCACCACTAGCCCTAACCATACCCCACTAGACACTACCACTAGCCCTAACTCTACCCCACCAAACACGACCACCAACCCTAACCCTACCCCACCAAACGCTACCACTAGCCCTAACCCTACCCCACCAGACACTACCACTAGCCCTAACTCTACCCCACCAGACACTACCACTAGCCCTAATCCTACACCACCAGACACCACCACTAGCCCTAACCCTACTCCACCAGACACTACCACTAGCCCTCACCCTACCAGACACTACCACTAGCCATAACCCTACCTCACCAAACACTACCACCAGCCCTAACCCTACTCCACCAGACACTACCACTAGCCCTAACTCTACCCCACCAGACACTACCATTAACCCTACCTCACCAGACACTACCATTAGCCCTAACCCTACACCACCAAACACTACCACCAGCCCTAACCCTACCCCACCAGACACTACCACTATCCCTAACCCTCCCCCACCAGAAATTACAACTAGGCCTAACCCTACCCCACCAGACACTATCACTAGCCCTAACCCTACCTCACCAGACACTACCACTAGCCCTAACCCTACCCCACTTGACACTCAGAATAACCCTATCCCACTAGAAACTACCACTAGTCCGAATCCTACCCCAACATACACTACCACTAGCCCTAACCCTATCGCACCAGACACTACCACTTGCCCTACCCAACCAGACACTACCACTAGCCCTAACCCTACCCCACCAGACACTACCACTAGCCCTACCCCACCAGACACTACCACCAGCCCTAACCCTACCCCACCAAACACTACCACCAGCCCTAACCCTACCCCACCAAGACACTACCACCAGCCCAAACCCTACCCCACAAAACACTACAACCAGCCCTAACCCTACCCACCAGACACCACCACTAGCCCTAACCCTTCCCCACTAGACACTACCACTAGCCCAAACCCAACCCCACCAAACACGACCACCAACCCTAACCCTACCCCACCAGATGCTACCACTAGCCCTAACCCTACCCACCAGACACTACCACTAGCCCTAACTCTACCCCACCAGACACTACCACTAACCCTACCTCACCAGACACTACCACTAGCCCTAACCCTATCCCACCAAACACTACCATCAGCCCTAACCCTACCCTACCAGACAATACCACTAGCCATAACCCTACCTCACCAAACACTACCACCAGCCCTAACCCTACCCCACCAGACACTATCACTAGCCCTACCCCACCAAACACTACCACCAGCCCTAACCCTACCCCACCAGACACTACCACTAGCCTAACTCTACCCCACCACACACTACCATTAACCCTACCTCACCAGACACTACCACTAGCCCTAACCCTACCCCACCAAACACTACCACCAGCCCTAACCCTACCCCACCAAACACTACCACCAGCCCTAACCCTACCCCACCAGACACTACCACTAGCCCTAACCCTACCTCACCAGACACTACCACTAGCCCTAACCCTATCCCACTAGACACTACGACTAGTCCGAATCCTACCCCAACATACATTACCACTAGCCCTAACCCTACCCCACCAGACACTACCACTAGCCCTACCCCACCAGACACTACCACCAGCCCTAACCCTACCCCACCAGACACTACCACTACCCCTAACCCTACCCCACTTGACACTCGACTAACCCTACCCCACCAGACACTAAAACTATCCTTGACGCTACCTCACCAGACACTACCACTAGCCCTAAACCTACCCCATCAGACACTACCACCAGCCCTAACCCTACCCCACCAGACACTATCACTCGCCCTAACCCTACCCCATCAGACACTACAACTAGCCCTAACCCTACCCACCAGACACCACCACTAGCCCTAACCCTACCCCACTAGACACTACCACTAGCCCTAACTCTACCCCACCAAACACTACCACTAGCCCTAACCCTACCCACCATACACCACCACTAGCCCTAACCATACCCCACTAGACACTACCACTAGCCCTAACTCTACCCCACCAAACACGACCACCAACCCTAACCCTACCCCACCAAACGCTACCACTAGCCCTAACCCTACCCCACCAGACACTACCACTAGCCCTAACTCTACCCCACCAGACACTACCACTAGCCCTAATCCTACACCACCAGACACTACCACTAGCCCTAACCCTACTCCACCAGACACCACCACTAGCCCTCACCCTACCAGACACTACCACTAGCCATAACCCTACCTCACCAAACACTACCACCAGCCCTAACCCTACCCCACCAGACACTATCACTAGCCCTACCCCACCAAACGCTACCACCAGCCCTAACCCTACCCCACCAGACACTACCACTAGCCCTAACCCTACCTCACCAGAAACTACCACTAGCCCTAACCCTACCCCACTTGACACTCAGAATAACCCTATCCCACTAGACACTACCACTAGTCCGAATCCTACCCCAACATACACTACCACTAGCCATAACCCTACCGCACCAGACACTACCACGAGCCCTACCCAACCAGACACTACCACTAGCCCTAACCCTACCCCACCAGACACTACCACTAGCCCTACCCCACCAGACACTACCACCAGCCCTAACCCTACCCCACCAAACACTACCACCAGCCCTAACCCTACCCCACCAAACACGACCACCAACCCTAACCCTACCCCACCAAACGCTACCACTAGCCCAAACCCTACCCCACCAGATACTACCACTAGCCCTAACTCTACCCCACCAGACACTACCACTAGCCCTAATCCTACACCACCAGACACCACCACTATCCCTAACCCTTCCTCACCAGACACTACCACTAGCCCTAACCATACCCCACCAAACACTACCACCAGCCCTAACTCTACCCCACCAGACACTACCACCAGCCCTAACCCTACCCCACCAAACACTACCACTAGCCCTAACCCTACCCACCAGACACCACCACTAGCCCTAATCATACCCCACTAGACACTACCACTAGCCCTAACTCTACCCCACCAAACACGACCACCAACCCTAACCCTACCCCACCAAACGCTACCACTAGCCCTAACCCTACCCCACCAGACACTACCACTAGCCCTAACTCTACCCCACCAGACACTACCACTAGCCCTAATCCTACACCACCAGACACTACCACTAGCCCTAACTCTACCCCACCAGACACTACCACTAGCCATAATCCTACACCACCAGACACCACCACTAACCCTAACCCTACTCCACCAGACACTACCACTAGCCCTAATCCTACACCACCAGACACTACCACTAGCCCTAACCCTACCCCACCAGACACTACCACTAGCCCTAACTCTACCCCACCAGACACTACCACTAGCCCTAATCCTACACCACCAGACACCACCACTAGCCCTAACCCTACTCCACCAGACACTACCACTAGCCCTCACCCTACCAGACACTACCACTAGCCATAACCCTACCTCACCAAACACTACCACCAGCCCTAACCCTACTCCACCAGACACTACCACTAGCCCTAACTCTACCCCACCAGACACTACCATTAACCCTACCTCACCAGACACTACCATTAGCCCTAACCCTACACCACCAAACACTACCACCAGCCCTAACCCTACCCCACCAGACACTACCACTATCCCTAACCCTCCCCCACCAGAAATTACAACTAGGCCTAACCCTACCCCACCAGACACTATCACTAGCCCGAACCCTACCTCACCAGACACTACCACTAGCCCTAACCCTACCCCACTTGACACTCAGAATAACCCTATCCCACTAGAAACTACCACTAGTCCGAATCCTACCCCAACATACACTACCACTAGCCCTAACCCTATCGCACCAGACACTACCACTTGCCCTACCCAACCAGACACTACCACTAGCCCTAACCCTACCCCACCAGACACTACCACTAGCCCTACCCCACCAGACACTACCACCAGCCCTAACCCTACCCCACCAAACACTACCACCAGCCCTAACCCTACCCCACCAAGACACTACCACCAGCCCAAACCCTACCCCACAAAACACTACAACCAGCCCTAACCCTACCCACCAGACACCACCACTAGCCCTAACCCTACCCCACTAGACACTACCACTAGCCCAAACCCAACCCCACCAAACACGACCACCAACCCTAACCCTACCCCACCAGATGCTACCACTAGCCCTAACCCTACCCACCAGACACTACCACTAGCCCTAACTCTACCCCACCAGACACTACCACTAACCCTACCTCACCAGACACTACCACTAGCCCTAACCCTACCCCACCAAACACTACCACCAGCCCTAACCCTACCCCACCAGACACTACCACCAGCCCTAACCCTACCAGACACTACCACAAGCCTTAACCCTATCCCACTAGACACTACCATCAGCCCTAACCCTACCCTACCAGACAATACCACTAGCCATAACCCTACCTCACCAAACACTACCACCAGCCCTAACCCTACCCCACCAGACACTATCACTAGCCCTACCCCACCAAACACTACCACCAGCCCTAACCCTACCCCACCAGACACTACCACTAGCCTAACTCTACCCCACCACACACTACCATTAACCCTACCTCACCAGACACTACCACTAGCCCTAACCCTACCCCACCAAACACTACCACCAGCCCTAACCCTACCCCACCAAACACTACCACCAGCCCTAACCCTACCCCACCAGACACTACCACTAGCCCTAACCCTACCTCACCAGACACTACCACTAGCCCTAACCCTATCCCACTAGACACTACGACTAGTCCGAATCCTACCCCAACATACATTACCACTAGCCCTAACCCTACCCCACCAGACACTACCACTAGCCCTACCCCACCAGACACTACCACCAGCCCTAACCCTACCCCACCAGACACTACCACTACCCCTAACCCTACCCCACTTGACACTCGACTAACCCTACCCCACCAGACACTAAAACTATCCTTGACGCTACCTCACCAGACACTACCACTAGCCCTGAACCTACCCCATCAGACACTACCACCAGCCCTAACCCTACCCCACCAGACACTATCACTCGCCCTAACCCTACCCCATCAGACACTACAACTAGCCCTAACCCTACCCACCAGACACCACCACTAGCCCTAACCCTACCCCACTAGACACTACCACTAGCCCTAACTCTACCCCACCAAACACTACCACTAGCCCTAACCCTACCCACCATACACCACCACTAGCCCTAACCATACCCCACTAGACACTACCACTAGCCCTAACTCTACCCCACCAAACACGACCACCAACCCTAACCCTACCCCACCAAACGTTACCACTAGCCCTAACCCTACCCCACCAGACACTACCACTAGCCCTAACTCTACCCCACCAGACACTACCACTAGCCCTAATCCTACACCACCAGACACTACCACTAGCCCTAACCCTACTCCACCAGACACCACCACTAGCCCTCACCCTACCAGACACTACCACTAGCCATAACCCTACCTCACCAAATACTACCACCAGCCCTAACCCTACCCCACCAGACACTATCACTAGCCCTACCCCACCAAACGCTACCACCAGCCCTAACCCTACCCCACCAGACACTACCACTAGCCCTAACCCTACCTCACCAGAAACTACCACTAGCCCTAACCCTACCCCACTTGACACTCAGAATAACCCTATCCCACTAGACACTACCACTAGTCCGAATCCTACCCCAACATACACTACCACTAGCCATAACCCTACCGCACCAGACACTACCACGAGCCCTACCCAACCAGACACTACCACTAGCCCTAACCCTACCCCACCAGACACTACCACTAGCCCTACCCCACCAGACACTACCACCAGCCCTAACCCTACCCCACCAAACACTACCACCAGCCCTAACCCTACCCCACCAAACACGACCACCAACCCTAACCCTACCCCACCAAACGCTACCACTAGCCCAAACCCTACCCCACCAGATACTACCACTAGCCCTAACTCTACCCCACCAGACACTACCACTAGCCCTAATCCTACACCACCAGACACCACCACTATCCCTAACCCTTCCTCACCAGACACTACCACTAGCCCTAACCATACCCCACCAAACACTACCACCAGCCCTAACTCTACCCCACCAGACACTACCACCAGCCCTAACCCTACCCCACCAAACACTACCACTAGCCCTAACCCTACCCACCAGACACCACCACTAGCCCTAATCATACCCCACTAGACACTACCACTAGCCCTAACTCTACCCCACCAAACACGACCACCAACCCTAACCCTACCCCACCAAACGCTACCACTAGCCCTAACCCTACCCCACCAGACACTACCACTAGCCCTAACTCTACCCCACCAGACACTACCACTAGCCCTAATCCTACACCACCAGACACTACCACTAGCCCTAACTCTACCCCACCAGACATTACCACTAGCCATAATCCTACACCACCAGACACCACCACTAACCCTAACCCTACTCCACCAGACACTACCACTAGCCCTAATCCTACACCACCAGACACTACCACTAGCCCTAACCCTACCCCACCAGACACTACCACTAGCCCAAACCCTACCCCACTAGACACTACCACCAACCCTAACCCTAACCCACCAAACACCACCACTAGTCCAAACCCTACCCCACCAGACACTACCACTAGCCCCACCCCACGAGACACCACCACTAGCCCTAGCCCTACCCTACCAGACACAACCACTAGCCCTAACCCTACCCCACCATACACTACCACTAGCCCTAACCCTACCTCACCAGACACTACCACCAGCCCTAACCCTACCCTACCAGACACAACCACTAGCCCTAACCCTACCCCACCATACACTACCACTAGCCCTAACCCTACCTCACCAGACACTACCACCAGCCCTATCCAACAAGACACTACCACCAGCCCTAAACCTACCCCACCAGACACTACGACTATCCCTAACCCACCAAACACTACCACCAGCCCTAACAGTACACCACCAAACACTACGACTAGCCCTACCCCACCAAACACTACCACTAGCCCTAACTCTACCCCACCAGACAATACCACTAACCCTACCTCACCAGACACTACTACTAGCCCTAACCCTACCTCACCAGACACTACCACCAGCCCTAACCCTACCCCACCAGACACTACCACCAGCCCTACCCCTACCCCACCAGACACTACCAATAGCCCTAACCCTACCTCACCAGACACTACCACTAGCCCTAATCCTACACCACCAGACACTACCACTAGCCCTAACCCTACCCCACCAGACACTACCACTAGCCTAAACCCTACCCCACTAGACACTACCACCAACCCTAACCCTAACCCACCAGACACCACCACGAGCCCTAACCCTACCCCACTTGACACTCCGACTAATCCTACCCCACTAGACACTACCACCAGCCCTAACCCTACCCTATCAGACACTACCACTAGCCCTAACCCTACCTCACCAGACACTACCACTAGCCCTAACCCTACCTCACCAGACACTACCACCAGCCCTAACCCTACCTCACCAGACACTACCACCAGCCCTAACCCTACCCCACCAGACACTACCACTCACCCTAACCCTACCCCACCAGACACTACCACTAGCCCTCACGCTACCAGACACTACCACTAGCCCTAACCCTATCCCACTAGACACTACCATCAGCCCTAACCCTACCCTACCAGACACTACCACTAGCCATAACCCTATCTCACCAAACACTACCACCAGCCCTAACCCTACCCCACCAGACACTATCACTAGCCCTACTCGACCAGACACTACCACTAGCCCTCACCCTTCCCCATCAGATACTACCACTAGCCCTAACTCTATCTCACCAGACACTACCACAACCCCTAACCCTACCCAACTTGACACTCCGACTAACCCTACCCCACTAGACACTACCACCAGCCCTAACCCTACCCTACCAGACACTACCACCAGCCCTAACCCTACCCAACCAGACACTACCACTAGCCCTAACCCTACCCCACCAGACACTACCATTAGCCCTACCCCATCAGACACTACCACTAGCCCTACCCCACCAGACACTACCACCAGCCCTAGCCCTACCCCACCAAACACTACCACCAGCCCTAACCCTACCCCACCAGACACTACCACCAGCCCTAACCCTACCCTACCAAACACTACCACCAGCCCTAACCCTACCCACCAGACACCACCACTAGCCCTAACCCTACCCCACTAGACACAACCACTAGCCCTAACCCTACCCCACCAAACACGACCACCAACCCTAACCCTACCCCACCAGATGCTACCACTAGCCCTAACCCTACCCCCCAGACACTACCACTAGCCCTAACTCTACCCCACCAGACACTACCACTAACCCTACCTCACCAGACACTACCACTAGCCCTAACCTTACCCCACCAAACACTACCACCAGCCCTAACCCTACCCCACCAGACCCTACCACCAGCACTAACCCTTCCCCTCCAAACACGACCACCAACCATAACCCTACCCCACCAAACGCTACCACTAGCCCTACCCCCACCAGACACTACCACTAGCCCTAACTCTACCCCACCAGACACTACCACTAACCCTACCTCACCAGACACTACCACTAGCCCTAACCCTACCCCACCAAACACTACCACCAGCCCTAACCCTACCCCACCAGACACTACCACCAGCCCTAACCCTACCCCACCAAACACTACCACTAGCCATAACCCTATCCACCAGACACCACCACTAGCCCTAACCCTACCCCACCAAACACTACCACTAGCCCTAACTCTACCCCACCAGACACTACCACTAACCCTACCTCACCAGACACTACTACTAGCCCTAACCCTACCTCACCAGACACTTCCACCAGCCCTAACCCTCCCACACTAGACACTACCACCATCCCTAACTCTACCCCACCAGAAACAACCAGCAGCCCTAACCCTACCTCACCAGACACTACTACTCGCCCTAACTCTACCCCACCAGACAATACCACTAACCCTACCTCACCAGACACTACCACCAGCCCTAACCCTACCCCACCAGACACTACCACCAGCCCTATCCCTACCCCACCAGACACTACCAATAGCCCTAACCCTACCCCACCAGACACTAACACTAGCCTTAACCCTACCTCACCAGACACTACCACTAGCCCTAACCCTACCTCACCAGACACATCCACCAGCCCTAACCCTACCCCACCAGACACTACCACCAGCCCTAACCCTACCCTACCAAACACTACCACCAGCCCTAACCCTACCCACCAGACACCACCACTAGCCCTAACCCTACCCCACTAGACACAACCACTAGCCCTAACCCTACCCCACCAAACACGACCACCAACCCTAACCCTACCCCACCAGATGCTACCACTAGCCCTAACCCTACCCCCCAGACACTACCACTAGCCCTAACTCTACCCCACCAGACACTACCACTAACCCTACCTCACCAGACACTACCACTAGCCCTAACCCTACCCCACCAAACACTACCACCAGCCCTAACCCTACCCCACCAGACCCTACCACCAGCACTAACCCTTCCCCTCCAAACACGACCACCAACCATAACCCTACCCCACCAAACGCTACCACTAGCCCTACCCCCACCAGACACTACCACTAGCCCTAACTCTACCCCACCAGACACTACCACTAACCCTACCTCACCAGACACTACCACTAGCCCTAACCCTACCCCACCAAACACTACCACCAGCCCTAACCCTACCCCACCAGACACTACCACCAGCCCTAACCCTACCCCACCAAACACTACCACTAGCCCTAACCCTATCCACCAGACACCACCACTAGCCCTAACCCTACCCCACCAAACACTACCACTAGCCCTAACTCTACCCCACCAGACACTACCACTAACCCTACCTCACCAGACACTACTACTAGCCCTAACCCTACCTCACCAGACACTTCCACCAGCCCTAACCCTCCCACACTAGACACTACCACCATCCCTAACTCTACCCCACCAGAAACAACCAGCAGCCCTAACCCTACCTCACCAGACACTACTACTCGCCCTAACTCTACCCCACCAGACACTACCACTAACCCTACCTCACCAGACACTACCACCAGCCCTAACCCTACCCCACCAGACACTACCACCAGCCCTATCCCTACCCCACCAGACACTACCAATAGCCCTAACCCTACCCCACCAGACACTAACACTAGCCCTAACCCTACCTCACCAGACACTACCACTAGCCCTAACCCTACCTCACCAGACACATCCACCAGCCCTAACCCTACCTCACCAGACACTACCACCAGTCCTAACCCTACCTCACCGGACACTAGCACCAGCCCTAACCCTACCCCACCAGACACTACCACCAGCCCTAACCCTACCCCACCAAACACTACCACCAGCCGTAACCCTATCCCACTAGACACTATCAACAGCCCTAACCCTACCCCACCAGACACTACGACTAGCCCTACCCCACCAAACACTACCACTAGTCCGAATCCTACCCCAACAGACACTACCACTAGCCCTAACCGTACCCCACCAGACACTACCACTAGCCCTACGCCACCAGACACTACCACCAGCCCTAACCCTACCCCACCAGACACCACCACTAGCCCTAACCCTACCCCACTAGACACTACCACTAGCCCTAACCCTACCCCACCAAACACGACCACCAACCCTAACCCTACCCCACCAGATGCTACCACTAGCCCTAACCCTACCCACCAGACACTACCACTAGCCCTAACTCTACCCCACCAGACACTACCACTAACCCTACCTCACCAGACACTACCACTAGCCCTTACCCTACCCCACCAAACACTACCACTAGCCCTAACCCTACCCCACCAGACACTACCACCAGCCCTAACCCTACCCCACCAAACACTACCACCAGCCCTAACCCTACCCACCAGACACCACCACTAGCCCTAACCCTACCCCACCAGACACGACCACTAACCCTACCTCACCAGACACTACCACTAGCCCTACCCCACCAAACACTACCACCAGCTGTAACCCTACCCCACCAGACACTACCACCAGCCCTAACCCTACCCCAGCAAACACTACCACTAGCCCTAACCCGACCCTCCAGACACCACCACTAGCCCTAACCCTAACCACTAGACACTACCACTAGCCCTAACTCTACCCCACCAAACACGACCACCAACCCTAACCCTACCCCACCAAACGCTACCACTAGCCCTAACCCTACCCCACCAGACACTACCACTAGCCCTAACTCTACCCCACCAGACACTACCACTAGCCCTAATCCTACACCACCAGACAACACCACTAACCATAACCCTACTCCACCAGACACTACCACTAGCCCTAATCCTACACCACCAGACACTACCACTAGCCCTAACCTTACCCCACCAGACACTACCACTAGCCCAAACCCTACCCCACTAGACACTACCACCAACCCTAACCCTATCCCACCAGACACCACCACTAGCCCTAACCCTACCCCACCAGACACTACCACTAGCCCTACCCCATGAGACACCACCACTAGCCCTAGCCCTACCCTACCAGACACAACCACTAGCCCTAACCCTACCCCACCATACACTACCACTAGCCCTAACCCTACCTCACCAGACACTACCACCAGCCCTAAACCTACCTCACCAGACACTACCACCAGCCCTAACCCTATCCAACAAGACACTACCACCAGCCCTATCTCTACCCCACCAGATACTACCACTAGCCCTAAACCTACCCAACCAGACACTACGACTATCCCTAACCCACCAAACACTACCACCAGGCCCTAACCCTTTCCCACCAACACTACGATTAGCCCTACCCCACCAAACACTACCACTAGCCCTAACTCTACCCCACCAGACACTACCACTAACCCTACCTCACCAGACACTACTACTCGTCCTAACCCTACCTCACCAGACACTACCACTAGCCCTAACCCTCCCCCACTAGACACTACCACTAGCCCTAACTCTACCCCACCAGGCACTACCAGCAGCCCTAACCCTACCCCACCAGACACTACCACTAGCCCTAACTCTACCCCACCAGACACTACCACTATCCCTACCTCACCAGACACTACCACCAGCCATAACCCTACCCCACCATACACTACCACCAGCCCTACCCTTACCCCACCAGACACTACCAATAGCCCTAACCCTACCCCACCGGACACTACCACTAGCCCTAACCCTACCCCACCAGACACTACCACTGGCCCTAACCATACCTCACCAGACACTACCACCAGCCCTAACTCTACCTCACCAGACACTACCACAAGTTTTAACCCTACCTCACCGGACACTACCACCAGCCCTAACCCTACCCCACCAGACACTACCACCAGCCCTAACCCTACCCCACCAAACACTACCACCAGCCGTAACCATATCCCACTAGACACTATCAACAGCCCTAACCCTACCCCACCAGACACTACGACTAGCCCTACCCCACCAAACACTACCACCAGCCCTAACCCTACCCCACCAGACACTACCACTAGCCCTAACTCTACCCCACCAGATACTACCACTAACCCTACCTCACCAGACACTACCACTAGCCCTAACCCTACCCCACCAAACACTACCACCAGCCCTAACCCTACCCCACCAGACACTACCACTAGCCCTAACCCTCCCCCACCAGACACTACAACTAGGCCTAACCCTATCCCACCAGACACTACCGCTAGCCCTAACCCTACCTCACCAGACACTACCACTAGCCCTAACCCTACCCCACTTGACACTCAGACTAACCCTACCCCACTATACACTACCACTGGTCCGAATCCTACCCCAACAGACACTACCACTAGCCCTAACCCTACCCCACCAGACACTACCACTAGCCCTACCCCACCAGACACTACCACTAGCCCTAAACCTACCCCATCAGACACTACCACCAGCCCTAACCCTACCCCACCAGACACTACCACTCGCCCTAACCCTACCCCATCAGACACTACAACTAGCCCTAACACTACCCCACCAGACACTACCACCAGCCCTAACCCTACCCCACCAGACACTACCACTCACCCTAACCCTACCCCACCAGACACTACCACTAGCCATATTCTTAGGTTTTTTCGGTAAAGTCAGGTAGGTAAAACATCAAAATTAATAAAAAATAAAATAAAATAAAAAATAAAATAAAATAAAAAATCACGACGTTTCGGAGGCACCACAAGTCTCCGTCATCAGGTGGGACCGTCACAGCCGGATTAGCTGCATCAAGTGAGGCAATGATTCAAGATGTAATCCCTTAAAAGCAAGTTGAGGGGGGGGGAGGAGAGGGGGGGGGGGAGCTCATCAGAATGTGGTAGCCAATGAATGGGACGTATCGTGAGGGAGGGGGGCTGGGCTCAAAGACGGCACGGAGTGCCACGTACAACGCATCGGGATGGGGAGGGGCCAAAAGGATGGACGACGGCTTGGACGCGGTTTCTGCTGCACATGCCAACGCATTGGACAGAGAGGGGGAGGGGAGGCCTGATACACATGATAGAAAAAGAACGAAAATGCCCATGTTTATACCAATGAATAGAGTACTGTTAAACACTGGGGATGTTAACACTCGGTAAAGTAAAATAAAATAGTGCCTGTCAGATAAGATGGTCCAAAAAAGTGTAAGTAAGTATTTTTTGCGTGGTTGATAACATCTTTCCAATGATTACTAAGTTTGTACCCATCATCACCGTTGAAATTATGTCTGTGTTTGTATATTTGTATGGCTTCGTGTACAAACCTTTGATGGTAGCCGGGAGGTTTGCAGAGAACCTTGGTCTCGGAAAAGACAATTTCATGAGAGCCCACCGAGTTGTAGCAATGATCGGCAACGGCCGAAGAATCAGTTCTGCCGTGTTTCAGATCTGACTTGTGCTCGCGGACACGATCAGAAACATGACGTTTCGTTTCTCCAATGTAGCAATCACCACAAATGCAACTCAATTTGTAGACTCCAGGATACTGTAAGTCAGGAATGACATCCTTCACAGATGGAATCAGATCACGGATTTTATGCACTGTACTGAATCGGACTTGGATCTTATGTCAGATCTGAAACAGGGCAGAACTGATTCTTCGGCCGTTGCCGATCATTGCTACACCTCGGTGGGCTCTCATGAAATTGTCTTTTCCGAGACCAAGGTTCTCTGCAAACCTCTAGGCTACCATCAAAGGTTTGTACACGAAGCCATACAAATATACAAACACAGACATAATTTCAACCGTGATGATGGGTACAAACTTAGTAATCATTGGAAAGATGTTATCAACCACGCAAAAAAGACTTAATTACACTTTTTTGGACCATCTTATCTGACAGGCACTATTTTACTTTACTTTACCGAGTGTTAACATCCCCAGTGTTTAACTGTACTCTCTTCATTGGTATAAACATGGGCATTTTCCTTCTTTTTCTATCATGTGTCAGGCCTCCCCTCCCCCTCTTTGTTCAATGCGTTGGCGTGTGCAGCAGAAACCGCGTCCAAGCCGTCGTCCATCCTTTTGGCCCCTCCCCCTCCCGATGCGTTGTACGTGGCACTCCGTGCCGTTTTTGAGCCCCGCCCCCCTCCCTCCCGATACGTCCCATTCATTGGCTACCACATTCTGATGAGACCCCCCCCCCCCTCTCCTCCCCCCCTCAACTTGCTTTTAAGGGATTACATCTTGAATCATTGCCTCACTTGATGCAGCTAATCCGGCTGTGACGGTCCCACCTGATGACGGAGACTTGTGTTGCCTCCGAAACGTCGTGATTTTTTATTTTATTTTATTTTTTATTAATTTTGATGTTTTACCTACGTGACTTTACCGAAAAAAACCAAAGAATATGAATCCTTGCAGTCACGAAAGCTTCAAATCTTGAACTACCACTAGCCCTCACCCTACCAGACACTATCACTAGCCCTAACCGTTTCCCACTAGACACTACCACCAGCCCAATCTCTACCTCACCAGACACTACCAATAGCCAAACCCCACCAGACACTCCCACTAGCCCGAACCCTACCCCATCAGACACTGCCACTAGCCCTAACCCTACCCCACCAGACACTACCACTAGCCATAACCCTACCTCACCAAACACTACCACCAGCCCTAACCCTACCCAACCAGACACTATCACTAGCCCTACCCGAAAAGACACTACCACTAGCCCTCACCCTTCCCCATCAGACACTACCACCAGCCCTAACCCTACCCTACCAGACACTACCACCAGCCCTAACCCTACCCCACCAGACACTACCAATAGCCCTACCCCATCAGACACTACCACTAGCCCTAACCCTACTCCAATAGACACTACCACCAGCCCTAACCCTACCCCACCAGACACTACCACTAGCCCTAACCCTACCTCACCAGACACTACCACTAGCCCTCACCCTACCCCATCAGACACTATCACTAGCCATAACCCTACTCCACCAGACACTACCACTCACCCTAACCCTACCTCACCAGACACTACCACTAGCCCTACCCCATCAGACACTACCACCAGCCCTAAACCTACCCCACCAGACACTACCACTCACCCTAACCCTACCCCACCAGACACTACCACTAGCCCTCACCCTACCAGACACTACCACTAGCCCTAACCCTACCTCACCAGACACTACCACCAGCCCTAACCCTACCCCACCAGACACTATCACTAGCCCTACCCGACCAGACACTACCACTAGCCCTCACCCTACCCCATCAGACACTACCACTAGCCCTAACTCTATCTCACCAGACACTACCACTACCCCTAACCCTACCCTACTTGACACTCCGAATAACCCTTCCCCACTAGACACTACCACCAGCCCTAACCCTAACCCACCAGACACTACCACTAGCCCTATCCCACCAGACACTACCACTAGCCCTAACCCTACCCCACCAGACACTACCACCAGCCCTAACCCTACACCATCAGACACTACCACTAGCCCTAACCCTAACCCACCAGACACTACCACTAGCCCTATCCCACCAGACACTACCAACAGCCCAAACTCTACCTCACCAGACACTACCAATAGCCCTAACCCTAACCCACCAGACACTACCACCAGCCCTAACCCTACCCCACCAGACACTTCCAATAGCCCTAACCCTATCCCACTAGACACTGCCACCAGCCCTAACCCTACCCCACCAGACACTCCCACTAGCCCTAGCCCTACCCCACCAGACACTACCACTAGCCCTAACCCTCACCCAATAGACACTACCAACAGCCCTAACCCTACCCCATCAGAAACTACAACTAGCCCTAACCCTACCCCATCAGACACTACCAATAGCCCAAACTCATCCTCACCAGACACTACCACCAGCCCTAACCCTATCCAACTAGACACTACCACCAGCCCAAACTCTACCTCACCAGACACTACCAATAGCCATAACCCACCAGACACTCCCAATAGCCCTAACCCTACCCCATCAGACACTGCCACTAGAACTAACCCTACCCCACCAGACACTACCACTAGCCCTAACCCTACCCCACCAGACACTACCACTAGCCCTAACCCTACCCCACCAGACACTACCACTAGACCTAACCCTACCCCACCAGACACTACCACTAGCCCTAACTCTACCCCACCAGACACAACCAATGGCCCTAATCCTACCCCACCAGACACTACCAATAGTCATAACCCTACGTCACCAAAGACACTACCACCAGCCCGAAACCCTACCAGACACTCCCACTAGCCCTAACCCTATCCCACCAGACACTACCAATAGCTTCAACTCTACCCCAGTAGACATTACCACTAGCCCTAACCCTACCCCATCAGACACTACCACTAGCCCTAACCCTACCCCACCAGACACTACCAATAGCCCTACCCCACCCGACACTACCCCTAGCCCTAACCCTACCCCATTAGACACTACCACTAGCCCGAACCCTACCCCACCAGACACTACCACTAGCCCTAACTCTACCCCACCAGACACTACCAATAGTGCTAACCCTACGTCACCAAACACTACCACCAGCCCTAACCCTACCCCACCAGACACTACCACTAGCCCTATCTCTACCCCACCAGATACTACCACTAGCCCTACCCCACCAGACAATCCCACTAGCCCTAACCCTACCCCACCAGACACTCCCACTAGCCCTAACCCTACCTCACCAGACACTCCCACTAGCCCTAACCGTACCCCACCAGACACTACCACTAGCCCTAACTCTACTCCACCAGACACTACCAATAGCTCCACCTTTACCCCACCAGACACTACCACTAGCCATAACCCTACCCCAGTAGACACTACTACGAGCCCTAACCCTACCCCATCAGACACTACCACTAGCCCTAACCCTACCCCGCCAGACACTACCATTAGCCCTATCCCACCAGACACTACCATTAGCACTAACACTACCTCACCAGACACTACCACTAGCCCTAACCCTACCCCACCAGACACTACCACTAGCCCTAACCCTATCCCACCAGACACTACCAATAGCTCCAACTCTACCCCACCAGACACTACCACTAGCCCTAACCCTACCCCAGTAGACACTACCACTAGCCCTAACACTACCCCATCAGACACTACCACTAGCCCTAACCCTACCCCACCAGACACTACCACTAGCCCTACCCCACCAGACACTACCACTAGCCATAACCCTACCCCATTAGACACTACCATTACCACTAGCCCTAACCCTACACCACCAGACACTACCAATAGTCCTAACCCTACGTCACCAGACACTACCACCAGCCCTAACCCTACCGAACCAGACACTACCACCAGCCCTAACTCTACCCCAACAGACACTACCACTAGCCCTAACCCTACCTCACCAGACACTACCACCAGCCCTAACCCTACCCCACCAGACACTACCACTAACCCTAACCCTACCCCACCAGACACTACCACTAGCCCTAACCCTACCCCACCAGACACAACCACTAGCCCTACCCCTACCTCACCGGACACTACCACTAGCCATAACCCTACCCCACCAGACACTACCACCAGCCCTAACCCTACCCCACCAGACACTACCACTAGCCCTAACTCTACCCCACCAGACACTACCAATAGCTCCACCTTTACCCCACCAGACACTACCACTAGCCATAACCCTACCCCAGTAGACACTCCTACGAGCCCTAACCCGACCCCATCAAACACTACCACTAGCCCTAACCCTACCCCGCCAGACACTACCATTAGACCTATCCCACCAGACACTACCATTAGCACTAACCCTACCTCACCAGACACTACCACTAGCCCTAACCCTACCCCACCAGACACTACCACTAGCCCTAACCCTATCCCACCAGACACTACCAATAGCTCCAACTCTACCCCACCAGACACTACCACTAGCCCTAACCCTACCCCAGTATACACTACCACTAGCCCTAACCCTACCCCATCAGACATTACCACTAGCCCTAACCCTACCCCACCAGACACTACCACTAGCCCTAACTCTACCCCAACAGACACTACCACTAGCCCTAACCCTACCTCACCAGACACTACCACCAGCCCTAACCCTACCCCACCAGACACTACCACTAACCCTAACCCTACCCCACCAGACACTACCACTAGCCCTCACCCTACCCCACCAGACACTACCACTAGCCCTACCCCTACCTCACCGGACACTACCACTAGCCATAACCCTACCCCACCAGACACTACCACCAGCCCTAACCCTACCCCACCAGACACTACCACTAGCCCTAACTCTACCCCACCAGACACTACCAATAGCTCCACCTTTACCCCACCAGACACTACCACTAGCCATAACCCTACCCCAGTAGACACTCCTACGAGCCCTAACCCGACCCCATCAAACACTACCACTAGCCCTAACCCTACCCCGCCAGACACTACCATTAGCCCTATCCCACCAGACACTACCATTAGCACTAACCCTACCTCACCAGACACTACCACTAGCCCTAACCCTACCCCACCAGACACTACCACTAGCCCTAACCCTATCCCACCAGACACTACCAATAGCTCCAACTCTACCCCACCAGACACTACCACTAGCCCTAACCCTACCCCAGTAGACACTACCACTAGCCCTAACCCTACCCCATCAGACATTACCACTAGCCCTAACCCTACCCCACCAGACACTACCACTAGCCCTACCCCACCAGACACTACCACTAGCCCTAACCCTACCCCATTAGACACTACCACTACCACTAGCCCTAACCCTACACCACCAGACACTACCAATAGTCCTAACCCTACGTCACCAGACACTACCACCAGCCCTAACCCTACCTCACCAGACACTACCACCAGCCCTAACCCTACCCCATCAGAAACTACAACTAGCCCTAACCCTACCCCATCAGACACTACCAATAGCCCAAACTCATCCTCACCAGACACTACCACCAGCCCTAACCCTATCCAACTAGACACTACCACCAGCCCAAACTCTACCTCACCAGACACTACCAATAGCCATAACCCACCAGACACTCCCACTAGCCCTAACCCTACCCCATCAGACACTGCCACTAGACCTAACCCTACTCCACCAGAAACTACCACTAGCCCTAACCCTACCCCACCAGACACTACCACTAGCCCTAACCCTACCCCACCAGACACTACCACTAGCCCTAACTCTACCCCACCAGACACTACCACTAGCCCTAACTCTACCCCACCAGACACTACCAATGGCCCTAATCCTACCCCACCAGACACTACCAATAGTCATAACCCTACGTCACCAAAGACACTACCACCAGCCCGAAACCCTACCCCACCAGATACTACCACTAGCACTAACCCTTTACCACCAGACACTCCCACTAGCCCTAATCCTACCCCAACAGACACTCCAACTAGCTCTACCCTACCCCACCAGACACTACCACTAGCCCTACCCCACCAGACACTCCCACTAGCCCTAACCCTATCCCACCAGACACTACCAATAGCTCCAACTCAACCCCAGTAGACACTACCACTAGCCCTAACCCTACCCCATCAGACACTACCACTAGCCCTAACCCTACCCCTCCAGACACTACGAATAGCCCTACCCCACCCGACACTACCCCTAGCCCTAACCCTACCCCATTAGACACTACCACTAGCCCTAACCCTACCCCACCAGACACTACCACTAGCCCTAACTCTACCCCACCAGACACTACCAATAGTGCTAACCCTACGTCACCAAACACTACCACCAGCCCTAACCCTACCCCACCAGACACTACCACTAGCCCTAACTCTACCCCACCAGATACTACCACTATCCCTACGCCACCAGACAATCCCACTAGCCCTAACCCTACCCCACCAGACACTCCCACTAGCCCTAACCCTACCCCACCAGACACTCCCACTAGCCCTAACCGTACCCCACCAGACACTACCACTAGCCCTAATTCTACCCCACCAGACACTACCAATAGCTCCACCTTTACCCCACCAGACACTACCACTAGCCATAACCCTACCCCAGTAGACACTACTACGAGCCCTAACCCTACCCCATCAGACACTACCACTAGCCCTAACCCTACCCCGCCAGACACTACCATTAGCCCTATCCCACCAGACACTACCATTAGCACTAACCCTACCTCACCAGACACTACCACTAGCCCTAACCCTACCCCACCAGACACTACCACTAGCCCTAACCCTATCCCACCAGACACTACCAATAGCTCCAACTCTACCCCACCAGACACTACCACTAGCCCTAACCCTACCCCAATAGACACTACCACTAGCCCTAACCCTACCCCTTCAGACACTACCACTAGCCCTAACCCTACCCCACCAGACACTACCACTAGCCCTACCCCACCAGACACTACCACTAGCCCTAACCCTACCCCATTAGACACTACCACTACCACTAGCCCTAACCCTACACCACCAGACACTACCAATAGTCCTAACCCTACGTCACCAGACACTACCACCAGCCCTAACCCTACCTCACCAGACACTACCACCAGCCCTAACCCTACCCCATCAGAAACTACAACTAGCCCTAACCCTACCCCATCAGACACTACCAATAGCCCAAACTCATCCTCACCAGACACTACCACCTGCCCTAACCCTATCCAACTAGACACTACCACCAGCCCAAACTCTACCTCACCAGACACTACCAATAGCCATAACCCACCAGACACTCCCACTAGCCCTAACCCTACCCCATCAGACACTGCCACTAGACCTAACCCTACCCCACCAGACACTACCACTAGCCCTAACCCTACCCCACCAGACACTACCATTAGCCCTAACCCTACCCCAGCAGACACTACCACTAGCCCTAACTCTACCCCACCAGACACTACCACTAGCCCTAACTCTACCCCACCAGACACTACCAATGGCCCTAATCCTACCCCACCAGACACTACCAATAGTCATAACCCTACGTCACCAAAGACACTACCACCAGCCCAAAACCCTACCCCACCAGATACTACCACTAGCCCTAACCCTTCCCCACCAGACACTCCCACTAGCCCTAATCCTACCCCAACAGACACTCCCACTAGCTCTACCCTACCCCACCAGACACTACCACTAGCCCTACCCCAGCAGACACTCCCACTAGCCCTAACCCTATCCCACCAGACACTACCAATAGCTCCAACTCAACCCCAGTAGACACTACCACTAGCCCTAACCCTACCCCATCACACACTACCACTAGCCCTAACCCTACCCCACCAGACACTACCAATAGCCCTACCCCACCCGACACTACCCCTAGCCCTAACCCTACCCCATTAGACACTACCACTAGCCCTAACCCTACCCCACCAGACACTACCACTAGCCCTAACTCTACCCCACCAGACACTACCAATAGTGCTAACCCTACGTCACCAAACACTACCACTAGCCCTAACCCTACCCCACCAGACACTACCACTAGCCCTAACTCTACCCCACCAGATACTACCACTAGCCCTACGCCACCAGACAATCCCACTAGCCCTAACCCTACCCCACCAGACACTCCCACTAGCCCTAACCCTACCCCACCAGACACTCCCACTAGCCCTAACCGTACCCCACCAGACACTACCACTAGCCCTAATTCTACCCCACCATACACTACCAATAGCTCCACCTTTACCCCACCAGACACTACCACTAGCCATAACCCTACCCCAGTAGACACTACTACGAGCCCTAACCCTACCCCATCAGACACTACCACTAACCCTAACCCTACCCCGCCAGACACTACCATTAGCCCTATCCCACCAGACACTACCATTAGCACTAACCCTACCTCACCAGACACTACCACTAGCCCTAACCCTACCCCACCAGACACTACCACTAGCCCTAACCCTATCCCACCAGACACTACCAATAGCTCCAACTCTACCCCACAAGACACTACCACTAGCCCTAACCCTACCCCAATAGACACTACCACTAGCCCTAACCCTACCCCATCAGACACTACCACTAGCCCTAACCCTACCCCACCAGACACTACCACTAGCCCTACCCCACCAGACACTACCACTAGCCCTAACCCTACACCACCAAACACTACCAATAGTCCTAACCCTACGTCACCAGACACTACCACCAGCCCTAACCCTACCTCACCAGACACTACCACCAGCCCTAACCCTACCCCATCAGAAACTACAACTAGCCCTAACCCTACCCCATCAGACACTACCAATAGCCCAAACTCATCCTCACCAGACACTACCACCAGCCCTAACCCTATCCAACTAGACACTACCACCAGCCCAAACTCTACCTCACCAGACACTACCAATAGCCATAACCCACCAGACACTCCCACTAGCCCTAACCCTACCCCACCAGACACTACCACTAGCCCTAACCCTACCCCACCAGACACTACCACTAGCCCTAACTCTACCCCACCAGACACTACCACTAGCCCTAACTCTACCCCACCAGACACTACCAATGGCCCTAATCCTACCCCACCAGACACTACCAATAGTCCTAACCCTACGTCACCAGACACTACCACCAGCCCTAACCCTACCTCACCAGACACTACCACCAGCCCTAACCCTACCCCATCAGAAACTACAACTAGCCCTAACCCTACCCCATCAGACACTACCAATAGCCCAAACTCATCCTCACCAGACACTACCACCAGCCCTAACCCTATCCAACTAGACACTACCACCAGCCCAAACTCTACCTCACCAGACACTACCAATAGCCATAACCCACCAGACACTCCCACTAGCCCTAACCCTACCCCATCAGACACTGCCACTAGACCTAACCCTACTCCACCAGAAACTACCACTAGCCCTAACCCTACCCCACCAGACACTACCACTAGCCCTAACCCTACCCCACCAGACACTACCACTAGCCCTAACTCTACCCCACCAGACACTACCACTAGCCCTAACTCTACCCCACCAGACACTACCAATGGCCCTAATCCTACCCCACCAGACACTACCAATAGTCATAACCCTACGTCACCAAAGACACTACCACCAGCCCGAAACCCTACCCCACCAGATACTACCACTAGCACTAACCCTTTACCACCAGACACTCCCACTAGCCCTAATCCTACCCCAACAGACACTCCAACTAGCTCTACCCTACCCCACCAGACACTACCACTAGCCCTACCCCACCAGACACTCCCACTAGCCCTAACCCTATCCCACCAGACACTACCAATAGCTCCAACTCAACCCCAGTAGACACTACCACTAGCCCTAACCCTACCCCATCAGACACTACCACTAGCCCTAACCCTACCCCTCCAGACACTACGAATAGCCCTACCCCACCCGACACTACCCCTAGCCCTAACCCTACCCCATTAGACACTACCACTAGCCCTAACCCTACCCCACCAGACACTACCACTAGCCCTAACTCTACCCCACCAGACACTACCAATAGTGCTAACCCTACGTCACCAAACACTACCACCAGCCCTAACCCTACCCCACCAGACACTACCACTAGCCCTAACTCTACCCCACCAGATACTACCACTATCCCTACGCCACCAGACAATCCCACTAGCCCTAACCCTACCCCACCAGACACTCCCACTAGCCCTAACCCTACCCCACCAGACACTCCCACTAGCCCTAACCGTACCCCACCAGACACTACCACTAGCCCTAATTCTACCCCACCAGACACTACCAATAGCTCCACCTTTACCCCACCAGACACTACCACTAGCCATAACCCTACCCCAGTAGACACTACTACGAGCCCTAACCCTACCCCATCAGACACTACCACTAGCCCTAACCCTACCCCGCCAGACACTACCATTAGCCCTATCCCACCAGACACTACCATTAGCACTAACCCTACCTCACCAGACACTACCACTAGCCCTAACCCTACCCCACCAGACACTACCACTAGCCCTAACCCTATCCCACCAGACACTACCAATAGCTCCAACTCTACCCCACCAGACACTACCACTAGCCCTAACCCTACCCCAATAGACACTACCACTAGCCCTAACCCTACCCCTTCAGACACTACCACTAGCCCTAACCCTACCCCACCAGACACTACCACTAGCCCTACCCCACCAGACACTACCACTAGCCCTAACCCTACCCCATTAGACACTACCACTACCACTAGCCCTAACCCTACACCACCAGACACTACCAATAGTCCTAACCCTACGTCACCAGACACTACCACCAGCCCTAACCCTACCTCACCAGACACTACCACCAGCCCTAACCCTACCCCATCAGAAACTACAACTAGCCCTAACCCTACCCCATCAGACACTACCAATAGCCCAAACTCATCCTCACCAGACACTACCACCTGCCCTAACCCTATCCAACTAGACACTACCACCAGCCCAAACTCTACCTCACCAGACACTACCAATAGCCATAACCCACCAGACACTCCCACTAGCCCTAACCCTACCCCATCAGACACTGCCACTAGACCTAACCCTACCCCACCAGACACTACCACTAGCCCTAACCCTACCCCACCAGACACTACCATTAGCCCTAACCCTACCCCAGCAGACACTACCACTAGCCCTAACTCTACCCCACCAGACACTACCACTAGCCCTAACTCTACCCCACCAGACACTACCAATGGCCCTAATCCTACCCCACCAGACACTACCAATAGTCATAACCCTACGTCACCAAAGACACTACCACCAGCCCAAAACCCTACCCCACCAGATACTACCACTAGCCCTAACCCTTCCCCACCAGACACTCCCACTAGCCCTAATCCTACCCCAACAGACACTCCCACTAGCTCTACCCTACCCCACCAGACACTACCACTAGCCCTACCCCAGCAGACACTCCCACTAGCCCTAACCCTATCCCACCAGACACTACCAATAGCTCCAACTCAACCCCAGTAGACACTACCACTAGCCCTAACCCTACCCCATCACACACTACCACTAGCCCTAACCCTACCCCACCAGACACTACCAATAGCCCTACCCCACCCGACACTACCCCTAGCCCTAACCCTACCCCATTAGACACTACCACTAGCCCTAACCCTACCCCACCAGACACTACCACTAGCCCTAACTCTACCCCACCAGACACTACCAATAGTGCTAACCCTACGTCACCAAACACTACCACTAGCCCTAACCCTACCCCACCAGACACTACCACTAGCCCTAACTCTACCCCACCAGATACTACCACTAGCCCTACGCCACCAGACAATCCCACTAGCCCTAACCCTACCCCACCAGACACTCCCACTAGCCCTAACCCTACCCCACCAGACACTCCCACTAGCCCTAACCGTACCCCACCAGACACTACCACTAGCCCTAATTCTACCCCACCATACACTACCAATAGCTCCACCTTTACCCCACCAGACACTACCACTAGCCATAACCCTACCCCAGTAGACACTACTACGAGCCCTAACCCTACCCCATCAGACACTACCACTAACCCTAACCCTACCCCGCCAGACACTACCATTAGCCCTATCCCACCAGACACTACCATTAGCACTAACCCTACCTCACCAGACACTACCACTAGCCCTAACCCTACCCCACCAGACACTACCACTAGCCCTAACCCTATCCCACCAGACACTACCAATAGCTCCAACTCTACCCCACAAGACACTACCACTAGCCCTAACCCTACCCCAATAGACACTACCACTAGCCCTAACCCTACCCCATCAGACACTACCACTAGCCCTAACCCTACCCCACCAGACACTACCACTAGCCCTACCCCACCAGACACTACCACTAGCCCTAACCCTACACCACCAAACACTACCAATAGTCCTAACCCTACGTCACCAGACACTACCACCAGCCCTAACCCTACCTCACCAGACACTACCACCAGCCCTAACCCTACCCCATCAGAAACTACAACTAGCCCTAACCCTACCCCATCAGACACTACCAATAGCCCAAACTCATCCTCACCAGACACTACCACCAGCCCTAACCCTATCCAACTAGACACTACCACCAGCCCAAACTCTACCTCACCAGACACTACCAATAGCCATAACCCACCAGACACTCCCACTAGCCCTAACCCTACCCCACCAGACACTACCACTAGCCCTAACCCTACCCCACCAGACACTACCACTAGCCCTAACTCTACCCCACCAGACACTACCACTAGCCCTAACTCTACCCCACCAGACACTACCAATGGCCCTAATCCTACCCCACCAGACACTACCAATAGTCATAACCATACGTCACCAAAGACACTACCACCAGCCCGAAACCCTACCCCACCAGATACTACCACTAGCCCTAACCCTTCCCCACCAGACACTCCCACTAGCCCTAATCCTACCCCAACAGACACTCCAACTAGCTCTACCCTACCCCACCAGACACTACCACTAGCCCTACCCCACCAGACACTCCCACTAGCCCTAACCCTATCCCACCAGACACTACCAATAGCTCCAACTCTACCCCAGTAGACACTACCACTAGCCCTAACCCTACCCCATCAGACACTACCACTAGCCTTAACCCTACCCCTCCAGACACTACGAATAGCCTTACCCCACCCGACACTACCCCTAGCCCTAACCCTACCCCATTAGACACTACCACTAGCCCTAACCCTACCCCACCAGACACTACCACTAGCCCTAACTCTACCCCACCAGACACTACCAATAGTGCTAACCCTACGTCACCAAACACTACCACCAGCCCTAACCCTACCCCACCACACACTACCACTAGCCCTAACTCTACCCCACCAGATACTACCACTATCCCTACGCCACCAGACAATCCCACTAGCCCTAACCCTACCCCACCAGACACTCCCACTAGCCCTAACCCTACCCCACCAGACACTCCCACTAGCCCTAACCGTACCCCACCAGACACTACCACTAGCCCTAATTCTACCCCACCAGACACTACCAATAGCTCCACCTTTACCCCACCAGACACTACCACTAGCCATAACCCTACCCCAGTAGACACTACTACGAGCCCTAACCCTACCCCATCAGACACTACCACTAGCCCTAACCCTACCCCGCCAGACACTACCATTAGCCCTATCCCACCAGACACTACCATTAGCACTAACCCTACCTCACCAGACACTACCACTAGCCCTAACCCTACCCGACCAGACACTACCACTAGCCCTAACCCTATCCCACCAGACACTACCAATAGCTCCAACTCTACCCCACCAGACACTACCACTAGCCCTAACCCTACCCCAATAGACACTACCACTA
Source organism: Lampetra fluviatilis (assembly GCF_964198595.1). Classification (NCBI taxonomy): domain Eukaryota; kingdom Metazoa; phylum Chordata; class Hyperoartia; order Petromyzontiformes; family Petromyzontidae; genus Lampetra; species Lampetra fluviatilis. Next base: position 763,227 of record NC_136325.1, on the reverse strand, counting down.
GCCCTAACCCTACCCCTTCAGACACTACCACTAGCCCTAACCCTACCCCACCAGACACTACCACTAGCCCTACCCCACCAGACACTACCACTAGCCCTAACCCTACCCCATTAGACACTACCACTACCACTAGCCCTAACCCTACACCACCAGACACTACCAATAGTCCTAACCCTACGTCACCAGACACTACCACCAGCCCTAACCCTACCTCACCAGACACTACCACCAGCCCTAACCCTACCCCATCAGAAACTACAACTAGCCCTAACCCTACCCCATCAGACACTACCAATAGCCCAAACTCATCCTCACCAGACACTACCACCAGCCCTAACCCTATCCAACTAGACACTACCACCAGCCCAAACTCTACCTCACCAGACACTACCAATAGCCATAACCCACCAGACACTCCCACTAGCCCTAACCCTACCCCATCAGACACTGCCACTAGACCTAACCCTACCCCACCAGACACTACCACTAGCCCTAACCCTACCCCACCAGACACTACCACTAGCCCTAACCCTACCCCACCAGACACTACCACTAGCCCTAACTCTACCCCACCAGACACTACCACTAGCCCTAACTCTAACCCACCAGACACTACCAATGGCCCTAATCCTACCCCACCAGACACTACCAATAGTCATAACCCTACGTCACCAAAGACACTACCACCAGCCCAAAACCCTACCCCACCAGATACTACCACTAGCCCTAACCCTTCCCCACCAGACACTCCCACTAGCCCTAATCCTACCCCAACAGACACTCCCACTAGCTCTACCCTACCCCACCAGACACTACCACTAGCCCTACACCAGCAGACACTCCCACTAACCCTAACCCTATCCCACCAGACACTACCAATAGCTCCAACTCAACCCCAGTAGACACTACCACTAGCCCTAACCCTACCCCATCAGACACTACCACTAGCCCTAACCCTACCCCACCAGACACTACCAATAGCCCTACCCCACCCGACACTACCCCTAGCCCTAACCCTACCCCATTAGACACTACCACTAGCCCTAACCCTACCCCACCAGACACTACCACTAGCCCTAACTCTACCCCACCAGACACTACCAATAGTGCTAACCCTACGTCACCAAACACTACCACCAGCCCTAACCCTACCCCACCAGACACTACCACTAGCCCTAACTCTACCCCACCAGATACTACCACTAGCCCTACGCCACCAGACAATCCCACTAGCCCTAACCCTACCCCACCAGACACTCCCACTAGCCCTAACCCTACTCCACCAGACACTCCCACTAGCCCTAACCGTACCCCACCAGACACTACCACTAGCCCTAATTCTACCCCACCATACACTACCAATAGCTCCACCTTTACCCCACCAGACACTACCACTAGCCATAACCCTACCCCAGTAGACACTACTACGAGCCCTAACCCTACCCCATCAGACACTACCACTAACCCTAACCCTACCCCGCCAGACACTACCATTAGCCCTATCCCACCAGACACTACCATTAGCACTAACCCTACCTCACCAGACACTACCACTAGCCCTAACCCTACCCCACCAGACACTACCACTAGCCCTAACCCTATCCCACCAGACACTACCAATAGCTCCAACTCTACCCCACCAGACACTACCACTAGCCCTAACCCTACCCCAATAGACACTACCACTAGCCCTAACCCTACCCCATCAGACACTACCACTAGCCCTAACCCTACCCCACCAGACACTACCACTAGCCCTACCCCACCAGACACTACCACTAGCCATAACCCTACCCCATTAGACACTACCATTACCACTAGCCCTAACCCTACACCACCAGACACTACCAATAGTCCTAACCCTACGTCACCAGACACTACCACCAGCCCTAACCCTACCGAACCAGACACTACCACCAGCCCTAACTCTACCCCAACAGACACTACCACTAGCCATAACCCTACCCCGCCAGACACTACCATTAGCCCTATCCCACCAGACACTACCATTAGCACTAACCCTACCTCACCAGACACTACCACTAGCCCTAACCCTACCCCACCAGACACTACCACTAGCCCTAACCCTACCCCACCAGACACTACCAATAGCTCCAACTCTACCCCACCAGAAACTAATACTAGTCCTAACCCTACCCCAGTAGACACTACCACTAGCCCTAACCCTACCCCATCAGACACTACCAGTAGCCCTAACCCTACCCCACCAGACACTACCACTAGCCCTAACCCTACCCCATTAGACACTACCACTACCACTAGCCCTAACCCTACACCACCAGACACTACCAATAGTCCGAACTCTACGTCACCAGACACTACCACCAGCCCTAACCCTACCTCACCAGACACTACCACCAGCCCTAACTCTACCCCAACAGACACTACCACGAGCCCTAACCCTACCTCACCAGACACTACCACCAGTCCTAACCCTACCCCATTAGACACTACCACTAGCCCTAACCCGACACCACCAGACACTACCAATAGTCCTAACCCTACGTCACCAGACACTACCACCAGCCCTAACCCTACCGAACCAGACACTACCACCAGCCCTAACTTTACCCCAACAGACACTACCACTAGCCCTAACCCTACCTCACCAGACACTACCACCAGCCCTAACCCTACCCCACCAGACACTACCACTAGCCCTAACCCTACCCCACCAGACACTACCACTAGCCCTAACCCTACCCCACCACGCACTACCACTAGCCCTACCCCTACCTCACCAGACACTACCAATAACTCCACCTTTACCCCACCAGACACTACCACTAGCCATAACCCTACCCCAGAAGACACTACTACGAGCCCTAACCCGACCCCATCAGACACTACCACTAGCCCTAACCCTACCCCGCCAGACACTACCATTAGCCCTATCCCACCAGACACTACCACTAGCCCTAACCCTACCTCACCAGACACTACCACTAGCCCTAACCCTATCCCACCAGACAGTACCAATAGCTCCAACTCTACCCCACCAGACACTACCACTAGCCCTAACCCTACCCCAGTAGACACTACCACTAGCCCTAACCCTACCCCATCAGACACTACCACTAGCCCTAACCCTACCCCACCAGACACTACCACTAGCCCTACCCCACCAGACACTACCACTAGCCCTAACCCTACCCCACCAGACACTACCACTAGCCCTAACCCTATCCCACCAGACACTACCAATAGCTCCAACTCTACCCCACCAGACACTACCACTAGCCCTAACCCTACCCCAGTAGACACTACCACTAGCCCTAACCCTAGCCCATCAGACACTACCACTAGCCCTAACCCTACCCCACCAGACACTACCACTAGCCCTAACCCTACCCCATTAGACACTACCACTACCACTAGCCCTAACCCTACACCACCAGACACTACCAATAGTCCGAACTCTACGTCACCAGACACTACCACCAGCCCTAACCCTACCTCACCAGACACTACCACCAGCCCTAACTCTACCCCAACAGACACTACCACGAGCCCTAACCCTACCTCACCAGACACTACCACCAGCCCTAACCCTACCCCATTAGACACTACCACTACCACTAGCCCTAACCCGACACCACCAGACACTACCAATAGTCCTAACCCTACGTCACCAGACACTACCACCAGCCCTAACCCTACCGAACCAGACACTACCACCAGCCCTAACTTTACCCCAACAGACACTACCACTAGCCCTAACCCTACCTCACCAGACACTACCACCAGCCCTAACCCTACCCCACCAGACACTACCACTAGCCCTAACCCTACCCCACCAGACACTACCACTAGCCCTAACCCTACCCCACCAGGCACTACCACTAGCCCTACCCCTACCTCACCGGACACTACCACTAGCCATAAGCCTACCCCACCAGACACTACCACCAGCCCTAACCCTACCCCACCAGACACTACCACTAGCCCTAACTCTACCCCACCAGACACTACCAATAACTCCACCTTTACCCCACCAGACACTACCACTAGCCATAACCCTACCCCAGAAGACACTACTACGAGCCCTAACCCGACCCCATCATACACTACCACTAGCCCTAGCCCTACCCCGCCAGACACTACCATTAGCCCTATCCCACCAGACACTACCATTAGCACTAACCCTACTTCACCAGACACTACCACTAGCCCTAACCCTACCCCACCAGACACTACCACTAGCCCTAACCCTATCCCACCAGACAGTACCAATAGCTCCAACTCTACCCCACCAGACACTACCACTAGCCCTAACCCTACCCCAGTAGACACTACCACTAGCCCTAACCCTACCCCATCAGACACTACCACTAGCCCTAACCCTACCCCACCAGACACTACCACTAGCCCTACCCCACCAGACACTACCACTAGCCCGAACCCTACCCCATTAGACACTACCACTACCACTAGCCCTAACCCTACACCACCAGACACTACCAAAAGTCCTAACCCTACGTCACCAGACACTACCACCAGCCCTAACCCTACCTCACCAGACACTACCACCAGCCCTAACTCTACCCCACCAGACACTACCACTAGCCCTAACCCTACCCCACCAGACACTACCACTAGCCCTAACCCTACCCCACCAGACACTACCATTAGCACTAACCCTACTTCACCGGACACTACCACTAGCCCTAACCCTATCCCACCAGACAGTACCACTAGCCCTAACCCTATCCCACCAGACAGTACCAATAGCTCCAACTCTACCCCACCAGACACTACCACTAGCCCTAACCCTACCCCAGTAGACACTACCACTAGCCCTAACCCTACCCCATCAGACACTACCACTAGCCCTAACCCTACCCCACCAGACACTACCACTAGCCCTACCCCACCAGACACTACCACTAGCCCGAACCCTACCCCATTAGACACTACCACTACCACTAGCCCTAACCCTACACCACCAGACACTACCAAAAGTCCTAACCCTACGTCACCAGACACTACCACCAGCCCTAACCCTACCTCACCAGACACTACCACCAGCCCTAACTCTACCCCACCAGACACTACCACTAGCCCTAACCCTACCCCACCAGACACTACCACTAGCCCTAACCCTACCCCACCAGACACTACCACTAGCCCTACCCCTACCTCACCGGACACTACCACTAGCCATAACCCTACCCCACCAGACACTACCACCAGCCCTAACCCTACCCCACTAGACACTACCACTAGCCATAACCCTACCCCACCAGACACTACCACTAGCCCTACTCCACCAGACACTACCATTAGCACTAACCCTACCTCACCAGACACTACCACTAGCCCTAACCCTACCACACCACACACTACCATTAACACTAACCCTACCTCATCTTAAAGGTGCATTGACAAATTATAATACTCCGATTGATGATCCTGCTGTTGTGGAGTGGCTCATGCAGCCAGCTATGGCTGCAGGGTTTTGGTAGTACATGTTTATGCCATTTATTGTGAAAATTCCGTCACAGTTCCTATGATTGCTTTTTCATTGCTTTCGTGGCTTTATTTTGGTGATTTCGAAAAGTGTATTGGTTTAGCCATGTTTGTTTGTTGTAATACAGAGTTTAGACTGATGGCCTTATTCTAAGTTGTCTTATGGTTGTTGTTGTTGTTTGACTTGCATTCCACTGGGATTTTTGCACACAGCGTTGGTGTACGGTGTTTTTTCTGCAATATTTTGCTGTCTTTTCTTGGATTTTCTGTTTGCACTTAGTCACATATTCACTGTAAGATGTTTTTTGTTCTTGTTTTATGTTTGTTGCGGTTGCACCCGATTCAAGAGCCGAATGGCTCACAGGGCTATACCTAATACATATACTTGAACTTGAACCAAACACTACCACTAGCCCTACCCCACCAGACACTACCACTAGCCCTAACCCTACCCCACCAGACACTACCATTAGCACTAACCCTATCTCACCAAACACTACCACTGGCCCTACACCACCAGACACTACCATTAGCACTAACCCTACCCCACCAGACACTACCACTAGCCCTAACCCTACCCCACCAGACACTACCACTAGCCCTACCCCACCAGACACTAACACCAGCCCTAACCCTATCCCACCAGACACTACCACTAGCCCTAACCCTATCCCACTAGACACTACCACTAGTCCTAACCCACTAGACACTACCACCAGCCCTCACCCTACTCCACCAGACACTACCACTAGCCCTAACTCTACCTCACCAGACACTACCAATAGTCCTAACCCTACCCCACCAGACACTACCACCAGCCCTAACCCTACCCCACCAGATACTCCCACTAGCCCTAACCCTACCCCACCAAACACTACCACTAACCCTACCCCACCAGACACTACCACTAGCCCTACCCCACCAGACACTACCACCAGCCCTAACCCTACCCCACCAGATACTACCACTACCCCTAACCCTACCCCACCAGACACTACCACTAGCCCTACCCCACCAGACGCTACCACTAGCCCTAACCCTACCCCATCAGACACTACCACTAGCCCTAACCCTACCCCACCAGACACTACCACTAGCCCTAACCCTACCCCATTAGATACTACCACTAGCCCTAACCCTCCCCCACCAGACACTACAACTAGCCCTACCCCACCAGACACTACCAGGAGCCCTAACCCTACTCCACCAGACACTACCACTAGCCCTAACCCTACCGCACTTGACACTCCCACTAGCCCTACCCCACTAGACACTACCACTAGCCCTAACTCTACCCCACCAGACACTACCACTAACCCTACCCCTACCCCACTTGACACTCCCACTAACCCTACCCCACCAGACACTACGACTAGCCCTACCCCACCAAACACTACCACCAGCCCTAACCCTACCCCACCAGACACTACCACTAGCCCTAACTCTACCCCACCAGACACTACCACTAACCCTACCTCACCAGACACTACCACTAGCCCTAACCCTACCCCACCAGACACTACGACCAGCCCTAACCCTACCTCACCAGACACTACCACTAGCCCTAACCCTACCTCACCAAACACTACCACTAACCCTACCTCACCAGACACTACCACTAGCCCTAACCCTACCCCACCAGACACTACCACTAGCCCTAACCCTACCTCGCCAGACACTACCACTAGCCCTAACCCTACCCCACCAGACACTACCACTAGCCCTAACCCTACCTCACCAGACACTACCACTAGCCCTAACCCTACCTCACCAGACACTACCACTAACCCTAACCCGACCCCATCAGACACTATCACTAGCCCTAACCCTACCCCACCAGACACTACCACTAGCCCTAACTCTACCCCACCAGACACTACCACTAGCCCTAACCCTACCCCACTAGACATTTCCACCAGTCCTTACACGCAGGTTACTCCAGACCAAAATCGTGGACATGTGTCATCGGTGAGCCTAGTTTTATTATCACGAGACCTGTGTGGTCTCCTGCAGTAAGGTTCCACACAGCAGCAGCAGAGGATTACAGGCGCCGGCCCGACTCTCCGCCTACCCGTACAGAGACTCCTGGCCGCTCGCGTCCACATGCTCTCCCCGGGGGTTCACTCTCACATTCGACGGGTTTGAGAATTCCAGCAATAAGGGGGGTTCCAAGAGTCGTACACGCGCGATGAGTGTTCACGAGGAAGCGGGAGGTTCATGGGGTCCGGCAGCATAGCCGGTGTGCGCGGCTGAGCCGTGGCTCCCAGGGCAGCTATGCCACAATGGCAAGGAGATGCCGACTACCTCGACTGGTATGCAAGAGGTAGTGCATTCGATCCCGACCCTGATGCCTGCTGTATATTTGGAGTTTGTGTGCGTCTCTCTCTCCGTGGTTGCATAAATTTTTCTACGGGTCCTCCAGTTTTTCCCTCCATATTTAGAATCAACGTCACGTGGTTTAGAGTATTTGGCTGCTGTAAAATTCCACACAATGATAAGCCACTTCGTTTGGCTATGATTTTTGATCGCCATGTCGCTTCTGAAAAAGAGCTACATAGCTCAGTCGGCCTTACCTGGTAAAATAAAAATAGTTTATAGTTTAATAATAACGCGGAGCCGGCATGGCCGAGAGCCTAGGTTCCACACCAGGGTCGAGCCCCAACCCACGACAATTAAACCGGGGTCTGGGACTCGCATAGAATCACACACACGCCCATATACTCACAAAGAGAGCCATAGACTCACACAGAGAGCCATAGACTCAAACAGAGAGCCAAGGACTCACAAAGAGACCGATAGACTCACAAAGAAACCGATAGACTCACAAAGAGACCGATAGACTCACAAAGAGACTGATAGACTCACATGGAAACCCATAGACTCACATAGAGACTCATACTCGCTAATTAACGTCCATACTCACAGTGTAAGCGAGTTGATGGTCTGGTCACCAATGACGGCACAAACACGCAAGAAACTCAAAATTAAATCTGGTCTCTCACTTTAGCTTTTACCGATTTCCAGCTCTGCGAAATAAATCACACTGTCGAGACTGCCACGGGACGGGCGCCGCTCTCCCCGAGCGATGGTGCCCCCCAAGAGTGTGTGGGCAACGCAGGGCATGTGGGAGTGTGTGTGGGCAAGGCAGGGCATTTGGGAGTGTGTGGGCAAGGCATGGTATGTGGGAGTGTGTGTGGACAAAGCAGGGCACGTGGGAGTGTGTGTGGGCAAGGCAGGGCACGTGGGAGTGTGTGTGGGCAAGGCGTGGTATGTGGGAGTGTGTGTGGACAAAGCAGGGCACGTGGGAGTATGTTGGCAAGGCAGGGCACGTGGAGAGTGTGTGTGGGCAAGGCGTGGTATGTGGGAGTGTGTGTGGGCAAGGCAGGGTACATGGGAGTGTGTTGGCAAGGCAGGGAATGTGGGAGTGTGTGTGGGCAAGGCAGGGAACGTGGGAGTGTGTTGGGCAAGGCAGGGCACGTGGGGACTCTCGGGGACGCATTGGGAGATTCACCGCTCGCCCTCGCAGAAGGCCCGTGGCGGCCCAATCGGGGTAAGGGAAAGCGTTATTCCACGCACGGGGGGGGAGGAGGAGGAATCGCCTGCGTGTTTGTGTTGTTATTGTTGCTTACATTCCCAACCACCCCCCGCCACGATGACGATGATGACGACGACGATGATGAAGACAACAATAACAACGAATATGATGATAACGATTATTTTCACATCCACTCAGAGATGGTCACGCGGCCGAACCCAAACACCGCGGATCACGCATCCACCTGGCGTGCCGTGGCTAGGAGATGCCAACTACCTCGCCTGGTATGAAGAAGGTTGTGGGTTCGATCCCGACCCTGACGCCTACTGTATATTTGGAGTTTGCACGTGTCTCTCCCCATTGTCGCGTGGATTTTTCTTCGGGTCCTCCAGATTTTCCCTCTACGTTTAGAATCAACGTGTGTTTAGAGTCTTTGGCCGCTATAAATTTCCACGTGATGATAAGCCACTTCGTCGAGCTATCATATTTCTGATATCCAGGTGGCTTCTGAAAGAGTTACATAGCTCAGTAGGACTTTACCTGGTAAAATTTAAAAGAGCTTAGTTTAATCTTAATTTGAAGCTTTTGTGACTGCAGGAATCCATACTCTTTGGTTATATTGGTAAAGTCACGACGTTTAGATCGCAACACAAGCAACCGTCATCAGGTGAGACAAACAAAGCAAGGGAACTGCTGACGTAGGAGAAAGAGCTGCTGCAACAAGAGTTTATACAAGCTTTTGGTGGGTGCAACCCAAGGGTAAGTGGGCGGAGTTAGAGAAGGAATTTGTACGTAAATGTAAGAGATTGCCATGCTAATCTCTTACGTGACTTTACCAAAAAAACCAAAGAGCTTAGTTTAGTTTAAGGTCTGTCCCACTTCGTAACCGTGGTAGCTTCATTCACCACGTGCCGCATGCACGGCCCCACCAGATGGTAAGCTGCCCCCACCGGGTGGTAACCTGGTCCCTGGTAAACAGCTCTGGTACGTAGGCCTTCTCTCCCATGCTAGCTGCAAGTCTTAGAAGAGGTGCGTGTACCCACACTTTACCCCACTGCGCAGCGTTCGCTCCGTGCTGTTCTGTCCCGGCGCCCGCCCAGTTCGCGAGGCTCAGCGGTGGGAGCCAGGCTGGCGCCAGGCTGGCGCCAGGCTGGCGCCAGGCTGGCGCCAGGCTGGAGCCAGGCTGGAGCCAGGCTGGAGCCAGGCTGGAGCCAGGCTGGAGCCAGGCTGGAGCCAGGCTGGAGCCAGGCTGGAGCCAGGCTGGAGCCAGGCTGGAGCCAGGCTGGAGCCAGGCTGGAGCCAGGCTGGAGCCAGGCTGGAGCCAGGCTGGAGCCAGGCTGTGAGTTCACGATCTAGACGGAGGTTGGGGGTGGGGTTGACTTGGGGCCCCATCACAGCTCTGTGCAGTCGATAAAACGAGCGCCACGTTGTGGGGAAGATCGACGGAGGTTGTTGCCCTCGGCCACAGCAAAGTGTAATTCCCACCACCGGCTCTGCAAGGCTGTGAACGAGATGCGAGCACCAATGCAGTGAACGGGTGCCGCACGCTCTGCCCTCTGGCGCGAGTGTTAGGAGTCACCGCCTCCTCCTGCTCCTCACCCCCACAAGCACAAATGCGGGGCTCACTCAGTGCCGGTGCAGTTGTTGTTGTGGTCGAGCGTGAGGATCACTCGCTCATCCGTTCATTGTTCGCAACTTCATCACCGGCTGTCGCTGCTGCAAGAGTTTTGAGAGTGAACCCGGTGAAGAATCCCCCAAACCCACCAACGCCGCCAGGAGGAAACGTACGGCGGCTCCTGCTTGCAGTAGGCGGGGTGGCCGTCACGGCAGCAGCGGCTGCAGCAGTAGCAAGTAGTGGTGACGCCCGGTACAGGCGACGGTAGTCGTCACCGTAGCATTGCCAAGTGTGGGCTCCAGGCAGTGTGTTTGCTGTTGGTCGCGGTGGTTGTGGTGGTGATTGTTGCGGAAAGTAGGCGGTACAGCTGGTGCAGCTGGTGCATCTATCGGTGATCTCAGGCCTGGCACAGGCGCCGCGGTGACGTCGTCGTCACTTAGTGGCGAATGGCGGCTGCATTGGTGGTGGTTGTGAGAGTCAGGGGACACAGCAGCAGCTGCAGTCTCTAAAGCCGATACTCGTGAGTTCTGCCTCTCGAAGCGTTCACGGCTCCTTCGGGAGCTGAAGAACAGGGGCGGGGGGGGGGGGGAGACGGGAGGTGGGGGGCGGGTCCACAGCCCACCCACAGCATCCACTCAAGGGGGTCATGGATGATGGTGGTGGTGGTCACGGAGGTCACGAGGAGCTGCCCAGTCTCCAGCCTCCTGGGCCCACCTGGGTGAGACAGCAATGGGAGTGAGGTGCCGGAGGGGAGGGGGGTGTAACTGTGGCCATTGAGCAAAGGTCCCACAACAAACAGCCACCATCGACGGTTTGTGATAGATGACAGGAATAAAGAAAACTGAGAGGTATAAAGACGATTCTATTACTGAGTGGTATGAAGACGATTCTACTACTGAGTGGTATGAAGACGATTCTACAACTGAGAGGTATAAAGGCGATTCTACTACTGAGAAGTATAAAGACGATTCTATTACTGAATGGTATAAAGACGATTCTGCTACTGAGAGGGGGAAAGGGTGCGTAGCAGCCAGGCGGTAAGCATCCGGCGATCGTTGTCACCATGATCGCCGCAGTCAGTGGGGAGGAATTGGAGCGTCCGCCGTTGCTCCCGAGCCACATGAGGATGAAGTACAGACCCATGAGGGTGAGTGGCTCTCACCAGTGCTGGTGAGAGTGAGTGGCTCTCATCGGTATTGGTGAGGGTGAGTGGCTCTCACCGGTGCTGGTGAGGGTGAGTGGCTCTCACCGGTGCTGGTGAGGGTGAGCGGCTCTTCGTTGGGCCTGGCCGTGGCTGCAGTGGTGGCGGCCGCACCGGCGGCTCCATCGCCGGGAGTGACGATGACTTACCGAGACGGCGCACGCCGCCTCGAGGGTCTGTGAAAGTACAACAATCTTTACCACTACCACAACCACCACAACAACCACCACAAAAACTTCCACAAATTCACCATCACCACAACCACCACAACCAGTGCAACCTTCAGAACCACCATAACAACCACCACAACCTTCACCAAAACCATTAACACCACAACCACCAACAACCGCCATCAGCCACTAAATGGCAGTGACGTCACCACGGCACTTGTGCCAGGCTATGTGCACTTTAAGGCCACGTGAAGTGTCGAATGCCCGCTGGCAGGAGGTCACAGGACAGACCCAGGTGCCATGAGTTGACTGAGATCACTGGCCGATGCACCACCTGTGCCGCCTACTGTGCCAACTTGCTCTGTTTTAGCCGCCCAGAGCTCCATTTGTTGTTGTGAGTGTCGCTCCTCTGCCCTCCGTTGTTGCTGGAGGCGACTGCCTCCAACTGCCCAGTAGCATCCTTGACAAGCTTCTACAATAGAGGCCAATCTTGACGCCACTGGTACCAGTCGTCAGCAAGTCAACTCAGCTCCACATCCTCTTGTACCACATCAGTCCATCTCTTACTCTTAAAGTCACGTAGGTTAAAAAAGAAAGCAAATAAATTAAACCACGACGTTTTGGAGGCAACACAAGCTTCCGTCTCTTTGTGTTGCCTCCGAAACGTCGTGATTTAATTGATTTGTTTTATTTTTTAACCTACTTGACTTTACCGAGAAAACCAAAGAGTATGGATCCTTGCAGTCACAAAAACTTCAAATCTAGAATTAGTCCATCTCTTTTGCAGCCCATGTTGTGCCCGTTTAGCCCCCTAGATCCAGAAAAACAGAAGTTGCATGGGCATGCGGTGGCCGGGCATGCCGGCTGCATGACCCAGCCAACGCACCCTTGCCATGGAGGAGCTCACTGATGGGAATGTGTCCAGATCTTTCAAGGATTTGTGAGCTCCTCACACAATCCAGCCTGGTTAACTCCAAGATTGATCGTAGCCAGGCCAGCCTAAATGTTTCCAACCAGTGCAGATGTTCCATTAGAGGGGTCCATGTTTTGCAAACATAGAGCAGAAAGGGAATGAATTTGGCCGAGAAGACCCGAAGCTTCGGGCGGAGCGACAGACCAGGTGGCTTCGACACAGCGTTACGCAGCCAGTGAGACCTCTGCTGTCAAACCAGAGCTGGTCATTAGCACACTGCCCAGGTTTGGAAAACTCTCCACTGTCTCCACAACTGCCCCATCACTTCTAGATTTGAAGCTTTCGTGACTGCAAGGATTCATATTCTTAAGTTTTTTCGGTAAAGTCACGTTGGTAAATTTTTTTTTAAATCAATAAAAGTAAAATAAAATAAAAATCACGTTTCGGCGGCAACACAAGCTTCCGTCTTCAGGTGGAACCGTCACAGCCCGACAGCTGTATCAAGTAAATGAGAGATTACAGGAGATACCACTCCGTATATATAATGGTTGAGGGGGGGGGAAGGGCCAGGAATGGCCCACTTTTTATTATTATGGTAAGGTGCGGTTTGAGACTATGAATAGACTGCATAACAAAAAACTGAGCCTTTATTATGGAGAGGTTCGGTTTGTGACTACGCCTAGCCTACATAACAAAAGTGTGAAAAAAGAAAGCTAAACCTGGTAGAAAGCTAAACCTGGTAAAACAAAACTGGCTGTCCATCAGTAACCTGCAATAGTTTTCTGTCAAATAAGATGGTCCAAATAAGTGTAGTTAAATCTTTTTTGCATGGTTAATCACATCTTTACAATGATTAAAGGTGCGGCTTGAGACTATGAATAGACTGCATAACAAAAGACTGAGCCTTTATTATGGAGAGGTTCGGTTTGTGACTACGCCTGGCCTACATAACAAAAGTGTGAAAAAAGAAAGCTTAACCTGGTAGAAAGCTAAACATGGTAAAACAAAACTGGCTGTCCATCAGTAACCTGTAATAGTTTTCTGTCAAATAAGATGGTCCAAATAAGTGTAGTTAAATCTTTTTTGCATGGTTAATCACATCTTTCCAATGATTACTCAGTTTGTAACCATCATCACGGTTGAAATTATGTCTGTGTTTGTATATTTGTATGGCTTCGTGTACAAACCTTTGATGGTAGCTAGGAGGTTTGCAGAGCACCTTGGTCTCGGAAAAGACAATTTCATGAGCCCACAGAGTTGTAGCAATGATCGGCAACGGCCGAAGAATCAGTTCTGCCGTGTTTCAGATCTGACTTGTGCTCGCGGACACGATCAGAAACATGACGTTTCGTTTCTCCAATGTAGCAATCACCACAACTGCAACTCAATTTGTAGACTCCAGGATATTGTAAGTCAGGAACGACATTCTTCACAGATGGAATCAGATCACGGATTTTATGCACTGTACTGAATCGGACTTGGATCTTATGTTTGTTTAGAATTTTGGAGATATTTTTGGTCACGCCTGCTATGTATGGTAACGTGATAGTTTTGGTCGGAGTTTCATGTGGCTGTTTCTGTATGGTGGAAGAAACAGCTTGGCGGATGGTGCGGTCAGAGTATCCGTTCATCCTGAGGGCCCGATGTACATGTCTTAATTCACAGGCCAGGTGGTGTTGGTCAGAAATGCCATGGGCTCTGTGGTATAGCGTTTTGATGAGATAATTCTTTTGAGATGGGTGGTGGTGGGAATCCGGTTTCAAGTAGGAAACGCTATACCACAGAGCCCATGGCATTTCTGACCAACACCACCATTATATATACGGAGTGGTATCTCCTGTAATCTTTCATTTACTTGATACAGCTGTCGGGCTGTGACGGTTCCACCTGAAGACGGAAGCTTGTGTTGCCTCCGAAACGTCGTGATTTTTTATTTTATTTTACTTTTATTAATTTAATTTTTTTTTTACCTACGTGACTTTACCGAAAAAACCTACGAATATTCCCCATCACTAATGGGGAGCTGAGGGGGTGGAGTGTTTAATGACACAACATACCCAGGCTGGTGCTTCGTTTTGGAGGGGCTGATGGTAAGTTCCCACCTCTTAGTAGCACACTCCAGGTTAAGCAGCAGCATCTCAAATTCCTCCTCTGAGTGAGCAGTAATCACCAGATCATCGGCAGACATAACATGGTTGACCAATAGGGAGCCATCCCTCGACCACACCCGGGAATCTATCCGCCTCCCGTTGTATCTGTACCAGATGGAAATTTCTCCGGTATAGCCATGGAAAGCTTTTTCAAACTACTTGATCAAAGATTATGTTAAATCATGTAGGAGCCAGAGGACATTCCTGTCGCACCCCAAGGTGAACATCGGAATGGCTCTGAAGCCTGGACACGTAGCTTTATCCGGGCCTGTCCACCATTATAAAGGTCCTTAATGATTATTCTTTGGTTCTTTCGATGCAGTCACGTAGGTATAAAATAAAATAAATCACGACGTTTCGATTGAAACACAAGTAATCATCATCAGCCTACGTGTTAAACTGAATCATCATCATGTGGGAAAACCACAGCAAAAAACATTTTTTTGCTGAAGTGGGAGAGAGATGCCATGGTAAGAGGTTATATAGGTAAGAAAGGGGGAGGGGCAAGGGGAGAGAGAGGGGGGGGCTGCGTGGACGCTAGGTAGGAGAGGGACGTGAAGCTGGACGGGGGGAATTGGGCGGGGCTGGAAGTGGGAGGCCGAGAGAGCTGGGGATGCGGGGGGGGGAAGTTAACTCGGAAAAATTAGACTAGTACCCGGCAGATATGATAGACAACCATAAAGCAGTTAGGGTTTTACCTGGTTAATGACATCTTTTCAATGATTGCTCAATTTGTATCCATCTTCTCGGTTGAAGTTATGTCTATGTTAATATATCTGGATGGCTTCATGAACAAACCTTTGATAGTAGCCCGAAGGTTTGCAGAGTACCTTGGTCCCGGAAACACAATATCATGTGAGCCCACAGCGTTATAACAATGGTCAGCTATGGCAGAGGTATTGGTTCTGCCGTGTTTCAGATCTGCCTTGTGTTCGTGGACATGGTCCGAGACATGTAGTTTCGTTTCCCCGATGTAACTGTGTTGCAATCGAACCGTCGTGATTTATTTTATACCTACGTGACTTTACCGAAAGAACCAAAGAGTATGGATTCCTGCAGTTACTAAAAACTTAAAATCCTTAAAGATTGTGAGCAAAGAGTCAGTGACTCCGAGAGCATGAACAACAATCCAAAGCCCAGGCCTATTGATGGTATCATAGTCCTTGACCAGGTCAATAAAGCAGAGATGTAGGTCTTGTTGGAATTCCCTACACCACTGCTGTAGTAGACGGACAGAAATATTGCATCTGTGCAGGACCGCTCTGGCCTGAAACCACATTGGGGCTCCACAAGCCTCACCTCAGTGTGCCTGGCAAGGCGATACTCTTTGGTTCTTTCGGTAAAGTCACGTATAAAGATAAATTAATAAATTAAATACTAGCATACGACGTTTCGATTGCAACACAAGCAATCATCATCAGGTATAAATGAAATAGAAACACAAATCTAGTATACTTAGAAATGTAATGTAATACAACAGAGAGTCGGATAACATAACAGTCAACACCCTACCTGGTTGATTACGTTGTTCCTGAGAATGCTAAATTTGAGAGATAGATAAAACACAGAACCAGAGACAAATAGACATACATATAAGCAGACAGATATCACAGAGATACATAGAGAGAGTCAAAACATAGGCACACAGAGAAACCACGCCTCTGTGTCAAGGCCTTAAATAGAGAGAGGGGGCGGGAGGCGGAGAGAGAGGGAGGGGTTAGAGAAATTAGCATGTCAATAAGTGGCACAGTGAGTGGTACGGTGCAAAAGCTTGAAAAAATTAGGAGACAGGGAGAGAGAACACACTGAATGAAATAACACAGCAAAATTTCGAAATGTAATGTAATGCAACACAGAGAGTCGGTCAACACACAATTAACGCATAGCCTGGTTGATTACGTTTTTCAAAGATTGCTAAGTTAGAAGTTAAGTGTGAAATTTTTAAGAGAGACAAGACACAAACACGAAGAACAGTTTGGCAAGGCGATGTTGAGTAATCCTTGCCAGGACCTTTCCCAGAATAGAGAGGAGGGAAATGCCCCTGGAGTTGTTACAATCTTCTAATCCTGCAGAACCCATCCAGTGGTCCAGACTGTTGTGATGATATCATGCAGGGCAGTGTGCACACATACGCTGCCCTCCCCAAGCAGTTCGCTCGTGAAATCATCTCTGGCAGGTACTTTTTCTGGTCTCAGACTCCGGATCGCCTTCTGTACTCAACAGATGGCACCCTCAGTTAGCCAGGGAATTACTACTTCTTACAATATTTGAGGCATCGCAGCCCTAGCAGGATCATCCCCACTTTGCCCCATGTTATCTGGGCTGAGGAATTTCCCCTCCCCGAAGAACTCACAGAAATTCTCAGAAAACCTGCAAACCTGTTCTTGCAGGTCAGAGATCAGATCACCGTTCTCTCCCCGAAGGATGATGATAGATGTAGCGCTTATGAAATTAAAGAGTGATTTGCGATAATTGGCTAATGAAGCAGACTCCATCTCCTCAGCAACCTGCGACCACCACCCATCCTTGCAGCGCTGCATGGCTCTTCACACTTCCAAGCAAAGGTTGCGGTCAGCCTCCTCATTCGCTGACATGAGATGCTGTAGACGGTGGGAGTGCGCCTGTCGCTTTTTCTCAGATAGCTGGAACACCTCCTTTATCAGCTTGGGTCTCTGTGGAGGTCTGGATTGCGTACCCAACGCAGCTATTGCAGCAACGTAAGCCACATTCCTCAACCAGCTGCAAGTAATAATGCAATTCTCGCTTGTAGCTTGCAGCAGCTAACTAAGACCAGGCCATTGTGGGTTTGAATGGCGTCCTGGATGGACACCCACTATCGCAGTGGAAGAATGGCAGGAGCATCTTACAGATGACAAGCAGATGGTCAGTGGGTAGATCAGCTCCACGGTAGGTCCTGGTGTCAAGGGCATGGGCCCGCATCCGCTGTTCCGTCACTAGAGAGTCCAGCAGATGTTCTTGTTTGGACCCAGCGTGCATCTATGGTGTTGTGTGGATGCACCGATGCCGGAAAAGCGTGTTGGTAATTTCAATATCATGGGCTGCACAGAAGTCTAGCAGTCTCCTATCGTTGTTGATGAGCTGATATGGTCAATGCCTTCCCATCACTCTGACCCAGGTGCCTGCATCACGACCCACTGTTCAGAAGAAGAGCCACTCCCTGTTGCTTAACAATTTCCTTCCCAGATTAGAGGACCAATTAGCACAGTTGGCTACGTACGGAGTGCAAGAATTTCAACATACGTACATACTGTCCACCCCTCAGTGACTGGAGTTGGAACCAGTCCATCTGTCTCCTGGCTCCACGAAATGGAGTTTGGCTAAGAGACGCCTGTCCACCTCAGAGGCTCCAGTAAAACTTTGATCTTTAATGCGTAGTTTTTTCATAATTTACAGAGCTGTTATGTTGTCTACAAGCACAATGAACGGAACAGCCAACTGAAATTGGCCTTCCCACAACAGCATTGCTCACAGCAAAAACCACCACAATTACAATATAGATTTGAAGTTTTCGTGACTGCAGGGATCCATACTCTTTGGTTCTTTCGGTAAAGTCACGCAGGTATAAATAAAATGAATTAAATCACGACATTTCGGGCGCAACACAAGCGTCCGTCATCAGGTGGGACAACCACAGCAAGAAACAATTGCTACACCATAGGGCCCACTGCATTTCTGACCAACACCACCTAGCCAGTGAATTGGAACATGGACACCAGGCCCTCAAGATGAATGGGTACTCGGACCACATTATTCGCAAAGTTGTTTCTCCATCTCTAAGCATGGAGAAACAACCCCCTGATACGCCGATCAAAACCATCACGTGACCATACATAGCAGGCGTTACCAAAAAGATTTCCAAAATCTTAAACAAACACAAGATCCAGGTCTCATTCAGTACAGTACATAAAATCCGTGATCTAATCTCATATGTGAAGGATGTCATCCCTGACATGCAATATCCTGGAGTCTAAACACTAAGTTGCACCTGTGGTGGGTGTTACATTGGGGAAACGAAACGACATATCTCGGGCCGTGTTCGCGAGCACAAGGCAGATCTGAAACACGGCAGAACCAATACCTCGGCCGTGGCTGACCATTGCTATAAAGCTGTGGGCTCTCATGATATTGTTTTTTTCCGAGACCAAAGTACTCTGCAATCCTTTGGGCTCCTATCAAAGGTTTGTTCATGAAGCCATCCAGATATATAAACATAGACATAATTTTAACCGAGAAGATGGATACAAATTGAGCAATCATTGGAAGGATGTTATTAACCAGGTAAAACCTTAACTGCTTTATGGTGTTGCCTTCATATCCACATCTCCAGTTTCTTCTTCAGCCTCCCACTCCCAGCCCCGCCCACTTCCCCCCGCCCGGCATTTTGCCCTGCTCCTAATCCCTCTAGCAGCCCTCCACTTTCCCCTACCCCACACCCCCCTCTCTATCTCTCCTCCCTGGCTCCTCCCCCCTCTCTTACCTATGTAGCCTCTTGTCACGGCAGCCATTGTTTCTTGCTGTGGTTGTCCCACCTGATGACGGACGCTTGTGTTGCACCCGAAACATCGTGATTTAATTTATTTTAGACCTACGTGACTTTACCGAAAAAGCCAAAGAGTATGAGTACACCACAATTACCACAACCACCGCAACTACCACCGCAACCACCACCACACACCACCGCAAAAAAACACTAGAACCACCACCACTAGCAACAACCCGCCATTTGCCACTAATTGGCGGTGACGTCATGATGGTGCTTGTGCCAGACTGTACACACTTTGAGGCCACGTGGAGCATCCAACGCCCGCTTGCGGGAGGTCACGGGACAGACGCAGGTGCTATGGGTTGACTGACCACTAGTACCACCACTCACGAAAGTACCACCACCACCCCACCATTAGCACCACCACCCAAGCGCTGTGCACCTGCGTGTGCGGCAGGGCTGCCGGGCCTCACGAGCTGCCGGCCCGGCGACCCCGGTACCTCCCCGCCTCTCTCCGCCGAGCGGAGTCGCGGCATCGTGGGGTAGCCATGCCACGCGAGTGCCGCCTGCCCCGCCGTCGCCGCAAAGCCAGCGCCCTTGGCGGGCGGCTGCTGAGCGCCGAGCGGATGCTGAGCAGCAGGCGCACCACCACCAAAACCGCTACCGCCACCGCCACCACCACCGCCGCCACCACCCCCGCCGTCCGCGTGCCCAATCTTGCCATGCGCCGACTGCGTGCGGTAAAGTTGCGGCGTCGCATTCTCACCTGCGGTGATCGCCACCGCCGCGTGACTCTGCTGCTGTTGCCTGTGGTTGTTGTGGTGCTTCTGATGGTGGTTGTGGTGGTGTTTAGTCCTGTGCTCCCTCCCCCGCTGCTGCTGCTCGGCTCGCCCCTTGCCCGTGCTCTCAAGCTGCAGGAGCCGCGTCACCTCGATGGGCGTGAGCGGGGACTCATCCGAGTTGGGCGAGCAGCGCGTCGGTGCCGGCGGGAACACGAGCAAGGGCGGG
Source organism: Lampetra fluviatilis (assembly GCF_964198595.1). Lineage (NCBI taxonomy): Eukaryota > Metazoa > Chordata > Hyperoartia > Petromyzontiformes > Petromyzontidae > Lampetra > Lampetra fluviatilis. The sequence goes on along the minus strand of NC_136325.1, from coordinate 742,641 downwards.
CGGTATGGGGGCAGGTCCGGGAACGGCGCCGGGATCGCGCTGGCCTCCGCTGACGCCGGCGCTGGCCCATCATCTGGCGCCACGAACCGCATCTCCTCATAGATTCCATCTCCCTCTTCATCGTTATCGTTGTCGTCATCGTCGCAGGCACCATCGGCGAGGGCGATGGCGCCGCCCTTGCCGTTCCCGTCTGTCGGCGCGGCGACGCAAAGCATTTCGGCGTACACCGGCTCCTCATCCTCCTCACCGTCAACGGGACTGTCACTGTGCCGGGCCGCCTGCTCCGGTTCCGCAAAGCGACGGCCACTGGTACTACATGGCATCGGAGGGGACGAGCGACCAGATTTTTGATCTCTCAGCGCCGTTACCGACGGGCAACTTGCCACAGCGGCAGCTAGCTGATGGTAATTCTGCTGCTGCTGATGATGATGGGGATGCTTGTGAGGCTGCTGCTGCTGCCGGTGCTGCTGTTGGAGGAGCAGCTGGGAGTCACGCGCAGGCACGGCGGTGGCGGCGGAGGAGGAGGAGCGCGCCCGCTCCATCTCGGCACCGGCGCTTCCGGCGCGCCGGCGCATGTCCTCATGGGAGCTGCTGAGCCGCGTCTCCGGGTGTCGCTTGGGCTTGGGAGGTGGCTGCTTCTTGATGGAGCAGAACTCGTCGCTGTGTGGCCGCGGCTTCCCCGATCCTGCGCCTGCATGAGCACGCACACATGCACGCACGCACACATGCACGCACACGCACGCACATGTACACACGTGCACACACGCACACACAAAGACAAAGGTTCCTTCCGTATAGCCCGTACAGAGCGTTGTGGGGTTAGTGACCATTAGCGAGCACCAGCACCCACGAAGGCCGGCACGACACGACACACGACAAGACACACGACACACGACACAGTGACACGACAAGGTACATGACAAGACATGACACAATACGAGACATGACGCATGACACATGACCATCATGAACGACCTTCATGATCGTTAGCAGAGTGTCTGGGACCTGGAAATTCATGAAGTAATAATCTACAGCTTCTAGCCTAAATTTCGATTTAAAGCTTTCGTGACTGCAGGGATTCATCTTCTTGGTTCTTTCGGTAAAGTCACGTAGAAGGGAAGTAATAAAATAATAAAAATAAAACATAATAAAATAATTGTCACGACGTTTCGGCCACAATGCAAGCAGCCGTCCTCAGGTGAAAACCAGGTCTGTCGAGGCGACAGCGTCTGAATGAAACAATCCTGCATAATGCACGGGTATAAGTAGTACTAATCACATGCCTGCATTTCCCATATCCCCTCCCTTTGATGCTGCTAATCCTGCATAATGCACGGGCATAAGTAGTACTAATCACATACCTGCATTTCCCATAAATATGCTAAATTCCTCTTGATATGCAAATTCTTTTGTCAAGGCGCCCTTTCCCCCCCTTCCAACCTAGCTTAAATATATGCTCCAAGCATGGTGCTGTTTCATTCAGACGCTGTCGCCTCGACAGACCTGGTTTTCACCTGAGGACGGCTGCTTGCATTGTGGCCGAAACGTCGTGAGAATTATTTTATTATGTTTTATTTTTATTATTTTATTACTTCCCTTCTACGTAACTTTACCGAAAGAACCAAGAAGAAGCTTCTAGCCTACTTGTTGGTATCAGTGCTCACCAACAAAAGACAAAGATCCCCAGTGTAGCCTTATCAAACTATTGGGGCAAGTGCTGTTCGTGAGTAGCACCTATGAAGGCCAGAACGGCACACGAGTGGGTGAGTGGCCAGCACCACGTTCGGCCTCCTTTGTCTCCCCAGTACCGATGTTTACACACCGCACCAGGTACTCATTTGAGGCCGAGTCAACCTAGGGGAGGCCCAGAACCGATTCAGTTAATCGACACTGGTGTTGGCCATGAGCAGGAATCTAACTCGGGTCGTCGGGTTCGTAGCGAAGCGTGCTAACTACAACACTACCAACCCTGTGTGTACAGATATGTACACGCACGACTACATGTGTGTGTACATGCACGACTACATGTGTGTGTGTGTACACGCACGACTACATGTGTGTGTGTGTACACGCACGACTACATGTGTGTGTGTGTGTACACGCGCGACTGTATACGCGTGTGTGAGTGTACAGACGCACACGTACGATCAACAATGCTGCTGGTGGGACAGGAAACGTCGCCTGAACCCTAATCAGAGTCCTGACCCTACTCCTAACCAGATCTCTATCTAAACTATTAAACTAAAACTTTATTTTACCAGGTAAGGCCCACTGAGCTATGTAGCTTTTTTTCAGAAGCGACCTGGCCACCAATGGAAATGTATAGCAGCCACATAATTCGAAACGCGTGACGTTAATCCTAAATGTCGAGGGAAAAACTGTGACCACGGAGAGAGAGAGAGAGACATTCAAACTCCAAATATACAGCAGGCGTCAGGGTCGAGATCCTCCTGTATACCAGGCGAGGTCGTTAACATCTTGTCACTGCAGCGCCCTATCACTAAACATAGCCCTAACTCGAGTAATCACCCGAGTTCTATTCCTTGATCCCGGACCCCTGACACCTGGCCCCTGACCGTTCTCAGCAGGGCTCCTGGCTGGCTCCTCGGGGGCAGAGCCTCCGCTCACGGCCTCCGTCGATTGGCTGAGCCTGGTGCCGGGATCCCTCTTGGGCTTGGGGGGAGGGGCTTGTCTCCTTGGTGACGGGGACCCGCCCCCCTCCTCTGCCCGTCGCCGTGGTAACGGGGACCCACCTCCCTCCTCCGCCCGTCGCCTTGGCATTGGAGATGCTGGGGTGGGCGTGGCCTCTGGGGAGGGGAGGGGAGGGTTCACGTGACTACACACACACGCACGTACAAAGGCAAAGGTCTCTCTATAGCCTACACAGCCTGTTGGGGTGAGTGCTGCTAGCACACACACACTGACCTACAGGCACACAACAACAACCACAACCTCTACTCACCACTCACTGATGACCACCACAGTGCGTGGTGCCCACATGCACACACCATGACCCAACCCTAACCTTTACCATCACCCTGAACTTGGCACTGCCCTTATTCCTCGCTCTAGGCCCAACAATGACTCCAGCCTCATATCTACCCCTGCACCATAACCCTGACCCCTATTAGATCCCTAACTCTGACTCTAACCCGAGCCCGATTTTTTCCCCAACCCGATGCCTTAAATGAGACTCAAACCCTAACAACCGCCCTCCCGGGCCTGGTCTCTGAAGGGGTTAATCCCTCTCACCGCGCTCCTCCCTCTGACACCCTTGCATCATCATCATCGCCTCCTCCTCGTCCCCGTGTTGCCATGGACATGGTTGCCGTGCAACCACGGTCCCCGCTTCGCCATCGCCGCCATCCAACTCTGCGAGTTGCCGCGGCAACGGTTGCCGGGCGACGACGGTCCCCACGTTGTCGGGAAGGGGACCCCATGGGGGCGCCGGCTCTCTAGCGGGGGAGAGCGGAGACGACGCTCTGACGGACAGACGGCCGGGCAGACGGACAGACGGACAAAAGAATGAACGATTTAATGAAGGAGTTTACATACAGATGAATGGACAAACAAGTAAACGGAGAGATGGACACAGACAAACAGTTGGAAGGACAGGTGAATGGATGGATGAATTGTTGGGTGGATGGTTAACTAGACGGATGGACAGTGATGGAGTAAGCGAGCAATGAAGCAGGCGACAGTGCCAGCGAGCAAGTGATATTATAGGCGAGTGAATGAGCGGGTGAGTGATGGAGTGAGTGATGTAGTGGGCGAGTGACTGATGGAGCGAGCGAGTGAGGGAAGGAATGACGGAGCTAGCGAGTGAGAGAGCAAGTGAGTGACAGGGTGAGCAAGTGATGGAGCAAGTGACGGACCGAGTGAGTGATGGATTGAGTGAGTTATGGAGTGAGTTAGAGCGAGTGAGTAATGGAGTGAGTGAAAGAGCAAGTGAGTGACAGAGCAGGTGAGTGACAGAGCAAGCGAGTAATGGAGCGAGTGACAGAGCAAGTGAGTGAGTGATGGAATGAGTGATGGAACGAGTGAGTGAAGGAGCAAGTGACAGAGTGAGTGAGTGATGGAGCGAGTGAGTGGTGGAGCGAATGACAGAGAAAGTGAGTGACAGAGCAAGCGAGTGATGGAGCAAGTGACAGAGAGCGAATGACGGAGCGAGCGAAGTGATTGACAGAGCGAGTAATGGAGTGAGTGAGTGATCGAGTGAGTGATGGAGCGAGTGAGAAAGCGAGTGAGTGAGTGATGGAGCGAGTGAGGGAGTGAGTGAGTGACAGAGCGAGTGAGTGACAGAGCGAGTGACGAAGTGAATGATGGAGCGAGTGAGTCATGGAGCGAGTGAGTGACAGAGCCAGTAACGGAGTGAGTAAGTGAGTAATGGAGCGAGCGAGAGATGGAGCGAGTGAAGGAGCGAGTTAGTGACAGAGCGAGTGACAGAGTGAGAGCGAGCGAGTGACAGAGTGAGTGGAAGAATGAGTGAGTGACAGAGCGAGTGAAGGAGTGAATAAGTGACAGAGCGAGCGAGTGGCGGAGCGAGTGACAGAGTGAGAGCGAGCGAGTGACAGAGTGAGTGGAAGAGTGAGTGAGTGACAGAGCGAGTGAAGGAGTGAGTAAGTGACAGAGCGAGCGAGTGACGGAGCGAGTGACCAAGTGAGTTACGGAGCGAGTGAGTTACAGAGCCAGTAACGGAGTGAGCGAGTGACGGAACGAGTAACGGAATGAGTGAGTGAGTGATGGAGCGAAAGAGTGACGGAGCGAGTGACGGAGCGAGTGAGGAAGTGAATGATGGAGCGAGTGAGTGATAGAGCCAGTAATGGAGTGAGTGAGTGACGGAGCGAGCGAGAGATGGAGCGAGTGACAGAGCGAGTGAGTGACAGAGCGAGTGACAGAGGAAGCAAGTGACAGAGCGAGTGAGTGACAGAGCGAGTGACAAAATGAGTGACAGAGTGAGCGAGTGACAGAGCGAGTGATAAAGCAAATGACAGAGAGTTACAGAGCAAGTGACGGAGTGAGTGAGTGAGTGAGTGACGGAGCAAGTGAGTGACAGAGCGAGCAAGTGACAGAGCGAGTGAGTGGAGCGAGTGATGGAGCGAGTGAGTGATGGAACGAGTGACGGAGCGAGTGAGTGACAGAGCGAGTGAGTGACAGAGCGAGCGAGTGACGGAGCGAGTGACGAAGTGAATGATGGAGAGAGTGAGTGACAGAGCAAGCGAGTGACAGAGTGAGTGACAGAGCGAGCGAGTGGTGGAGTGAGTGAGTGAGTTAGTTACAAAATGAGTGAGTGACTGAGCACATGAGTGATGGAGTGAGTGACGGAGCGAGCGAGCGACAGAGTGAGTGACAGAGCAAGCGAGTGACGAAGCGAGTGACAGAGCGAGTGAGTGACAGAACGAGCGAGTGATGGAGCGAGTAACGAATTGCATGATGGAGCGAGTGAGTGACGGAGTGAGTGAGTGACAGAGCGAGCGAGTAACGGAGTGAGTGACAAAGTGAGTGAGGGACCGAGTGAGTGATGGAGCAAGTGACAGAGTGAATGAGTGATGGATCGAGTGGCGAAGTGAGGAACAGAGTGAGTAACGGAGCGAGTGAGTGACGGAGCGAGCACCTGAGTAAGTGACTGAGCGAGTGACTGAGTGAGTGATGGAGTGAGTGACGGAGTGTGTGAGTGATGGAGCGAGTGGCAGAGCGAGTCACTGAGCGAGTGACTGAGCAAGTGACGGAGCGAGTGAGTGAGGGGGCGAGCGGCGCATCTCACCGCTGCCGCGTCTCCTCCTCGCGGCGCCACCGCTGAAGCTTATCCCGCAGATAGGCGCGGTGCGTCTCGGAGCGCAGGCGGTCACTCTCACGCGCGATGTCTGAGGCGTTCTGGATGACGAGCATGTCGTAGACACGCAGGCACGCGTCCTCCACGCCCGTCACAAACTCGCGTGTCACCACCGCCTCCTGCCGGTGCACGCTCATTGTGCGGCAGCAGCGCCGCCAGCGCACAAATCGGCGCACCGCTGCCAGAACAAGGGGCGGAAGGGGGAGAGCGAGCATGGGTGAGCATGCGTGAGAGTGTGTGAGTGAGCATGAGTGAGTAGGTGAGCATCCGTGAGAGTGAGTGAGCATTCGTAAGAGTGAGTGAGCGTGCGCGAGGGAGTGAACGAACGTGCGTGAGCGAGTGAGCACAAGTGAGCGTGCCTGAGTGAGTGAGTTAGCGAGCGAGTGTGTGTGTGTGCGAGCGAGCGATCGTGCGTGCATGCATGAGTGAGCGTGTGTGAGTGAGTGTGCATGAGTGAGTGAGTGAGCGAGCGTGAGTGAGCGAGTGGTGTACCCTGCTGGCAGATGACGATCTTGCGTCTCAGCTGCAGGCAGAGTGCAGCGAGGTGGTCGCCCTGCCAGTACTTGAGCAGCACGCGCGACACTCCCACCTGGAAGCAGAAACATCATCAGAAACATCATCAGCAACATCATCAGCAGCAACATCAGCATCAGCTGCAACATTAGCAGCAACAGCAGCAACAACAACATCATGATTAACAGCAGCAACATCAACATAACAATAATTTACACGTGTAAAATGGCACATTTCTTCCGTATACCCCAATGCGCCACCTGGTATGGATAGCCAGGAAGTAAACCGAAACAGCAGGGTGCACGGCTTTTCAACACAGAAACATCATCTTGCAACACCATCATCATCAGCAGCAGCACCACCAGCAGCAGCAGCAACAATGGTAGTGGTGGTGCATCGTGATCATCATCATCATCATCAGCAGCAGCAGCAACAACAGTGGTAGTGGTGGTGCATCGTGATCATCATCATCAGCAACAATTGTAGTGGTGGTGCACCATAATCATCAGCAGCAGCAGCAGCAGCAGCAGCAGAACAGTGGTAGTGGTGGTGCATCGTGATCATCATCAGCAGCAGAAGCAACAGTAGTAGTGGTGGTGTGTCTGGGTGTGTGTCTATGTGTGTGTCTTCTGCCCCGAATAGGAGACACACATTGTTCCGACATCGGTGCATCCACACAACATCATGGATGTGTAAAGGAGAGCCGACACAAGATTGCAGGGGTCTCGTCCTTTAATCCTTTTCTTCCATCCACACCTGTCCCCAGCCGTCCCAATATCGTTCCCGCCAAAGGCCCCCTCTTCCCGCCCGTTCTCTCCTTATATCTCCTCGATCACCCCTCCCACTAACCCCCCTATTGGTGGGAATCCTTCCCCTGACACCCCTACATCACCCCCCCCCCCCCCCCGGAGAAAAAATAACCGTCCTCGGTTCTGCCTCCCCCATGGACCATTTAAGTCTGCCCATGCCTCCCACCACTGACAGTGACGACAGCCATTAACCCCCCCACAACCATACAATGCAATATAACACAACAAAATCAATTGCGCGGCCTGCCCGGGTCTCCAGCCAGCGTCCCATAACAGCCCGGACATCCACAGGCAGCAGATGACCGTGGCGGCCCCCTCCTTCGAAGGCCCTCTCGTCGTGGTGCCTGGTTCGGTGGTGCCGGTGTCGCCTTGCCTGGCGCCGCTGTCTCTCCGGCCCCCGCTCGTGCCGCCGCTCCGTCAGGCCTCATATGGGGTGCTGTAGGTGACAAGGGAACACAGGGCACCGAACCCCCTGCCGGTCGGCGCGTGGTGGTCGGCGACCTTGGCCTGGGTAGGGATGATGATGATGTTGGCAGTGATGTTGGTGAAGATGACGGTGGAGAGATGTATGGCTTAAGGCGGGTGGGGTGTACAAACCATCGTCGCTTACCCAGTTGGACCTGGACGCACTGCGGTCGGAGTGCTTTAATGACCTCGACCGGCCCTTTCCAGGGTCGGTGCAGCTTTGGTGAGAGGCCAACCGGCACCTGAGGACAGTGTAGCCATGCATGGTCCCCGACTTCAAAGGGCTTGGCTGTCACTGTCCTCTCCCGTATCCGTACATTACTCTCTTGGCTCGTGGCCGATGCGGCCTCGGCTGCTTGGCGGGCCTCTCTCAAATAAATGAGGGAGGTCTTTAGTGCCTTCGGCCATGCGTCAGCTCTTGCGGGAATGTCCGTCAGCTGCACCTCAATAGGCGGAACGGGATCCCGTCCGTACATCAGGAAAAACGGCGAGAACCCCGTCGCCGCGTGCGGGGCTACCCTGTACGCCGCTAAGACCGATGGAATGTGGAGGTCCCAGTTGGAATGGTTTTCGTCCACCACTTGGGACAGCATGGCCGCTATGGTGCGGTTAAGCCGCTCTACCATCTCATCGGTCTGGGGATGATACGGAGATGTTCGGACCTTTTTAGTGCCCAGGATAGAGCAGACATCCTTCAATAGCTGTGAGGAGAAATTCCTGCCCTGATCCGTGAGCAACCGTTCCGGTGCCCCCTTATCAAGGACATAGCCTCCCACGAAGGCATCGGCGATGGTCTGTGCCGTTTGGTCCGGGAGAGCCCACGCCATCGGCCACCTCGTGCAGTACTCGACTCCGACCAACAGGTATTTATTTCCCCGTGGCGTGACCGGCAGTGGTCCCAGGATGTCCAACGCAACCAATTCGTTGACCCTGGTCACCGTGATGGGCTGTAGGGGCGCCCGGCTTACCCGGGGTGGCGGCTTTCGCCGCGCACATTCGACGCAGGTAGCGACCCATCGATGCACGTCAGCGGTCATACCTGGCCAAAAGTACCGACCCTGTAATGTGTACAGTGTCTTCTGCCCCGCCAGGTGCAGCAGCTGGCGGCCGTGTACGTCCATAACCAATTGTTGACGCAGCGACTCCGAAACTACCAGGCATCGTCGGCGCCCTGTCGGGTCCCATCGCATGAGGAGGTCCTCCCATACGATGTACTCCTCCCCCCCTGCCTCTGCTGAGGCACGTAGCATTCGCAGTGGGGCTTCCTCCAGCTGTAGCCATCGCCAATCGTCCAAGGTCAGCCCCAGGTCGTGGTCAGTCAGCTGGACCTCACCCTGTGCGTCCTCCGCCGTGCGTACGGGAGCGATGACTGTCCCCTCCGGCCTCGCCTCCTTGCAGCGTGCCCCGCCTGTGGTGCATGCACAAGGGCCCTGGGGCGCCAGTCGGGACAATGCGTCTGCGTTGGCATGTCTGGTCCCTTTGCGATGCACTACTTGGTACCTGTACTCCTGCAGGCGCTCTATCCATCTGGCCATCTGGCCCAAAGGCTGGTCGATGCGCAGCGAATACTGCAAGGCCGCGTGGTCAGTGCGGACCGTAAATTTGCGACCATACAGGTAGGGTGGGAATTGCTGCACGAAGTGAACGACTGCCAGGAGTTCCCTACGTGTGACGCAGTAGCGCTGCTCCGCTGATGAAAGCACGCGACTACCGTAGGCGATAACCACCTCCCGACCCTGCTGGACTTGCGACAAAACACTGCCGATGCCCACATCGCTGGCGTCCGTGTCCAGGATAAAGGGGAGGCCAAAATCCGGAAAGGCCAATGGCGGTGCATCTGTCAGACGTGAGCGCAGCTGCTGGAATGCCTCTTCCTCCAGAGGGCCCCAATAAAACCTCTGGTTCTTCGCCGTCAACACGTCCAAGGGCTTGGCAATGGTTGCGAAGTTGGGTACAAACCGGCGGTAGTAAGAAACGAAACCCACGAAACGGCGTACCTCTGGAACCGTTGTGGGAACAGCCCAGGCCCTCACGCAGGCCGTCTTTTCCGGGTCTATAGCCACTCCAGACTCACTGACGACGTGGCCCAAGTAGCGTACGGACGACCGCATAAGGTGGCACTTCGACGGCTTGAGCTTCAAGTTCGCGTTCCGGACCTGCAGGAATACCTGACGTAATCGGTCAATGTGTTCCTTGAATGATCGGCTGAAGACAATGACGTCATCCAGGTAGATGAGGCACATTTCCCATTGGAGGCCTGCTAAGGCCAACTCCATTATGCGTTGGAACGTCGCCGGCGCAGTCTGGAGGCCCATAGGCAGGCAGTTGAACTCGAACAGGCCCTGTGGTGTCCGGAACGCTGTTTTAGGCTGGGAGTCCACGTCTAGTTGGACCTGCCAGAACCCGGACAATAAATCCAGCGTACTGAAAAATTTTGCTCCCGCCAGTGCATCCAATGAGTCGTCAATACGTGGTAGGGGATATGCGTTGGCCAGCGTGACGGCATTGAGGTGTCGGAAGTCCACACAGAATCTCAGTGACCCATCTGACTTCTTGACTAGGACCACCAGTGCCCCCCAGGGACTCGAGGATGGAGAAATTATGTCGGCCCGCAGCATCTCCTGCACCACTTGTTGAATGTGCCCTTTTTCCATTGGGCTCATTCTACATGTGTTTTGGCGCAGGGGTGCGGCATCTCCCGTGTTAATGTGGTGCTGGGACAAATTTGTGCGCCCTAGGTCGAACGGTCCCCGGCTGAACACGTCCGAGAACTCATGCAATAACGAGTGCAGCTACTGTTTCTGGTCGGGCGGCAATCCCGGCTCAGGCCCCGCCAGCTGGTCCATCCACAATTCGGCCCCTCTGTCCTCGGACTGGCTGATGCTGCCTACAAGCTCGGGCTCTGTCCCTTGGGCGCCTAGTGACAAGGGACTAACGTGGGCCAGAACTGTTCCCTCCTGCACCGTCGCTGTTCTATCGGAGGTGTTCAGCACCTGAATGAACAGATGCTGGTTCCTCTGTACAATAGTTTCGGCTCCCACCAGCGCATGGCGATCCATGGCAGCTGACGCCGGAGACACCAGGATGGGTGAGTCTGGTCGGGCTGTCACGAGGGGGGACCGATATTGCAGCGGAATCAGCATCTGGGCTGCCGGGGGAATGGAGACAGACTTACTGACCAGAGCCTGCACGTAGGGTACACCCCGGCTGGCCCCCTCCGCCTTTAGGAAATGGAGATGCGTTCCCTGGACTTCGACCCGCCCATTGGCCAGATCGATTTTCATTGGCATCCACCTCAGAAAGTCCGTCCCCAACAGGCAGGGTACGGGCAACGTTGCGGAGACAAGGATGGGTCCTGCTACCGAAAGCTGCCCAATCTGTATCGGGGCTTCAACCTGGCCCAGGAAGCCCATGCTGCCTCCATTTGCTGCAATGAACGTTGTCTTGACGGGGACTAAAGGTCGGATTTTATCCGGCAGCATCTCATGCATGGTGCTCGAGATGATCGTGGCTGATGCCCCCGTATCCACCAAGACACTCCCGCGATTTCACCGACCAGGACCGAGGTTCCTGACGTGGCCGCTACCACCCGCCTTGCCAGCTTCCTCCATTGTGTGGCTGAGTCCGGCCACTGACCAGGCGGCGTCTCGTTATCCTGTGGTGCATGGTGAGATGATGGGGGATGGATGTGAATGGACCGAAGATGGGGTTCCTCCCTTTGGAGTGCGTCGCAGCAGGGTGAGCGCGCCCTTTGTTACATAGTGTGGGCTTCCCCCTGGGTTGCGGGCTGGGCTCTCTATGTGGTGCAAATTGCCCCCCCTTGGTGATGTAGGGTGGGCCCCCTTGTGGTGTGGGGGGGGGGCCCCCCCATTGTAGGGGGCGGTGGGGACTGGGGGGTGGGCCTTCCCGTGAGCCCCTCCCTTCTCCCCTCCCTTTCCTTTGTCACGGGGGCGTGGTCCCCCTGGTTCCGTCTCGCTCCGCCGCAAAGCGGTGGTGAGGCGGGCCGTGGAACTGCTCCAGGGCGCAATGTCAATTTTGTGTGCCGCCTCAGCACACGGGCCGTTGCCCCTGGCAACTCGCCGGCGTTGCAGGTAACTGGTGACGTCACGCCCACCCGCAACGTCACGCCCGCCCGCGAAACCACGCCCGCCCGCGACATCACGCCCGCCCGCGAAACCACGCCCGCCCGCGAAACCACGCCCGCCCGCGACGTCACGCCCGCCCGCGATGCCACGCCCGGCATCGACGTCATTGCCGGCCGCGACGCCACCCCCGGCCGCGACGTCGCTTCCGCCCGCGACGTCACCTCCGCCCGCGAGGTCACGTCCGCCCGCGACGTCACCTCCGCCCGCGACGTCACCTCCGCCCGCGACGTCACCTCCGCCCGCGACGTCACCTCCGCCCGCGACGTCCCTCCCGGCCTCGGCGCGACTCCCGGTGCGGTCCCCGGCCTCGGCGCGATCCCCGACACGGTCCCCGGCCTCGGCGCGATCCCCGGTGCGGTCCACGGCCCCGGCGCAATTCCCGGCGCGATCCGCGACACCACTTTCGGCCGCGACGTCACTTCCGGATGCAACGTCACGTCCGTTCACGACGCCACTCCGGGTCGCGACGCCACTTCTGGTCGGGACACGATCACAGGCCCCGGCGCTATCCCCGGCGCGATCCCCTTCCCCCGACCAGGACAGTGGGGACCGGGAAACGACTCCGCCGGCGCCCACCCCGAGGAGACTCCAGGTGAGTTCGCGGCGTCGGAATTGTAATTGCTCGGCCCGACCGAGAGGACGGGCGGGACGGCGTCACTCGCCTGGATCCTGTCGGCGATCGGCCCCGGCGGGTTCCAGGTGACGTTGGCGGCCTCCAGCTCCGTGCGGCACCCCCTCGCCACATGCCCCTCTCGACCACAACGGTGGCAGACCCACGGGGCGTTCTGTCGGGGGGGCTCAGCGCGATGTTGTAGAGGCAGCTGCCAGCGACGCGGCGGCTGGTCGCGCCCCTTGTCCCTCTGCTCCGCCAGTCCCTGGATCGCCGCGTACACCTCCCGCAGTGATGGCTCTGGCTCAGACGTCGGGGGTCCGTTCCCAGCTGCCCCCCAGGCAGCCTGTGGCGACGGTGCAGGTTCGGCGGTTGGTGTCGCTGGACCCAGTAGCGCCGCGGCAACGGCTCGGCTGTTCCCCCCCGCCGTGCCAGCCACCCGTCCCACGGGTGGCGCCCGGCCCATGACCTGCTCGTGGGCTTGGATGGTCCGGGCAGCCCACAGCGAGGTGCGTTCCTCCAGCGTCACCACGGGCATTACAACGCCGGCGCGGCAAGCGTAGGCGATGAGGTGCTCGACCACGAGGTCCTCGAGCGCTTCTTCAGCCAGGCGTGGGAAAGATCTCCTCGCCAACACGAGCAGCGCACCCCTGTAGGCTAAAGGGGATTCCTTAGCCCCTCGCTGGCGATCCTGGAATCGTTTAAAGGCTCCTTCCGCAGGGAAATAGATCTCCCCCAAAGCCTCATAGGCTGCCTGTAGCATGGACTTGCTGTGCGAGGGAAGGGAGGTGTAAGAGGAGAGTGCTTCTTCGCCCAGAACGGATGGCAGCGCTCATAGTGCCTCTTTGTCTGTCCACTCGAGAGCGTGGAAGGCAGCCTCGAATCGGCGGACAACCCCTCCCAATCTTCTTCCTCAGCCACGAACTTGTCGACGAGCCCGAGCCGACGCGGCCGTCCTGCCACCTGCTCTCCGTGTTGGGTGTTTAGCCCTCGGGGTTTTGGCGGGAGCGGCGGCGGCTGGCGTGACGAGGTTGGTTGCGGCTCCTGCCTGGCTGGCTGGTCGGCCTCCGGGTCCCGTGGCCTCTCCTCCCGTAGTACGCGTGGGGGTGGAGGTCCCGGTGCTGGCGGGCCCCCCATAGGGAGCCTCTGCAGTAGCTCCTGGAGTGCCCTCTCCACGCGGGCCATGCGGTCCTCCATGGGGTCCTCCAGGCGATCCTGGCCCCCTGCTGCTGCTTCTGATAGCAGGCCCCCTTGTTGCCCGGGATGGGAAGGATCCCCGGCCCCTGCTTCCTATTCCCTTGGCTCTTTTCCGCGGGGATTCTTCTTTGTAGCCATTGTAATCCCACCGCTGCCACCAGATATAAAGGAAAGCCGACACAAGATTGCAGGGGTCTCGTCCTTTAATCCTTTTCTTCCATCCACACCTGTCCCCAGCTGTCCCAATATCGTTCCCGCCAAAGGCCCCCTCTTCCCGCCCGTTCTCTCCTTATATCTCCTCGATCACCCCTCCCACTAACCCCCCTATTGGTGGGAATCCTTCCCCTGACAACCCTACAGATGCATGCCGGGTCCAAGAAAGAACATCTGCTAGACTACGTAGTGACGGACCAGCAGATGCGAGCCCATGTCCTTGACACCAGGACCTACCGTGGAGGTGATCTGCCCTCTGACCATCGACTTGTCATCTGTAAGATGCGCCTGCCATTCTTCCACTCCGGTGGTGGGTGTACACCCAGGATCCCATTCTAACCGAAGGTGGCCTGGTCTCAGCTAGCTAATGGAAGTTGCAAGCGAGAATTTAATCATCGCTTGCGGCTGGGGTTGGCATCGTCTCCCACTCCTCCTGATGTTGAGGGTAAATGGGCGAGGTTTAGGACTGTGACTCATGCAGCTGCAATGGCTGCTTTGGGTACGCGGTCCAGACCTCCCCAGACACCCTGGCTGACAGAGGAGGTGCTCATGATGGTTTAGAAAAAGCGACAAGCCCACTCTAATAATCTACAGCATCCCACGTCAGAGAATGAGGAGGCTTACTGCAGCCTTCACTCGGAAGTTCGGAGAGCCGTGAGGCACTGCAAGGTTGGGTGGTGGTCGTGGGTTGCTGAGGAGATGGAGTCTACCTCAATTGCCCGCGATCACAAATCCCTATTTAACTCCATCAAAAAAGTAACCTGCAGCGCCACACCATCATTAGGGGAAAGAATGGTGGTCCAATCTACGACCCCCAGGAACAGGTTTGCAGATTTGCTGAGCATTTCTGTGAGGTCCTGAGGGAGGAGGAATCCCTCAGTCTGGAAAACATAATGGGACAAAGTGGGAGGAGGAAGTCACCCCCTGTGAGTGGCTGGCTGAGGTGCCATCCGTTGAGGAAGTACTGAAGGCAATCCAGAGTCTGAGACGAAGAAAGGCACCAGGCAGATATGATCTCCCGAGCAACATGCTGAGCGAGGGTGGCGTTTGTACGCAGGCTGTCCTACATGACATCAGAACAACAGGGCTACTGGATGGGTTCAGCAGGGTTGGAAGGATGCCCTGGTGGTCCCCCCCTTTAAGAAGGGGGACCGCACAGACTGTAACAACTACAGGGGCATCTCACTCCTCAGTGTGCCGGGAAAGGTCCTGGCAAGGATTATTCAACATCGCCTTGCTAGGCACACTGAGGAGAGGCTTGGGGAGCCCGAATGCGGTTTCAGGAAAGGGCGGTCCGGCACAGATGCCAGATTTTCTGTCCGGCTGCTACAGCAGAGGTGTAGAGAAGTCCAACACGACCTACATATCTGCTTTATTTACCTGGTCAAGGCCTATGATACCATCAGTAGACCTGGGCTCTTGGTTGTTCTTTGTGCTTTCGGAGTCCCTGACCCTCTGCTCACACTCATTAAGGACCTTCATGATGGTGAGCAGGCCCGGGTAAAACTACGTGGCCGGGAGTCAGAGCCATTCCCTGTACACCTTGGGGTGCGACAGGGATGTCCTCTGGCTCAAACATTATTTAACATCTATTTCGACCACGTAGTTCTTGAAGCCTTCAGTAGCTGTACCAGAGGAATTTCCATCTGGTACAGATACAATGGGAGGCTGATCGATGCCCGGGTGCGGTCAAGGAATGGCTCCCTATTGGTCAACCACGTTATGTATGCCGACGACCTGGTAATTGCGGCTCACTCAGAGGAGGAGTTGGAGGCCCTGCTGCTGAAACTGGAGTGTACCATCAGCCCCACCAAAACTAAGCACCTGCCTGGGTATTTTGTACCATCGGGCACTCCACCCCCACAACTCCCAATCGGTGATGGGGCAGTTGTGGAGAGAGTGGAGAGTTTCCTATACCTGGGCAGTGTGCTCATGACCGGCTCCGGTTTACCAGCAGAGGTCTCACTCTGAATCAGTCGAGTGGAATAATCTTTTCATCGGTTGCGTAACACTGTGTGGAAGCTACCTGGTCTGTCACTCCGCACGAAGCTTCGGGTCTTCTCGGCCACAGTCATTCCCTCCCTTCTCTACGCTTGCGAAACGTGGACCCCCTTAAATGGAACATCTCCGCCGGTTAGAAACATTTAGGCTAGCCTGCCTACGATCAATCCTGGGTTTAACCAGGCTGGATTGTGTGAGGAGCTCACAAATCCTCATGAGCTCCTCCGGCAGGCAAGGCTGCATTGGCTGTGTCATGTAGCCCGCATGCCAAAAGAGCTTTTGTTCGGCCGGATCGAGGGGGCTAAATGGGCGCGGCACGGGCTAGAGAAGAGATGGAGTGATGTGGTACAGGAGGATGTAGAGCTGAGTGGACTTGCCGATGACTGGTATCAGTGGTGTCAAGATCGGCCTCTGTGGAGGAGGCTCGTGAAGGACACTACTGGGCAGTTGGAGGCAGTTGCCCTCCAACAACAACAGAGGGCGGAGGAATGACGCTTACAACAACGAGCAGAGCGCCGGGTGGCTAAAGCACAGCAAGTTGGCACAGTAGGGGGCACAGGTGGTGCATCAGCCAGTCATCTCAGTAATTTCAGTCAGTCGACCCGTGGCACCTGGGTCTGCCCCGTAGCCTCTTGCCAGCAGACGTTCGACACATGTGACCTCAAGGTGCACATAGCCTGGCACAAGCGTCGTGGTGACGTCACTGCCACTTAGTGGCGAATGTCGGTTGTTGTTGTGTGTGTGTATCTGGGTGTGTCTGGGTGTGTGTCTGGGTGTGTGTCTGGGTGTGTATCTTGGTGTGAGAATGTCTAGGTGTGTGTCTGGGTGTGTGTCTGGGTGTGTGTCTGGTTGAGTTTCTGGCAGTGCGTCAGGGTGTGCGTCAGGGTGTGCGTCAGGGTGTGCGTCAGGGTGTGCGTCAGGGTGTGCGTCAGGGTGTGCGTCAGGGTGTGCGTCAGGGTGTGCGTCAGGGTGTGCGTCAGGGTGTGCGTCAGTGTGCCCCCATACCTGCCAGCCCTGAAGCTTTGCCACCTGTAGCACTGCCTGGCACGCGTCAGCGTCTCGCTGCCCGGGTCTCCGTGCACTCCACACCAGTGCCGTCAGCTCGGCGTACCTGCTCGCACACACACAGACAAAGGTCCCTCACCGTGAAGCCTTCACCCGCCATCGGGGTAAGTGCCATTAGCGAGCAGAAACTGTGAAGGCCAGCACGGTGCACGAGGAGGTGGGTGGTCAGCACCACGCCCGGCCATCTTTGTCTCCCCAGTGGCGATGATTTATTCACATTCACAGCAGCGCACCAGGTACTCATTTAAAACTGCGTGCTGTGCTAGTAACTATTTGGCACGTTTTTGTTTACGTGATAAACCTTACTAAATTGGCCGTGTCAGGTGGTGGCGGGTTTAGCGACACATTCATATTTACGCGATCTAACCCAAATAAACTCCATTACGGGTTGAACTAAACTATTTTATGTTACCAGGTGAAGCACACTGAGATTTTTAGAAGCGACCTGGCTATCAAGTGGCTTATCACGTAGACATTTTGAGCAGCAGCCAAATACTGTAAATGCATGATTCTAAATGTGGAAGGAAAAACCGGAGGACCCAGAGAAAAATCCACGCGACCACTGAGAAAACACGCAAACTCCAAATATACAGCAGGCATCGTAAGGGTCGGGATCGAACCCACGACCTCCTGTATACCAGGCGAGGTTGTTAACATCTCACAGCCACAGCGGCGCCCTTTAAGGTTGAGTCGTCTAGAATAAGAACCTCACTGGAAACCCAAGCATCACGCCTCCTGGGTATGACGTTCGTCCTCTAAGACACTGGTGGTGGTGGCGCACCCATCAACCGCATCAGAACATCAGCAGGCCGATGCGCACATCTCATCTCTTTATAAATGGTCGTTGTGTGTGGTTTGTTGTCCTTCCCCCGTGCCTCCGGTGAGTGCAGTTGGCTACATACGTTGCCGAAAGAATTTCAATGTACATACACACAAACTCATTCATACGTGGAAAATAAACGACATAAGCCAGTCGTGCAATTGTGGCCATGCAACACAAATGAGTAACCAAGTGTAATACCGTTGAGGACTCTTGGACACCCGGGGTTGAGGCACACGTATTTATTCCGCAACAGTTGTCACAACCGCGGACATACAATACTGGAGGGGGTATCGGCCCCCTCACACCGGCTAGCTGGGAATACACTGCTAGCTATCTCTGACCTACCTCCTAGTCCTCCACTAACGGGCTAGGGGAGGCTGTCTGGCCCGACACTGGTAAGTCGGGCTACGGTACCTGGAGTCCCAGAGCACTAGCTCTGGTTCTCGGGACCACGCTGCTGGCTCGGTCCTGCGCGGCCCTGACAAGGGCGGCGTCCCAGGGGAGTCCAGGGCTCTAGCTAGACGATCTTCGGTCTTCACTGGTTTAGCTTTAACATTCTGCCCCGAGCCCTCTGACACATCCCCCTTTATACTCAACCCCCGCTGAGGGGTGGGGCCCCGGGCTGCCTGGTGCGGACGTCGTTGAGAGCACCCCCCCCGTGCACTCACGTAGCCCCGCCCACTGTGTTTGTTTCCCATAAGCTGCCATGCATAACGGCTCTCTCTCTAACACCCCTACATCACCCCCCCCCCCCCGCATAGCTTGCAGCCGTCCCGGCTGCCAACATACAAAAAAAACGACAATAAAAGCGCATTTACCCCCTGACCGCGCGTGTGCCTCACTATTTTTCAACAATAACAAGAACAACACAACAAGAACGCAACAGCAAGAAGAGAAAACAACCCGACGCACCCCCGATTAAATACGAATTCCGTAAAAACAGTCTATACACAATTTGCAGGGAACCCACCACACACACAACACGCAATGAACACAACCTATGTACACATCTTCCGGCCTCACAACAGTCTGCGCATTTTAGCGCGTGTCCGTGCAGCGGGCCCCTCACATGGGGTAACCCCGGGTGGTGGACCGTCAGGTGGCAACTGTCCGTCTCGGAGTGAGTCCTCATCCGACGCCGCGTGACCCTTGGCATCCCCAGGAGGGGTGATCGGGTGTGAGCCCGTCATTCCTGATGCACCTGGAGGTGGGACAGCCGGCAAGGCATTAGGTGAGTGCGACGGAGACGGACCCAGTGAGTCGTTCGACCCCCCACATGTTTGGCCACGCGTGTGTGAAGTGGGGATGTGTACCGCAACGAAGGGTTTTAATCTAGAGGGGTGGACGAACCACCGCCGCTTCCCCCATTTGATGCGCACGCACTGCGGTCGCAAAACCTCGACCACCTCCACAGGGCCCCGCCACGGCCGCACCAGCTTAGAGGAGGTTGCGAGTGGCATCTGGGGACAGTGCAGTCATGCCTCGTCCCCCGGCTTCCACTGCAGCATGTGCGCCCGACCCAGTCTGAGCCGCTCATTCGCTTTCTGACGGAGGTCAGAGTTTTGCATGGCAGCATCCCGTGCCTCTGTCAATTTGGCCAAATTACATTTTACATGGTCAGCCAATTTAGTTTTTCCCTGAGGCACGGGGATCTGCAGCTGGGCATGAACAGGCGGGTCAGGTTCGCGGCCGTACATGAGGTAGAAGGGTGAAAATCCCGTAGCCGCGTGGGGGGCCATCCGGTACGCCGCCAATACCCCTTGAATTTGCAAGTCCCAATCGGTCTGTGAGTCCGACACCTGCTGTGACAACATTGACGCGATGGTCCGATGCAGACGCTCGACCATCCCGTCAGTCTGCGGGTGATACGGGGAGGTACGAATTTTCTTCGTGCCCAGGAGCTCACAGACTTCTTTGAGCAATTTACCGGAAAATTTTTTGCCCTGGTCGGTCAGCAGCCGCTCCGGAGCACCTTTGTCCAGGACATAACCCTGAACAAAGGCCTCCACGATGGCTGCTGCCAACTGGTTGGCAAAGGGCCAGGCCATAGGCCAGCGTGTAAAATACTCCACACCAGTTAACAAATATCTATTGCCCCTGGGTGTGGCGGGGAATGGGCCCAAAATATCCAGCGCGACGAGTTTGTTAACTCTGGACACTTTGATTGACTGCAAGGGTGGGTTAGACACACGTGCTGGCGGTTTTCGTTGCGCGCACCGAGGGCATGACCCCAGTAAATCCCCGACATCCTTCGTCATGCCTGGCCAAAAATAATCGAGTTGGAGTAAGGCGAGGGTCTTTTGGGTCCCCAGGTGTAGGAGGCGCTCATGTGCGGCCCACACCGCCTTGCCCCGCAACCCCGAAGGGACCACCAGCCGATGTCGATGGGATTTTCCGTCCCAGTGCATCAGCAGACCATGCACCAATTCCCATGCGTCGGCATCACCCCTGCCCTGCCCAGCACAGCCGACGCGACGGCGCAACCCGAGGAGAGAGGTATCCTCCATCTGGAGGCGCCCCCATTCATTGACGGGCATCCCCAACAGGGAATCATTTCCCTGTTGTGCGATTGAATTTGGAACCAATGTTTCGTCGTGGCCGGCGGCCGCCAGGACCGGAACCGGTATGTCCCCTGCTGGCCTGCAACGTCCCGACCCCAGGAGGTATGCACATTCGGAGGTGGTTGGCATGCGCGACAGAGCGTCAGCATTTGTGTGGCGAACGCCCTTACGGTAGGTGGTTTCAAAATCCTAGGTGGTTTCAAAATCCTGGAGGATCTCCAACCATCGGGACAATTGTCCCGATGGCTGTTGAACTCGCAGGGCGTACTGCAGTGCCGCATGATCTGTGCGGACGGTGAAATGCCGACCGTACAGATATGGGCGATACTGTTGGATGAAATAGACAATTGCCAACAGTTCCCGACGGGTGACACAATATCTTTGCTCCGCCGGAGACAACACCCGACTGCCGTACGCAACCACCCGTTCCACGCCGTCAACCACCTGGGAAAGCACGCCCCCAATACCTGTGTTGCTCGCATCGGTGTCGAGCAAAAAAGGCTTAGAAAAATTGGGGTAACTCAAGGGAGGAGCTTTTACCAGGGCGTCCCGAAGGGAGCAGAAAGCAGCCTCCTCCTCCTGACCCCAGTGGAACCGAACCCCTTTTGATGTTAAAGCATGTAGGGGTTTCGCAATCGTCGCAAAATCTGCGACGAAACGTCGGTAATATGACGCGAAGCCAATAAAACTCCTGACCTCTCCCACCGAGGTGGGAGTCGGCCAGGAGCTGACGCACTGCGTTTTGGCGGGATCGGTAGCAATACCTGAGCGCCCCACGATGTGTCCCAAATAACGCACCGAATCGTGTAACAGATGACATTTTTGGGGTTTGAATTTCAAATTAGCAGCCCGCATCTTTAGGAAAACCGCCCGCAACCTCTGGAGATGTTCGTCAAAAGTTTTACTAAAGACGATAACGTCATCCAAATAAATCAGGCACGAATCCCATTGCAATCCAGCCAAAACCAATTCCATCAAACGCTGGAAAGTTGCCGGCGCTGAGTGGAGTCCCATCGGCAACCGGTTGAATTGGAACAGGCCGTGCGGTGTACTGAAAGCAGTTTTAGGCTTTGAATCATCGTCCAGAGGAAGCTGCCAGAATCCCGAAAGTAAATCCAATGTGGAGAAGAATCGCGCTCCCGCCAAGGCGTCCAGCGATTCGTCCATCCGTGGGAGCGGGTATGCGTCGGCAACCGAAATTTTGTTAAGGCGCCGAAAATCAACGCAAAACCGCAACGAGCCGTCCTGCTTTTTAACCAGGACGATCAGCGCTCCCCAAGGGCTGGTGGAAGGAGAAATGATGTCGGCGGCTAACATGTCATCAATAGCCGATTTGACATGGTCCTTTTCGGCGGGACTTAACCGAAACGGATTCTGGCGTATTGGCGCGCTGTCACCCGTATCAATATGGTGACGCAGCAGATGAGTGCAACCCAAATCGTATTTGTCCCGACTGAAAGCGTCGGAAAATTCCCGCAGTAGCGTTTTAAGCTGTTGACGCTCTGAATTTGACAGGTCCGTCGATCCCGCACAAAGCGCCTCGAGCCACCCTTCATCGCTGTCCGAATGTGGTCGCGGTGCAGGGACAGCACTCACATGATTCACGACGGGTTCCTCACAGGGCACCGGCGTCGGGTGAGCAAGCACGGTCCCCTGTGGGACCACCACCGTCTGCGAGCCCACATTGAGGACCGCGATGAAGGGGTCTCCGTCCCCTCTTACTATGGTCTGGGCCGGAAGTAAATGAGGTCCACTAACCCCAGCCCTAGATGGCCCCAGCAGAACCCCTTGGGCCCCAATGCTCTTAGCGAAGGGCCGCCGAAGTTTCAAAGGAACCAACATTTGTGCCCCCGGAGGAACGCGCACCGTTCTATCTACAAACGCCGGCACCGTTGCGAACGCCGTCCGACTCGTACCGGGGGATGGCAGAAACGCCATGCGTCGGCCCGACGGGAGCTCAATGCATTCCTGGTCGATTAATATCCTAATCGGCATTGTGGCCAGGAAGTCCGTCCCCAGCAGGCACGGAACCGCCAGCGAGGAGGAAACAAAAATCGGCCCAGACAATTTAATATCCCCGATACAAATTAGGGCTCGAATCTGTCTGATGATGCCAAGTGAGCCCCCGTTAGCAGCAAAGAATGGCACGTTAACAGGCATCAAAGGACGGCTCTGGGCAGGGAGAATATTGTAAATTAACTCCAAAATAATGGTCCCCGATGCTCCCGTATCGACCAGGATGCGCACCTCGACCCCGTCGATGTGTCCCACAATGGCCGACCACCCCGACGACGCGGCTACAACACGATGGGCCAACACGGATCACTGGCTGGGTTCAATCTGAGTACCCAGAGCGGTGCGTGTTGGTGCGATGGTGCGCGATATTGGCCCCCCAATCGGTGCGGTGTATGAGTGTGTGGCGGGTGTGTGCGTGGGCCAAACATGTGAGGTGCCGCGACTCGCCGGGTTATGATGATGGAGCTTGGGAAGAGGGCCGGCGTCCCGTCGATGTGTCGTCCAGCGCTGCCGAGGAGAGCGGCACCCCGAGGCGACATGGCCCCGGATGCCGCAGTTGTAGCAGCGCGGGAGCGCTGGTGACGATGATGGATTATCGGGATGGCTCGAGCCGCCCCGGTCCGCCCGTACTCCCGCTCCCTGCCGCCGTTGATGGTCGATGGCGCAGATCTCCTCCGCCGGGAGGGTGGCTGCGGCCACGGTACGCCCGCTCGCCGCCTTGCTGGCCTTGCGTCGTTGCGTGAGCAGGTTTGCGTGGAGGAGTCGTGCTGCTTGGAGGGAGCACATTTCTGCGTCGTCCTGTGCGACGATGACGATCTCCAAGTCGTCCGCCAGCAGGAGTATCTTCTCTGTAACCATGGCGTCGACACCTTCGTTGTCCATCCGTGGAAAGGCCGCCTTTGCCAGTGCCAGGAGGCTTGTGCGGTACGCCAGAGGCGACTCCTTTGCCCCCCGCTGGCGATCGTAGAAGAGTTGGCGACAGTCTGACGGCGAACCGTAAACTGCAGCCAGCACCTGCATCGCCGTCTGCAGCGTAGAGCGCCTCTCCTTCGGTGCCGATGTTAAAGTGGCGAGGGCGTCGGTGTCGAGGAGTGCTGGCAGCGCGCGGAGAGCCTCGGCGTCCGTCCACTTCGCCATCTCCTGGTGAGCGAGGAAGCGCCGCTGGAAGCCGCCCCAGTCGCCTTCCTCGCCCACAAATTCTTTGAGTGGAGGCAGTCGCTGATGTAGCGCAGCGGCTGCCGCAGAAGGTCGCCCTTCCTCATCCCCCTCACCCGGCTCTGCTTCGGCGCGCACGACCGATGGCATCGCCGGTCGCACCCGTGGTGACGTCCCGTCTGTTGCCGATGACGCGGCAGGTACTGTATGCCCGCTGTTGGACGCGATGCTCAGGCCGGCCACGCCCTCAACTGCAGCTGCGGTAATGGCGGGATTTTCAAATTGGTGTTCCGCCGAAATGGCGGGAAGGCGCTGTGGTCGTCGGCTTTCGTCACCCCGTGGCGGTCCAGCAGCCCCCAGCTGAGTGATGTGGTCCAGCATGCTGGCAGCGGCGTGCAGCAGCTCCATCAGCTTGGCGTGCGCCTGCCTCAGCCCCTCTGCCGACACCTCTCCACCCTCCTGTTGCTGCGGCGTAGCCGTATCTGGCCCCGACCGCTCCATGCTCTCTTCACCCGTCCCGGGCTCTCCGACTGCAGCGGTGTCCTCCGCCCCCGGTATCCTGACCCGAGCTGACCGGCGCGTGTCCATGTTCATAGATTTTTACTTCTGACACCAGATGTAATACCGTTGAGGACTCTTGGACACCCGGGGTTGAGGCACACGTATTTATTCCGCAACAGTTGTCACAACCGCGGACATACAATACTGGAGGGGGTATCGGCCCCCTCACCCGGCTAGCTGGGAATACACTGCTAGCTATCTCTCACCTACCTCCTAGTCCTCCACTAACGGGCTAGGGGAGGCTGTCTGGCCCGACACTGGTAAGTCGGGCTACGGTACCTGGAGTCCCAGAGCACTAGCTCTGGTTCTCGGGACCACGCCGCTGGCTCGGTCCTGCGCGGCCCTGACAAGGGCGGCGTCCCAGGGGAGTCCAGGGCTCTAGCTAGACGATCTTCGGTCTTCACTGGTTTAGCTTTAACATTCTGCCCCGAGCCCTCTGACACATCCCCCTTTATACTCAACCCCCGCTGAGGGGTGGGGCCCCGGGCTGCCTGGTGCGGACGTCGTTGAGAGCACCCCCCCCCATGCACTCACGTAGCCCCACCCACTGTGTTTGCTTCCCATAAGCTGCCATGCATAACGGCTCTCTCTCTAACACCCCTACACAAGTAGCAAACCCATAGAGATACATAGATTCATAGAGATACATCCAGATACACAGAGACACATACAATCATATAGCGACTCAGAGATACACAGACACATACAATCCCATAGCGACTCGTAGAGATACACAAAGACCCATAGAGGTACAGAGGCACACAGATAAATACAATCCCATCGTGACTCACATACAGAGACCCATAGAAATATAGAGACACATAGAGACAAATATAATCCCATTCCGACTCACTGAGATACAGAGACACATAGAGATACAGAAAGACACACAGAAATGTATTAAAAACAAACCACTGTGGTGCGTTTGTGGCCAAGCAATCCAATCATCTCTGGACTGCAGAATGAACACACTGTGGTCTCTGCTCCTTCACTCTATATATGCATGTTGAAAACATATTTTGCACTGTACTTGGCCAATAGCTACAACAACAGCAGCTACAGCAGCTACAGAAGCAGCAGCTGCAGCAGCTGCAGCAGTCGACCTCGGCATGGAGCCCCTGAAGCTGACTGTGGTGGTATGCAAGAAGTGAGTGGATGGAGTCAGCCTGACGGAGGGCCTGGACCGGCTCAGGGCATTGGCCACCGACGTTGCCCGTGGACCGGGGGAGGTATACGAATCTCGGCTCGCCGGAGGTCACGAAGCGCGGCGTCGCCGACTGCTGTGCTGCTGCCGAACAACGGCAGGCCTCAAAATGGGAGGTCCCGAGACGCCGAGTGGCCAGTGACAAACGGCGCCTCACAAATAAATGTAAATTATTATTGGTAGATGTGTAGTAACGTTGATGGTATCATTATGCTGTTAGTGTGGTGACCGAGTTAAGTCATTATGGTGGATGGCGCCACCTGCTGGTGATGCACGTCGCTCTCTATCACCAGACATGGGTTGCCATGGAAGCGGAACATGGGGAATGGTTCTGGTGAGGGTTGAAGGTGAACAGGTGCGGATGTGCTGCCCGGTGTTAACCGGAGAGGGCACGTGACCGGCACGGGGTAGCAAGGGGACCCGAAAAGGGACCCGAGGGGTACCTGATACGAGCCGGGAGCCTTCTGGCAAAATCTAGAACGGGGCGGGGCCGAGGGCGGGGCGAGGCCGTGCTGAACGGGATAAAGGGGAAGCCCCGACAGTGATCGGGGCTCATATGTGAAATTAACCCTGGGTACTACGTCTTCACTCGGCATCGTGGGTCAGGCAGCACGTCGGCTGACTGACCCGTTCGTGTTGCCTGCGACTCCAGTGCATGCCTCCGTGAAGAACACTACAGCTGTATTAGCGCACAGGCAAGAGCGCGTGCACACGCACGCACATGCGTGCAAACGGACGCACACGCATGCACACGCACATGCAAGCATACACACACACACGCACGTACGCGCACACACACCATGACACCCAAATACAAATAATACCAATACCCGCCATTCACCACTAAGTGACGGTAACGTCGCCACAGCATCTGTGCCAGGCCAGGTGCACTTTGAGGCCACGTGAAGTATCGTAGGCTCGCTCTCAGAGGTCTCGGGACAGATCCAGCAAGTGCTATGGATTGGCTGACTGAGATAACTGGTAGATGCACCAGCTGTACTGTGCCAACTTGCTGCATTTTAGCCGCCCGGCACTCCACTCGTTGCTGTGATCATCGCCCCTCTGCCCTCCATTGTTGCTGGAAGGCGACTGCCTCCAACTGTCCAGTAGCACCCTTCATGAGCCTCCTCTTGACACCGCTAATACCAGTCGTCGGCAAGTCCACTTAGCTCCACATCCTCTCGTACCACATCAGTCCATCTCTTCTCCAGCCCATGTTGTGCCCGTTAATGGTCATCTCCACCTTGCCACATGATGTTGTCCTCTGCAAACCTGCAGACCTACTCCTGGGGGTCAGATATCGGATTACTATTTTTTCCCTTAAGGATGGTGATAGGTGAGGTGCTGCAAGTTATTTTTTATAGAATTAAATAGTAATTTGTGATTGACGGCTACTGAGGCAGATTCCATCTCAGCAGCCCACGCCCACTACTCATCCTTGCAGCACCGCACGGCTCTCCGAATGTCCGAGCGAAGGCTGCGGTAAGCCTCCTCATTCTCCGATGTTGGGTGTTGTAGACGATGGTAGTAGGCCTGTCGTTTTCTGTCAACCAGCCAGAACACCTCCTTCAGCCAGGGTCTCTGGGGAGGTCTGGACCACATACCCAATGCAGCCATTCCTGCTGCATGAGTGACAGTTCTGAACCTCACCCATTTCCTCTCAGCATCAGAAGGAGGGGGGCATGATGCTAACCTCAGCTGCAGGCGATGTTGAAATTCCTGCTAGCAACTATCCTCAGATAGCTGAGCCCAGGCCACTGTGGGCTTGAATGGGATCCTAGATGGATACCTACCACCGGAGTGGAAGAATGGCAGGCGTATCTTACAGATGGCTTGTCGATGGTCAGTGGGCAGATCAGTTCCATGGTAGGTCCTCATGTTAAGGACATGGGCACGCATCTGCTGTCCGTCACTATATAGTCCAGGAGATGTTCTTTCTTGGACCCGGCGTGCATCCATGATGTGTAGATGAACTAATGCCAGAACAGCGTGTTCATAATTACAAGCCCATGGGCTGCACATACGTCTTACAGCCTCCTACCGTTGTTATTGAGCTGATCTTGCCCATGCCTTCCGAACACTCCAACCCAGGTGTCTGCATCATGATCCACTTGGGCATTAAAGTCACCTAACAGGATGACTCTATCCCTAGGGGCCACTTTAGCTAGCACCCGGGACAGGAGGTTATTGAAGGCGTCTGACTCATCAGCCTTGTCTGCATCCATCCACTGATATTCATCTTCAGCGTGGACATAAGTAACCACGACCACTACTTCTCGCCTCTTGTTTATGGAGAGGCCAGCCCACAGTAGCATGGGACTCACAGCTTCTTATACCTCACCGCCACGCTCCCACACCCCCCTCATGCTTGTTCAAAAGAAGTGCCACTCCCTGCTGTTTAGTAGTTTCCTCTCCCAAGTGGAGTACTGTCCACCCCTTATGATGACTGGAGCCAGAACCGGTCCAGTGGACCTCCTGTGTTCCACAAAATTCCCGACAGAAGAGTGGAAGCCTCTCCTCCGCAACGAGTGTCCACACACATACGTTCTCACACATACGTTCTCACATGCGCACACACACACACACATATGCACACATGCACACACGCACATATGCACACATGCACACACGCCACACATGCACACACACGCCACACATGCACACACACGCCACACATGCACACACACTCCAAGCTGGCACAAACATGCACTACAAAGACAAAGATCCCCAGTGTAGCCTTACCAGACTGTTGGGGCAAGTGCTGTTCGCGAAGAAACCTATAAATACTGGCACAACACACGGGGTGGTGGGTGGCGAAAACCATGCCCGTCTGCCTTTGTCTCTCCAGTGGCGATGTTTTTACACACCATACCAGGTACTCAATTTGAGGCTGAGTCGACCTAGGGGAGGCCCAGGACCAGTTCAAATAATCGTTCCTAGAGAATCGAACTCGGGTCACCAGGTTCATAGCGCAGTGCATAACCACACACACACACGCAAAACCCTCGTGTAGCCTCTATATAATTAAGTGGAGAACCTCACGTAATGCGATGCACTTAATTTGTGCTGTCACTGGTGACTGGGATGAGACCATCAAATCGCTAGAGACCGCGGTGTAACTACAACTCAGTCTATAGATCTGTTTGTGAGTGTATGGATCATTATGTAAATCTATGATTGTCTATGTATGTCTAAGACTCTATGCAAGTCTATTGGTTTATATGAGTCTATGGGTCTATATCTGAGTCTATGGGTCTCTATGCGAGTCTATGGGTCTCTATGCGAGTATATGCGTCTCTATGCGAGTATATGAGTATCTATGCGAGTCTATAGGTCTCTATGTGAGTATATGGGTCTCTATGCGAGTCTATGAGTCTCTATGTGAGTCTATGGGTCTCTATGCGAGTATATGAGTCTCAGACGGTGCCGGCTCCGCACCTCTGACCTCGAGGCCGCTCGGCTCCACCCTCGGACAACAACAAAATCTATCGACACGACCTTGCGACCCTGTGACCCCGGCTGCCAACAGGGGCAACGCGGCGGGCCAGGGGCGGGCGAGCAGCCTGGGAGTGGCCGGAGAACAGCGAGGGAGCGGCGAGGGAGCAGCATGGGAGTAGTGGGTATGGCACTAGCTCATTCGTTCACTAGCTCACTCGCCCACTCGCTCATTCACTCATTCCCTCGCTCACTCGCTCGTTCGCTTATTCACTAATTCACTAGCTCACTCGCTCAGTCACTCGCTCATTCAATCGCTCGTTCACTCATTCACTCGCTCGTTCAGTCACTCGCTCGTTCAGTCACTCGCTTGTTCAGTCACTCGCTCGTTCAGTCACTCGCTCGTTCAGTCACTCGCTCGTTCACTCATTCACTTACAAACTCCCTCCCCCCGTCTTACTTACCTAGCGCTGACTCAACGCAGACTCACCACCCGCTCACTGCCACCCGCCGTCTCCATGGGTCGGCAGGATTCTGGGCGGCCCGCGTCGTCCACCCCACTGCTGGCACGCTCGCTTGCCGACCCGGTAGCTCGCTGAGCCTGACACCGGACTGGCTCCTCCGCGTGTAAAGCGGTCACACGTGTCCCGCGTGCCCCCCCCGCGTATCCACCGCTCGCTCGCCCCCGGCTCCCGTCCCAGCCCCGGCGAAGCCACGGCGCAAAGCTCCCCGATCGGCGTGCATGGGCGAGCCTGGTCCCATCACGATGGCCGATTCTGCCTGTCCAACCATCGCCGCCTTCATCGTCGTCGTGATGACGGAGCATGCATCATCATCACCATCACCGATAATTCCAGTCAAGTCTCTCTTCTCTCTCTCGCTCACTCTTCCTTTCTCTCGTGAGCGAGTCAGCAAAAACGTATGGACGAGTGTTCATAGCGGTCGCACGTTTTGCGTTGCATCCAGGGCTTCTCCAGGGCTCCCCTACAGCTTCTCTAGAGCTCCTCTAGAGCTCCTCCAGGGCTCCTCCAGGGCTCCTCCAGGGCTCATCTAGTGCTCCTCTAGGGCTCCTCTAGAGCTCGTCCAGAGCTCCTCCAGGGCTTCTCTAGGGCTCCTCTAGGGCTCCTCTAGAGCTCGTCCAGAGCTCCTCCAGGGCTCCTCTAGGGCTCCTCTAGGGCTCCTCCAGGGCTCCTCTAGAGCTCGTCCAGAGCTTCTCCAGGGCTCATCTAGTGCTCCTCTAGGACTCCTCTAGGGCTCCTCCAGGATTCCTCTAGAGCTCCTCTAGAGCTCGTCCAGAGCTCCTCCAGGGCTCATCTAGAGCTCCTCTAGAGATTGTCCAGAGCTCCTCCAGGGCTCATCTAGTGCTCCTCTAGGGCTCCTCTAGGGCTTCTCTAGAGCTCCTCTAGAGCTCGTCCAGAGCTCCTCTAGAGCTCCTCTAGAGCTCCTCTAGAGCTCCTCCAGGGCTCATCTAGAGCTCCTCTAGGGCTCATCTAGTGCTCCTCTAGGGCTCCTCTAGGGCTCCTCCAGGGCTCCTCTAGAGCTCGTCCAGAGCTTCTCCAGGGCTCATCTAGTGCTCCTCTAGGGCTCCTCTAGGGCTCCTCCAGGATTCCTCTAGAGCTCCTCTAGAGCTCGTCCAGAGCTCCTCCAGGG
Source organism: Lampetra fluviatilis (assembly GCF_964198595.1). Classification (NCBI taxonomy): domain Eukaryota; kingdom Metazoa; phylum Chordata; class Hyperoartia; order Petromyzontiformes; family Petromyzontidae; genus Lampetra; species Lampetra fluviatilis. The sequence goes on along the minus strand of NC_136325.1, from coordinate 712,385 downwards.
CTCATCTAGAGCCCCTCTAGAGATTGTCCAGAGCTCCTCCAGGGCTCATCTAGTGCTCCTCTAGGGCTCCTCTAGGGCTCCTCTAGGGCTTCTCTAGAGCTCCTCTAGAGCTCGCCCAGAGCTCCTCTAGAGCTCCTCTAGAGCTCCTCCAGGGCTCATCTAGAGCTCCTCTAGGGCTCATCTAGTGCTCCTCTAGGGCTCCTCTAGGGCTTCTCTAGAGCTCCTCTAGAGCTCGTCCAGAGCTCGTCCAGAGCTCCTCTAGAGCTCCTCCGGGGCTCATCTAGGGCTCCTCTAGAGCTCCTCTAGGGCTCTGAAACGCTGCCTTCCTGCCTAATGCCAGCGCCGTGGCTGTGGCGAAGCGAACAGAAGCTGAGTGAACGGGCGGGACAGACGCAGACATGCTGGCTGTTTAAATATCACCCCCCTCCTCCTGCTGCTACCACACAATGGGGCAGGGAGGGGTTGGGCGCTCAGCCCATACCTCCACCCCCCAGCTCCCCCCACCCTTTAGCCTCTCTCCTCCTCTCATCCTTTATGAGTGCGCCAGGGCCCGTGCGTGGGGGAAGTGGGGGGCGAGCGGGCCCGGGCGTGTGGCAGAGGATGCCCAGGCAGACGAGGAGGGGGCCGAGGGGAGAGGCGCGCTGAGCGAGAGACGAGCGCGCACGCACATGTCAGGCGATGGAGAGGGGGGGAGGTGGATCGTGGGCGGAGGAGGTAGGAGGAGGGGGGAAGAGGTAGGAGGAGGGGGGAAGAGGTAGGAGGAGGGGGGACGAGGGAGGCTGCATTAAATCATCGGTCTGCTTCACGTTTGTCAGTGACGTCACCCTCCTCCCAACCTGCCCTCTGTCGTGAACGCTCTGGACGCTGCACCCCCCCACCACCACGATCGCTCATCGGCACCGCTCCATCAATAACCATTACAATTACACACAGACGACACGCAGACAAAGATCCCCCGTGTAGCCTGTAACCGACTGTTGGGGAAAGTGCTGTAAGCAAGCAGCACCTATATGAAGGCCGGCACAGCCCACGAGAGGGTGGGTGGACAGCAGCACCCCCGGCCGCCTTTGTCTCCCCAGTGGCGATATTTAAACACCGCACCAGATACTCATTTGAGGTTGAATAGACCTTGGGGAGGCCCAGGACTGGCTCAGATATTCGTCCCAGGTGTGAGCGAGAATCAAACTCGGGTCGCCGGGTTCACAGGGCAGCACGCGAACCACTACACCACCGCTCCCCACAATTACACACAAAAACAAAGATCCCCCGATTAGCCTTAACAGACTGTTGGGGAAAGTGCTGTTAGCTCCTGATGTTGCCCGTGAGTGGGATTTGAACTCGGAGCAACGCAACACGCAAATAACTAGTGACATAATTCGTACACACACACACACAGCGTCTCTCTCCCTATGGATTTTTCTCAGGGCCCTCCGGTTTTTCCCTCCACATTTAGAATCAACATCAACCCGTTCAGAATATTTGGCTGCGACAAATGTCACATGATGATGATAAGCCACTTCCACACACACCCACGTGTACACAACCCACCCACGTGTGCACACACATGGAGAGGTAGTGTCGCGGTTAGCGCACTGCGCTACGAAAATAGCGAGCTGAGAGAATCGTCAACACTAGTAACGATTATCTGAACCGGTCCTGGGCCTCCTCTAGGTCGACTCAGCCTCAAATAAGTACCTAGTGTGGTGTATGAACATCGCCACTGGGGAGACAAAGGCGGCTGGTCGTGGTGCTGGCCACCCACCCCATCGTGTGCCGTGCCGGCCTTCATAGGTGCTCGCGAAGAGCACTTGCCCCAACAGTCTGTTAAGGCTATACGGGGGAACTGTCTTTGTACACGTGTATGCACACGTGTGCTATATAGCAGCTCAGCGGGCCTTACCTGGTAAAATAAAATAGCTAGTAAATATGAGCATGATTCACTCCACCGGTTACATTTCAAGCTGTCTTTTGTTCAAAAAGGAGAGAATTGGACAGGCATCCAGGACGGGTCATCAATAGCAACAACGCCAGAGCCAAGTGCCACGTGGAAAGCAAACAGAAACCAGAGCGGCGACACCGGGACAAACAAACGTTGCGTGACCTGGTTCAGCTGCAGGAGCCCAGTCGGGTTCGGATATAAACTAAACTATAAAACTACGTGCCACCGCTCCCCCACCATACCACCGTGCCACAACTCCCACACCGCACCACCGTGCCACCGCTCCCCCACCGCACCACCGTGCCACAACACCCACACCGCACCACCGTGCCACCGCTCCCCCACCGCACCACCGTGCCACCGCTCCCCCACCACACCACCGTGCCACAGCTCCCCCACCGCACCACCGTGCCACCGCTCCCCCACCACACCACCATGCCACAACTCCGCCACCACACCACCGTGCCACCGCTCCCCCACCACACCACCATGCCACAACTCCACCACCACACCACCGTGTCACAGCTCCGCCACCACACCACCGTGCTACCACTCCCCCACCGCACCACTGTGCCACCGCTCCCCCACCGCACCACCGTGCCACAGCTCCCCCACCGCACCACCGTCCTACCACTCCCCCACCGCACCACCGTGCCACCGCTCCCCCACCGCACCACCGTGCCACAGCTCCCCCACCGCACAACCGTGCCACCGCTCCCCCACCGCACTACCGTGCCACCACTCCCCCACCGCGCCACCGTGCCACAGCTTCCCCACCGCGCCACCGTGCCACAGCTCCCCCACCGCGCCACCGTGCCACAGCTCCCCCACCGCACCACCGTGCCACCGCTCCCCCACCGCACCACCGTACCACAGCTCCCCCACCGCACCACCGTGCCACAGCTCCCCCACCGCATCACCTTGCCACCGCTCCCCCACCGCACCACCGTGCCACAACTCCGCCACCGCACCACCGTGCCACCGCTCCCCCACCGCACCACCGTGCCACAGCTCCCCCACCGCACCACTGTGCCACAGCTCCCCCACCGCATCACCTTGCCACCGCTCCCCCACCGCACCACCATGCCACAACTCCGCCACCACACCACCGTGCCACCGCTCCCCCACCACACCACCGTGCCACAGCTCCCCACCGCACCACCGTGCCACAGCTCCCCCAACCACACCACCGTGCCACAGCTCCCCCACCACGCCACCGTGCCACAGCTCCACCACCAAACCACTGTGCCACCGCTCCCCCACCGCACCACCGTGCCACAGCTCCCCCACCGCACCACCGTGCCACAGCTCGCCCACCGCACCACCGTGCCACAGCTCCCCCACCGCACCACCGTGCCACCGCTCCCCCACCGCACCACAGCTCCCCACCGCACCACCGTGCCACAGTTCCCCCAACCACACCACCGTGCCACAGCTCCCCCACCACGCCACCGTGCCACTGCTCCACCACCACACCACTGTGCCACCGCTCCCCCACCGCACCACCGTGCCACAGCTCCCCCACCGCACCACCGTGCCACCGCTCCCCCACCGCACCACCATGCCACAGCTCCCCACCGCACCACCGTGCCACAGCTCCCCCACCACACCACCGTGCCACAGCTCCCCCACCGCACCACCGTGCCACAGCTCCCCCACCGTACCACCGTGCCACAGCTCCCCCACCACACCACCGTGCCACAGCTCCCCCACCGCACCACCGTGCCACAGCTCCCCCACCGTACCACCGTGCCACAGCTCCCCCACCACACCACCGTGCCACAGCTCCCCCACCGCACCACCGTGCCACAGCTCCCCCACCGCACCACCGTGCCACCGCTCCCCGACCGCACCACCGTGCCACAACTCCGCCACCACGCCACCGTGCCACAGCTCCACCACCACACCACCGTGCCATAGCTCCCCCACCACACCACCATGCCACAGCTCCCCCACCGCACCACAGCTCCCCCACCGCACCACCGTGCCACTGCTCCCCCACCGCACCACCGTGCCACAGCTCCCCCACCACACCACCGTGCCACCGCTCCCCCACTACACCACCGTGCCACAGCTCCACCACCACACCACCGTGCCACAGCTCCACCACCGCACCACCGTGCCACAGCTCCCCCACCGTACCACCGTGCCACAGCTCCCCCACCGCACCACCTTGCCACAGCTCCACCACCGCACCACCGTGCCACAGCTCCCCCATCGCACCACAGCTCCACCACCGCACCACCGTGCCACAGCTCCCCCACCGCACCACCGTGCCACAACTCCGCCACCGCAACACCGTGCCACAGCTCTCCCACCACACCACCGAGTGCACTGGACTCCGATCCTGGTGACCCAATCCGATTTTCACTCACGGCTAACATCAGTGGAAAACTAAACCATTCCTGGGGTCTCCCTTGTGTCGACTGAGCCTTAAATGAGTAACCGGTGCAGTGTGGAAACATCGGCACTGGCGAGACAAATGCGGCCGGGCGTCGTGCTGGCCACCCACCCCCGGTCTTCATTGGTGGCTACTCGCTGACAGCACTTGCCCCAGCAGTCTGTGTGGTCTACACGGGGGATCTTTGTCTTGTGTGTCTACACACGCGCACACACATCCGTATATAAATGATTCGTACGCAGCTGCTACTGCTGCTGCCTGGGAGGAGACTGAAGCAGCTCAATTTAATTAGCGCGGCTCTCGGGAAATAAGCCAAACCACTCAGACAATCAACCCCTGGGCATCGGAGCTCCCCCACCACCTCCTCTTCTTTCTCCCTCCCTCCCAACACCACCACCACCACCCACCCACAACTCACCCACCCACCCCACTCACTCACTCACCATCCCACTGACTAATTCACCATCCCACTCACCATCCCACCAATCCCCAACTTACCCATCCTCCACCCTACTCACTCACCCCCCCCACCCCCAACTTCACCCACTTATCCAACCCACCCACCATCCCACTCACCACCACGACCCCCCAACTCACGCCCCGCACCCCACTCACTCACCATCCCACCAACACCCGACTCACTCACCCACTTATCCAATCCACCCACCACCATCACACCCACTCACCCACGTACTCACTCACTATCCTATCCACCCTCCCAATCAATCACCTAACTTACTCACCATCCCACCCCACAAGCCACTTGCCCACCCACTCACCAACGGACTCCCCGATGAACTCACCCAACCACTCTCCACCACCCAAGTGGTAGAGAGTGGGTGGGAGTGAGTGAGTGAGAAAGTGAGTGAGTGATTGGGTGAGTGAGGCAGTAAGTCAGTGAGTGAGTCAGTAGGTGAGTGAGTGGGTGAATGATTCAGAAGGTGAGTAGGTGAGTAGATTGGTGAGTCAGTAGGTGAGTAGGTGAGTGAGTGGGTGAGTCCGTAGGTGAGTAGGTGACTGAGTAAATAGGTGAGTGAGTAGGTTAGTGAGCGAGTGAGTGGATGAGTGAGTGAGTGAGCGAGTGGGTGAGTGAGTAGGTGAGCGAGAGAGCAAGTGAACGAGTGAGTGGATAAGTGAGTGAACGAGTGAGTTAAAGAGTGAGTGAACGAGTAAGTGGATGAGTGAGCGAGCGAGCGGGTGAGTGAGTAGGTGAGCAAGAGAGCAATTGGATGAGTGAGTAAACCAGTGAGTGGATAAGTTAGTGAGCGAGTCGGTGGATGAGTGAGCGAGCGAGTGAGCAAGCGAGGGAGAGGGCGAGTAAGGAGTTGAGCAAGTGAATGAGCGAGCGAGTGGATGAGTGAGTGGCCGAGTGAGTGAGCGAGCAATTGAGTGAGCAGGTGAGTGAGCGAGCGGGTGAGTGAGTAGCTGAGCGAGTGAGCGAGAAAGCGAGTGGATGAGTGAGTGAGAGGGTGAGAGCGAGAGAGTAAGCGAGCGAGCGAGCGGGTGAGCGAGAGGGTAAGTGAGCGAGAGAGCGGGTGAGCGAGAGGGTCAGCGAGCGACCGGCGCATGGGTGAACAATTGAGCGAAAGAGTGAGTAGATGAGTGAGTGGATGAGTGAGTGAACGAGTGAGTGAGTGGGTCAACGGGTGAGCGAGAGTGTGAGCGAGAGGGTGAGCGTGCGAGTGGGTGAGCGTGCGAGTGGGTGAGCGTGCGAGCGAGCGAGTTCACCTCTGCAGGAACTCTGGGATGGGGACGCGTGCCGCGTATCCGTGGCGACGAGCGCGTGCCATGGCGACCACCCCCAGCGTCCTCAGCTGCCGCGCGACGACTTCAGGATGGAAGGGAGGGCTCGGGGGGGGCGCTGCCGTGGGAAGGGCTCGGGGGGCCGCCGCGGTGGGACGCACACACAACACCACGTGCAGGCTGCACGGACGCAGCAGGCCTAGGATCTCACGCACCGAGGACTGGGGGGGTGAGGCGGGGGGGGGGGGGCAGGGCGGGTAAGGGGGGGAAGTGGAGGGGGAAAGTGAGAGGGTGGTGCAATCAGGCCTGGCATTTATTTTGTTTACACAGAGACGAGGAAGCGTGCGTTCGAGGTCACGAGTAGCGTGAGAGGTCACGAGTAGCGCGAGAGGTCACGAGTAGTGTTAGAGGTCGTGAGTAGTGTTAGAGGTCACGAGTAGCGTTAGAGGTCGCGAGTAGCGTTAGAGGTCGCGAGTAGCGTTAGAGGTCACGAGTGTTTACAAGGAACCATGTGTGCATTAACCACGATACAATTTTGTTGCCAGAAAAAAGAGGAAAAACCCTATTATTATATTTTGGTACTGGCGAAGGAGGTCTAATGATGTAGTCGCGAGTAGCATTAGAGGTCGCGAGTAGCGTTAGAGGTCGCGAGTAGTGTTAGAGGTCATGAGTGTTAGAGGTTGCAAGTAGTGTTAAAGGTTGCAAGTAGTGTTAGAGGTCGGGAGTGTTAGAGGTCGCGAGACGTAAAGGTGACCACGTTCCTAAATGTGTCGAGTTAACAACCCTCAAAGGAGTCAAGCGGGACGACGCACAGCTGTTGCGAAGCTACAGTGGACTGTGAAACACTGAGCTGTGACACCAACAGTCTGTCAAGACTACACGGGGGATCTTTCTCTTGAGGGTGAGCCAGCATTTTAAGGAAGAGGGGGCAACCCCTCCAGAAATGAAAAATGATAGGAGTTGTTAGTAAGTAAGGTCTTGTCCCTTGCTTTTTATTCGATGCATGTGCGGCGATGGCACATGGCCTGGAAGTATGACATGATTTGATCGTTCGTCACCATCACAGCAGTTTCCTTCTCTACAGTGAGGGAAAAAAGTATTTGATCCCCTGCTGATTTTGTACGTTTGCCCACTGACAAAGAAATGATCAGTCTATAATTTGAATGGTAGGTTTATTTGAACAGTGAGAAACAGAATAACAACAACAAATCCAGAAAAAACGCATGTCAAAAATGTTATAAATTGATTTGCATTTTAATGAGGGAAATAAGTATTTGACCCCCTCTCAATCAGAAAGATTTCTGGCTCCTAGGTGTCTTTTATACAGGTAACAAGCTGCGATAAGGAGCACACTCTTAAAGGGAGTGCTCCTAATCTCAGCTTGTTAACTGTATAAAAGACACCTGTTCACAGAAGCAATCAATCAATCAGATTCCAAACTCTCCATCATGGCCAAGACCAAAGAGCTCTCCAAGGATGTCAGGGACAATATTGTAGACCTACACAAGGCTGGAATGGGCTACAAGACCATTGCCAAGCAGCTTGGTGAGAAGGTGACAACAGTTGGTGCGATTATTCGCAAGTGGAATAAACATAAAAGAACTGTCAATCTCCCTCGGCCTGGGGCTCTATGCAAGATCTCACCTCGTGGAGTTGCAATGATCATGAGAACGGTGATGAATCAGGCCAGAACTACACGGGAGGATCTTGTCAATGATCTCAAGGCAGCTGGGACCATAGTCACCAAGAAAACAGTTGGTAACACACTACGCCATGAAGGACTGAAATCCTGCAGCGCCCACAAGGTCCCCCTGCTCAAGAAAGCACATATACATGCCCGTCTGAAATTTGCCAATGAACATCTGAATGATTCAGAGGACAACTGGGTGAAAGTGTTGTGGTCAGATGAGACCAAAACGGAGCTCTTTGGCATGAACTCAACTCGCCGTATTTGGAGGAGGAGAAATGCTGCCTATGACCCCAAGAACACCATCCCCACCGTCAAACATGGAGGTGGAAACATGCTTTGGGGGTGTTTTTCTGCTAAGGGGACAGGACAACTTCACCGCATCAAAGGGACGATGGACGGGGCCATATACTGTCAAATCTTGGGTGAGAACCTCCTTCCCTCAGTCAGGGCATTGAAAATGGGTCGTGGGTGGGTATTCCAGCATGACAATGACCCAAAACACACGGCCAAGGCAACAAAGGAGTGGCTCAAGAAGAAGCACATTAAGGTCCTGTAGTGGCCTAGCCAGTCTCCAGACCTTAATCCCATAGAAAATCTGTGGAGGGAGCTGAAGGTTCGAGTTGCCAAACGTCAGCCTCGAAACCTTAATGACTTGGAGAAGATCTGCAAAGAGGAGTGGGACAAAATCCCTCCTGAGATGTGTGCAAACCTGGTGGCCAACTACAAGAAACGTCTGACCTCTGTGATTGCCAACAAGGGTTTTGTCACCAAGTACTAAGTCATGTTTTGCAGAGGGGTCAAATACTTATTTCCCTCATTAAAATGCAAATCAATTGATAACATTTTTGACATGCGTTTTTCTGGATTTTGTTGTTATTCTGTCTCTCACTGTTCAAATAAACCTACAATTAAAATTATAGACTGATCATTTCTTTGTCAGTGGGCAAACGTACAAAACCAGCAGGGGATCAAATACTTTTTCCCTCACTGTACATACAGCAGCATGGCGTCATTGAGGTAGTTGGAGCCCATTGTGGTGCGCAAACGCGTCTTGATGATTTTCAGGACGCTGAAGACGCGCTCGGTCATGCTGTCGCCACTGACAGGGTCAGTATCAGCCACAGAAATCGTTATACAAGGTGGTAGCCGGCCGTGGCCCAGTCGGTCAGCACCAGCATGACCGATAGTTCAGGGAGTGTGCCCATATTCTTCAATAGCTCATCCTTCTCTATCTCCCTGCCGAAGTGGACCACCTGCTGATCGAGAAGCATTAGGTCGACGTCAGGAAAGTCAATCATGTAGAACTTGCGGGCCAGCTCCACGAGCTTGTCGACATTGAACGAGGCAAACTCCTTGCGTGGAGAGATACATGCTGCTAGGCAGAGAATCTCCATTGACTCGGCGCAGAATATGTAGGCGAACTCGGCCAGCAACTTGTCGATCACTGGGTAGAACAGGTCGACACGGAAAACATGATAATTGGTGTTCATGTGCCGATTGCTACGAGGCCGGCAAGGTTGGACGAAGTTGGCAGTCATATCGGGCACCTCGAACTTGTGGGTCTCACAGAACTGCTGCACCTTGTGGAGCAGGTCATCGTCGCCGGTAACGCGCATCTCTGTCAGCGCTTCGACGATGCCATCGACCAACCGCAATGCATTGACGATGTCCTGGTCCTTCGTTTGCAGCGCCTGGGACAGATCATGCATGATAAGCAGCATCTTCTCCATTAGGTGCAAGATGAATGCAAACTTGAACGTGCACATGCCGTCGAGCAGGCGCGTCGTCTCTACCCGCTGCTCCGACTTGCTGCCATCCATCTCCACATGCTGGATGACTTGCATTGTCACGCCGAACATGTCGATCAAGCGATGCAGCGCGTGCCAGAACGACGACTAGCACGTGTCACCTGGACGCACCAATGCCGTCTGCTGGCTCAGACCAGCAGATCGTTGATCATCTCCAGCACGATCTTGTTCTGCGTGTTGATGAGATCGTCGTTGCGCTTGCAGGAGCTCATCGCCACATTGATGATGTCAATGACCAATGTGAAGAACAGGCCGATGTCGGGGACGCCATCCTTGCAAGCAGCAACCAGCACGGGTTGGAGCTTGTGCGCCCAGCAGTGCCCGTAATAGGCCAAATCGTTCAGCTGCTTGATCAGGGCGTGCAGGCGGTTGATCTCGCCGCTCATATTGGACGCGCCATCATAGGCCTGCAACACGGCAGTTGGCGATCGGGCGACCGTGATTGGTCTGCATGTCGACAATTGAATTGCGGAGCGTGGGGGAGCATGTGTCTGTGACGTGCTTCAGGTCGACGAGACGCTCGCGCAGCACGCCAGTCTTGATCTCAACAAAGCAGTTAATGACGGCCAGTTGCTCCTTATTGCTGGCATCGAGCGTCTCGTCCACCATGATGCAGTAGAAGGCGTCGGCTTGTTCATCATAGAGGAGCTTTCGGACGATCTGGGCGTGGGCGTGGATGATGTCCTTCTGGATGTCGAGACTAGTCATGATGCATCGACTGATCCCTCCAACCGAGTCTGATTGTCGGCCTGGGCCGTCTGCTTCTCCAGGCCGTGCTTGCCCTTGATGATGTGCATCTCCGTGTTCATCAAGTCTCTGGCCTTCTGTACCCCCTGGTTGTGGAGCGACTGCATGCCACCTTGATGTTGGCGAAGGCAGCAATTGCGGACGCCCACCTTATTTCAGGCCGAGAACCCGTCTGAGACGAACACGTCCGAGCAATTGTAGGATGGGAAGAAGAAGCACGGGAAGCAGTAGACCGACTCGGTGTGGAACGAGTATTCGAGCCAATGGTACGTCTCAAACCTGCGGGCGGCGCTTTTTTCGCCCCATCATCTTTAACGGGTACATGCTGCCATCCAACGAACAGGGGCATGAAACGAACCGGCCCTGCATCAGGTACGAAAGACAGATCTCGTTGACACTGTTCGTATCATACATCGAAATGGCGGGTCTCGTCCCGGGATCCTGATCGACGACGCGCACCCCCTGCGGGCAATGGCGCTAGAGGCGGGGAGTTGGCCAGCGTTTCTGCTTCTGATTCATCAGTTGCCGCCGTTGAAGACAAAGGGTCAGGAGATCGCGAAACGGTGACGGTGAGTTGGAGGGCGCTCTGGCAAAATGGCTCATGGGACGCTTCTGCCACCATCAATGAAGGGTCGAATTCGAACTGTGTGTGATCGGCATCGTGCTCGCTGAAGGTATCCCTTCAGGGAAGTCATGTACTGTATACGCAACTGTGCACAATTCTGTGAGTCACTTTGCTATTGTCCTATCATCTCAGAGTCCCTGGCACGTGTAATAAAAGACTCCGTCAGGCACTGCTGGTCTCCGCTTGTCTTTTATTTAGGTTCTTCTCCGCACCCTGCTGGTCTCCTCCTCGGACCAGCGTCGTCTCGCGTGCACCCTGCACGTGCTCCCTCGTCCGCTCCTCCACTCGCCCTCACACCCCGCTGGTCCTGATAAGGGACCAGCGTCTCCCTCCCGCGTGCCGCGCACGCTCCCTCTCGCGTGCTGCGCAAGGTCCTCCGTTAGCTCCTCTACTCCCGCACTCCGCACACCGCTGGCCGACGGCGTGCTGAGGTCCTTCGGCCACGTGGCCGATGGCGCGGATCTCTCTCACCACCCAACGTGGCTCAGACTCTTAACTTCCCTGACTGCCCCGATCTCTTCCGGGCTCCCGCTTATATCCCCTCCCCCCACGTGACCCTGACTCCTCCCCTTCCGGATCGTCAGATTCGGCCTTCCCATACTGCCCCGCTGGCACCGCCCCCATTCACCTCGCCTCCCATTGGAGCCGAGGTGAACGGTGGCCCCTCCCACATGCCCCGCAGACCAGGCTCCGCCCCCCAATACCCCGGGCCGTGTGATTGGACCAGAGCCCAGCAACAACCCCATTTACGCTCGCATTACACACGTAACAATATGCTACACAGTGGCAGTGGGGGTTGCAAAATGCCGATTTAGTACTAATAAACCCCAATGATCCGATCAAAATGAGGGATTTCGATCGGATCATTGGCCGGACATGTGCCACCCCCCCTTCGTAGGTGCTGCTCGCTAACAGCACTTGCCCCAACAGTCTGTTAAGTCTACACAGGAGATTCCTTTGTAGGTGCCGCAATCAAACCGCACTTGTCCCAAAAATCTATTAATGCTACATGGGAGATCTTTGTCTTTGTGAGGCCGCCATCGCCCACACACCCACCACATGCACTCAGCTGTTAGTGAAGACTGCCCTGGGTGGGGTGGTTAACCGATCGGTGTGGTTCGGTCGCGACGTGGACTCACTGTGAGCTGCGTGCAGCGAGTTGGGGTTGAGTGGACGGACCCCGAGTAAACCTGCTCAGACGCAGCCTCGCCAAACTGGCACACACACACGTTACACACACGTTACACACACACACGTTACACGCACACACACACGTTAGACTACGCACTACACATCCGTTACACACATACACACTACACACACTACACACACACGTTACACATACACGTTACACACACCACACATACACACGTTACACACTACACACACACACGTTACACGCACACACACACAGTACACACACACACATATTACACACCCTACACACACCCACACACACGTTAAACACACACACACGTTAAACACACACACGTTACACGCACACACATCTTACACACACTACACACACTACACACCTATTACACACACGTTACACATACACTACACACGTTACACACACACGTTACACGCACACACACGTTACACACACGTGACACACACACAGGTTACATGCACACACACGTTACACGCACACACACGTTACACGCACACACGTTACACACACACGTACACACACGTTACACACACGTTACACACACGTTACACACGCACGTTGCACAAACACACATTACACGCACACGCACGTTACACGCACACACACGTTACACACACACTTTTCACGCACACACACGTTACACACACACGTTACACACACACACGTTACACGCACACAAACCTTACACGTACACACGTTACACAACAACAACAACCGCCATTGGCCACTAAGTGGCGGTGATGTCACCACGACGCTTGTGTCAGGCTATGTGCATCTTGAGGCCACGTGAAGTGGCAGGAGGCCACGGGGCAGACCCAGATGCCACGGATCGACTGACTGAGACGACTGGCTGATGCACCACCTGTGCCCCTTACTGTGCCAACTTGCTGTGCTTTAGCCACCCGGCGCTCCACTCGTTGTTGTGAGCGTCGCTCCTCCGCCCTCCGTTGTTGTTAGAGGGCGACTGCCTCCAACTGCCCAGTAGCGTCCTTCACGAGCCTCCTCCACAGAGGTCGATCTTGACACCGCTGGTACCAGACATCGGCAAGTCCACTCAGCTCCACATCCTCCTGTACCACATCACTCCATCTCTTCTCTGGTCCGTTCTGCGCCCGTTTTGCCCCATCGATCCGGACAAACAAAAGCTGTTTAGGCATGCAGTGGCTGGACATGCGGGCTAAATGACCCAGCCAATGCAACCTTGGCTGCCGGAGGAGCTCACTGATGGAACTTTGTCCAGATCTTTCAATAATTTGTGAGCTCCTCACACAATCCAGCCTGGTTAAACTCAGGATGGATCGTAGGCAGGCCAGCCTAAATGTTTCTAACCGGCGAAGATGTTCCATTAGGGGGGTCCACGTTTTGCAAGTGTAGAGAAGGGAGGGAATGACTGTGGCCGAGAAGACCTGAAGCTTCATGTGGAGCGAGAGACCAGGTAGTTTCCACACAGCGTTACGCAACGGATGAAAATATAATGATGCTAAACTGATTCGGAGTGAGACCTCTGCTGTTAAACCGGAGCCGGTCATGAGCACACTGCCAAGGCATGGGGAACTCTCCACTCTCTCCACTACTGCCCTATCACCAATTGGGAGTTGTGGGGGTGGAGTTTCCGATGGTACAAAATACCCAGGCCGGTGCTTATTTTTGGTGGGGCTGATGGTAAGGCCCCACCTCTTGGTGGCACGTTCCAGGTTCAGCAGCAGCGCCTCCAAATCCTCCTCTGAGTGAGCAGCAATTACCAGATCAACGGCACAAAAACGTGGTTGAGCAATAGGGAGCCATGCTTTGACTGCACCCGGGCATCCATCAGATTCCCATTGTATCTGTACCAGATGTAAATTCCTCCGGTACAGCCTTCACGAACTACGTGATTGATAAAGATGTTAAATAATGTGGGATTCAGAGGATATCCCTGTCGCACCCCAAGGTGAACAGGGAATTTTACCCGGGCCCGCTCACCATCACGAAGGTCATTAATGATCGTGAGCAGAGGGTCAGGGACTCCGAAAGCGTGAAAAATAACCCACAGCCCATGATGATGGTATCATAGGCCTTGACCAGGTCAATAAAGCAGAGATGTAGGTTTTGTTGGAATTCCCTACACCTCTGCTGTAGCAGACAGACAGAAAATATGGCATCTGTGCAGGACCGCCCTTTCCTGAAACCGCATTAGGGCTCCGCAAGCCTCTCCTCAGTGTGCCTCGCAAGGCGATGTTAAAGAATCCTTGCCAGGACCTTTCCCGGCACACTGAGGAGTGAGATTCCTCTGTAGTTGTTAGTCTGTGCGGTCCCCCTTCTTAAAGAGGGGGACCACCAGGGCATCCTTCCAATTCTGCGGAACCCATCCAGTGATCCAGATTGTTGTTATGGTGTCATGCAGGGCAGTCTATGTACAAACACCACGCATTTCACTTGGGAAATCATCTCTGCCCGGTGCCTTTTCTGGTCTCAGACTCTGGAATGCCTTTAATACTTCCTCAACAGATGGCACTACAGCCAGCCACTTACAGGGGGCGACTTCCTCTTCTAATATTTGAGACACCGCAGCCTCAGCAGGGTCATCTCCTCTTTGTCCCACGATTTCCCCCTCCCCCAGGACTTCACAGAAATGCTCGGAAAATCTGCAAACGTGTTCCTGATGGTGGGAGATTGGATCATCGTTTTTCCCCTCATGATGCTGCAGGTTACTTTTTGATGGAGTAAAATAGCAACTTGTGATCTAGGGCCATTGATGCAGATTCCATCTTCTTAGCAACCCGTGACCACTACCCATCCTTGCAGCGCCTCACGTCTCCCCCAACCTCCGAGCAAAGGCCTCCTCATTCTCTGACGTGGGATGCTGTAGACAATGAAAGTGGGCCTGTCGCTTTTTCTCAGCCAGCCTGAACACCTCCTTTGTCAGCCAGGGTCAATGGGGAAGTCTGGACTGTGTACCCAAAGCAGCCATTGCAGTTGCCTAAGCCACAGTCCTAAACCTCGTCCATTTCACCTCGACATCTGGAGGAGTGTGGGACGATGCCAACCCCAGCCGCAAGCGATGATTAAATTCTCGCTTGCAACTTTCATCAGCTAGCCACCTTGAGTTTGAATGGGGGGTCCTGGGTAACACCCACCACCGGAATGGAAGAATGGCAGACGCATCTTACAGATGACAAGTCGATGGTCAGTGGGCAGATCAGCTCCACGGTAGGTCCTGGTGTCAAGGATATGGGCCCGCATCCGCTGTTCCGTCACTATGTAGTCCAGCAGATGTTCTTGCTTGGACCCGGCATGCATCCATGATGTCGTGTGGATGTGCCGATGCCGGAACAGCGTGTTCATAATTACAAGCTCATGGGCTGCGCAAAAATCTAGCAGCCTCCTACCGTTGTTATTGAGCTGATCTGGCCCATGCCTGCCAATCACTCCAGACCAGGTGCCAGCATCATGACCAACTCTGGCATTGAAGTCGCCCAACAGGATGACTCTATCCCGAGGGGCCACTTTAACTCGCACCTGTGACAGGAGGTCATAGAAGCCATCTGACTCATCAGCCTTGCCTGCATCCCTCCATGGATGTTCGTCTTCGGTGGGGGCATAAGTGACCACAACCACCATTCCTTGCCTCCGGTTGATGGGAAGGTGAGCCCAAAGTAGTCTGGGGTTTACCGCTTCCCACACCTCACCTCCACGCTCCCACGCTCCCTTCATTATTATGTTCAGAAAAAGAGCCACTCCCTGTTGTTTGGTAGTCTCCTGCCCCGATTAGAGGACTGTCCACCCCCTCATGGTGGCAGGAGCCAGAGCCGGTCCATCGGACCTCCTGAATACCACAGAGATCCAGGCGGTACCGGTCCAGCTCCCGACAGAGGAGTGGCAGCCTCTCCTCCGCAGTGAGCGTTTGAACATTCCACGTAGCCACCCTAAGTGGTTTTTTGTTGTTTCTGGAGGAGTCTCAAGGGTAAAGATTCAATCTACTTGGTCCGTCAAATGATGTTTGGCCAGGAGACATCATAAATGCCTGTCCCCCCGGGGCCTCTGGCACAAGCTTATTCATTAGATATTTTAGACGTGGTGGAGGTGTTACCAGCCCCTCTCACCCATCCAGAGCCCCCATTTCGCCACTGTGGTGGTTACAAATGCCATGAGGGAAATGGCCAATCTAAATTGGCCCTTCCCACACGACACTGCCCACCACAGTGTTGCCGTCTGGCCAAAGACACACACACATTATACACACACCTTACACACATGCACACACGTTACACTCACACACACGTTACACACACACGTTACACACACACGTTACACACACACATGCACGACGAACGTTGCACACACACATTACATGTTACACACACACGTCACACGTTACACGCACACACACACACACATTACACGTGCACACACATTACACACACACATGTTATGTCGTCGTCAATGTCATCAATGTCGTCGTTAACATCAACGTCGACAACGTCGTCAACGTCGTCCACTCTCACCTCGTCCTCGTCGCGTTCGGACGGAAGACCGGCGACGCTGGCAGGATCGAGGGCGGCTGCACCACCGGCGGGCGGCATCGACGGTGCATTATGGGATCTCCCCGGCGCGTGCCGGGAGTGAGCGCAGTCGGCGAGGGTGCCGGTGCGGGAGAGGCGAGCGCGGAACAGGCGGCTCACCAGCACGCTGGGACTCACTGCACATGGCGCGGACGCAGCGAGGACGGAGATTGAGGGGCGGCCCCGGTAACCCACCGCCCGCAATGCAACGACCGGCCCGACGCACGCCGCGGCACCGAGCCACCTCAGCGCCATCTCCCGCTCAGGTGCGTCCCGTCACCGGCGACCCTCACCCCCTCTCGTCACCGGCGACCCTCAACCTCCCCCATCACCGGCGACCCTCGCCCCCCCCCCCCCATCACCAGCGACCCCCCCCCCCATCACCGGCGACCCTCACTCCCCCCATCACCGGCGAACCCCCCCCCATCACCGGCGACCCCCCCCCCTCCCATCACCGGCGACCCTCACTCCCCCTATCACCGGCGACCCCCCCCATCAACGGCGACCCCCCCCCCCCATCACCGGCAACCCTCACTCTCCCCATCACCGGCGACCCCCCCCCATCACCAGCGACCCTCACTCCCCCAACACCGGCGACCCTCACCCCCCCCCATCACTGGCAACCCCCCCCCCCCATCACCGGGGACCCTCCCCCCCCATCACCGGCGAGACTCGTCCCACCTCGTCGCCGGCGACCCTCACCCCCCCATCACCGGCGACACTCGTCCCCCCTCGTCACTGGCGACCCTCGCCCCCCCCTCATCGGCAGCAACCCCCCCCCATCACCGGCGATCCTCGCTCCCCCTCATCCCCCCGTCATCGCTGGTCCCCCGATGACCCCTGTCCCACTCTCATAACCTTCAGCCGTGAGTGACCTCTGACCTTTCAGGAGTGAGGTCACTTGGTGTGGGAGTTCCAGCCTGTTGCGGGTTACGACCCCGCTCAAGTCATAGGTCACCTGCAAACAAAGATCCCCCGTATAGCCTTCACAGATTGTTGGGGCAAGTGCTGGTAGCCAGTAGCACTTATGAAGGTCGGCATGGCACATGAGGGGGTTGGTGGCCAACACCATGCCCAGCCGCCTTTGTGTCTCCCGTGGCGATGTCTGCACACCACACCAGGTACTCATCTGAGGCTGAGTTGACCGAATGGAGGCCCAGTACCCGGTTCAGATAATCGTCACCGGTGTTGGCCACGAGTGGGAATCCAACTTGGGTTGGCGGGCTCATAGTGCAGCGCTCGCCGCTACACTCCAGTGTATCAGCCGTGACACTGAGGCAGCATCCATGTATGGCAAAGGCTCCGTGATCCGGTATCCACGGGGATTGGAGGGTGCCGGTTTATCAAACGCGCACGTACATGCATGCACAAATCCTGTGCGCCTGTTTAGACGTTGAAACTAAACTAAACATTTTTTTTTTACCAGGTATGGGCCACTTAGCTATACAGCTCTTTTTTCAGAACGACCTGGCCATCACAAATAATAGCTCAACGAAGTGGCTTATATTCATCACGTGGAAATTTATAGCAGCGAAATACTGTGACGTTGATTCTAAATGTGAAAGGGAAAAAAACCCGGAGGACCCAGAGACAAATCCACTCGACCACGGGGAGAGAGAGACGCAGGCGTCAGGGTCGGGATCAAACCCACGACCTCCTGCATACCAGGCGAGGGAGTTAACATCTCCTAGCCAGCGTAGCACTAACTGAGCAGTGTCCCCCATACTTGGTCAGTCCCCTACCTTCCCAGTCCCCCCGTACCTTCCCAGTCCCCCCGTACCTTCCCAGTCCCCGTACCTTCCCACTCCCCCGTACTTTCCCACTCCCACGTACCTTCCCACTGCCACGTACCTTCCCACTCCAACGTACCTTGCCAGCAAAGTGGCGCACCACAAACGAGATCCCACAATCCCCGGTGGGCGGCGTGTTTCCGTTGCCGTCGTGGGTCGCCGCGGCAACGGCGTTTCTGAGGGGCGTGGCCTGCAGCAGGAGGCGGAGCCTGCACGGCAGACCTCCTTCCACCTCGTCCGATTGGCTGGCAGCCTCCGACTCTGTGTCCAATAGGGAGAGGAATCCGCCAGGGGCCTGGGGGACAGGGCGGGGGGCGAGGGCCTTTGGTGGCTTCGTCACCAGACGCGAGGCAACCGTCCGGTTATCGCGGCGACGCGACGGTGGTGTCTGGGTAACGGCGACCATGCGTCCGGGGTCCTGCACTGAAGCATTGGTGCCCATCCCCAGTTTACAGGCCTGAGCCAGTGGGTGGCAATTCGACTTTCTTGTGGCAGGGGCGATTGTCCATAGGGGAACCACTGCTGACTTCCGCATAAGGTAGTAGGTGGGGCTGCCTGAGTAGTAGGAAGGGGCTGATGAAGGGAGGGAGGCAGGGAGGGAGGGAGGGTAGTGGAGGGAGGGAGGGGCTACCGACCTGGAAGAATAACTGCAAGACTTGGCAGTTGCTGGGTGGTGGAGGTGGGGTCGTCTCCATGGCGATGCCCTCCTCCTGGCACTGGCTCCACTCCAGGGCAAAGGTGGCACGGTGTGCGTGGTACTGCAGGCGCTCCACCAGCAAGGTGGAGCACAGCTGTCACACACAAAGACAAAGATCTCCGTGTAGCCTTAATAGACTGTCGTGGCAAGTGCTGTTAGCGAGCACGTATGAAGGCCGGCACGGCACACGATGGGGTGGGTGGCCAGCACCACACCTGGCCGCTTCCGTCTCCCTAGTGGCGATGTTTACACAATGCACTAGTTTCTCATTTGAGGCTGAGTCGACCTAGGGAAGGACCAGGACCTGTTCAGATAATCGCCACTGGTGCTGGCCGTGAGCGGGAATCGAACTCGCGTGACCGGGTTCGTAGTGCGGTGCACTAACTGCTCCACGCACGCACAACAACAAATGCCATTCACCACCGAGAGGCGGTGACGTCACCACGGTGCTTGTGCCTGGCTATGTGCACGTTAAGGCCACGTTAAGTGCACACACACATGCACATACAACAACAACAACCGCCATTCACCACTAAGTGGCGGTGACGTCACCACGACGTTTGTGACAGGCCATGTGCACCTTGAGGCCACGTGAAGTGTCGAACACCCCCTGGCAGGAGGTCACGGGGCAGACCCAGATGCAACAGGTCGACTGACTGAGATGATTGGCTGATGCACCACCTGTGCCCCTTACTGTGCCAACTTGCTGCGCTTTAGCCACCCGGCGCTCTGCTCGTTGTTGTGAGCATCACTGAGATCTTTCAAGGATTTGTGAGCTCCTCACACAATCAAGCCTGGTTAAACCCAGGATAGATCGTAGGCAGGCCATCCTAAATGTTTCTAACCTGCGAAGATGTTCCATTAGGGGGGTCCACGTTTCGCAAGCGTAGAGAAGGGAGGGAATGACCATGGCCGAGAAGACCTGAAGCTTCATGCGGAGTGATAGACCAGGTAGTTTCCACACAGCGTTATGCAACCTATGAAAATATAATGGCACTCGACTGATTCGGAGTGAGATCTCTGCTGCTAAATCGGAGCCGGTCATTAGCACACTGCCAAGGTATGATAAACTCTCCACTCTCTCCACAACTGCCCCATTACCAATTGAGAGTTGTAGGGGTGGAGTGTTCGATGGTGCAAATACCCAGGCAGGTGCTTAGTTTTGGTGGGGCTGATGGTAAGGCCCCACCTCTTGGTGGCAAGCTCCAGGTTCAGCAGCAGCACCTCCAACTCCTCCTCTGAGTGAGAAGAAATTACCAGATCATCGGCATACATAACATGGTTGAGCAATAGGGAGCCATCCCTTGACCGCACTCGGGCATCGATCAGCCTCCCATTGTATCTGTACCAGATGAAAATTCCTCCGGAACAGCGACTGAAGGCTTCACGAACTACGTGGTCGAAATAGATGTTAAATAATGTGGGAGACAGAGGCTATCCCTGTCACACCCCAAGGTGAACAGGGAATGGCTCTGACTCCCGGCCACGTAGTTTAACCTGGGCCCGCTCACCATCATGAAGGTCCTTAATTATCGTGAGCAGAGGGTCAAATACTCCAAAAGGACGAAGAAAAACCCAGAGCCCAGGCCTACTGATGGTATCATAGGCCTTAACTAGGTCAATGAAGTAGAGATGTAGGTTTTGTTGGAATTCCCTACACCTCTGCTGTAGCAGATGGACAGAAAATATGGCATCTGTGCAGGACCGCCCTTTCCTGAAACCGCATTGGGGCTCCGCAAGCCTCTCCTCAGCATCCCTAGCAAGGCGATGTGGAATAATCCTTGCCAGGACCTTTCCAGGCACACTGAAGAGTGAGATGCCCCTGTAGTTGTTACAGTCTGTGCGGTTCCCCTTCTTAGAGAGGGGGACCACCACGGCATTCTTCCAATCCTGTGGAACCCGTCCAGTGGTCCAGACTGTTGTTATGATGTCATGTAGGGCAGTCTGTGGCCAAACGACACCCTCCCTCAGCATTTCGCTTGGGAGATCATCTCTGCCCGGTGCCTTTCCTGGTCTCAGCCTCTGGATCACCTTCAGTACTTCCTCAATAGATGGCACCTCAGCCAGCCACTCACAGGGGGTGATTTTCTCCTCCAATATTTGAGACACCGCACCCTCAGCAGGGTCATCCCCACTTTGTCCCACATTGTTTCCTGGCTAAGGGATTTCCCATCCACCAGGACCTCACAGAAATGCTCAGCAAACCTGCATGTTCCTGGGGGTCGGAGATTGGATCACCGTTCTTTCCCCTAATAATGGTAATAGGTGTGGTGCTGCAGGTTCCTTTTTTAATGGAATTAAAGAGCGATTTGTGATCGTGGGCCACTGAGGTAGACTCCATCTCCTCAGCAATCCGTGACCACCACCCATCCTTGCAGCGCCTCACGGCTCTCTGAACCTCCGAGCGAAGGCTGCGGTAAGCCTTCTCATTCTCTGACGTGGGATGCTGTAGCCAATGAGAGTGTGCCTGTCCTTTTTTATCAGCCGGCTTGAAGACCTCCTCTGTCAGCCAGGGTCAATGGGGAGGTCTGGACCATGTACCCAAAGCAGCTATTGCAGCTGCATGAGCCACAGTCCTAAACCTTGTCCTTTTCCCCTCGACATCAGGAGGAGTGGGGGACGATGCCAACCCCAGCTGCAAATGATGATGAAATTTTCGCTTGCAACTTTCATCAGCTAGCTGAGACCATGCCACTAAAGGTTTAAATGGGGTCCTGGGTGTACACCCACCACCGGAGTGGAAGAATGGCAGGCACATCTTACAGATGACAAGTCGATGTTCAGTAGGCAGATCAACTCCACGGTAGGTCCTGGTGTCAAGGATATGGGCCCGCATCCGCTGTTCCATCACTATGTAGTCCAGCAGATGTTCTTGCTTGGACCCGGCATGCATCCATGATGTGGTGTGGATACGGTGATGCTGGAACAGCGTGTTGGTAATTACAAGCCCATGGGCTGCACAAAAATCTAGCAGCCTCCTGCCGTTGTTATTGATCTGATCTGGCCCATGCCTTCCAATTACTCTAGACCAGGTGCCAACATCATGACCAACTCGGGCATTTAAGTCACCCAACAAGATGACTCTTTCCCGAGGGGCCACTTTAGCTAGCACCTGTGACAGGAAGTCATCGAAGGTATCTGACTCATTGGCCTTGCCTGCATCCCTCCATGGATGCTCGTCTTCAGTGGGGGCATAAGTAACCACGACCACCACTCCTCACCTCTGGGTGATGGGAAGGCGAGCCCAAAGTAGCCTGGGGTTTACAGCTTCCCACACCTCACCACCACGCTCCCACGCCCCCTTCATCATTTTATTCAGTAGAAGAGCCACACCCTGTTGTTTGGCAGTCTCCTGCCCCAAGTAGAGGACTGTCCACCCCTCATGGTGGCAGGAGCCAGTGCCGGTCTACCCGACCTCCTGAATACCACAGAGATCCAGGCGGTACCGGTCCAGCTCCCGAAAGAGGAGTGGCAGCCTCTCTTCCGCAGTGAGCGTTCGAACATTCCACGTGGCCACATATAGTGGGTTTTTTGTTGTTTCTGGAGGAGCCCCGAGAGTAAGGATTCAGTCTCCTGGCTCCGCCAAATGGGGTTTGGCCAGGAGACGTCATAGACGCCTATCCCCCCGGGGCCTCCGGCACAAGCTTATTTATTACATTTTGTGGTCGTGGTTTAGTGGTAATTAATTGAAGGTGGAGGGATTACCAGCCCCTCGCACCTGTCCAGAGCCCCCATTTAGCTGCTGTGGTAGTTACAAATGCCATGAGGGGAAACGCCAATCGGAATTGGCCCTCAAACCACGATACTGCCCACGACAACGTTGCCCGTTTGGCACCACAAGGAGGCAGGGGGTTGTTTTTGCCGCACGTACACTCACATACACACATGCACACGCTGACCTGAGTGCAGCTCCCGTGCGCCAATTGTACTGTTGCCTATCTGTACTCACCGTGTACCCAGGGGAAGGTACGGGCGAACTTCAGTTGTGAATGTCGCAGCTTTGGCTGTTGTGCCACTTTCTAAGAAAGTAACCCCAGCAGTGTTCAAGAGCCTCCTGCAGTTAACGTCTCCTCTGGTTAATTATCCTGTGGTTAACATCTCCTTTGTTAATGTCTCCTGTTGCGATCTCGTCACGAAATCGCAACACGTTCATCAGCACCGTGAAGGTTCACCGGGTGTCTATTATTCCTCCGATCAGATGGAACTGAACTGTGACCCCACACGCGCGCATGATGGTGAGGCCGGACCACCCACCTGCTCAAAGGTGTTGGTGCCACCACCGCCGGACGTGTGCAGGCCGGGGTAGTCGAGCACCGCGATGCCTCGCACCAGCTCGCTGCACGGCATCATGGGAGCACACGCAGAGAAGATGCTCAGCCCTGGCTTGTGTGCACACGTGTGTTTGTACTTGTGTGTACGTGTGTGTGTACGTGTATGTGCATGTGTGTGTGTGTGTGCGATCAAGGGATGGCTCCCTATTGGTCAACCACGTTATGTATGCCGATGATTTGGTAATAGCTGCTCATTCAGAAGAGGAGTTGGAGACACTGCTGCTGAGACTGGAGCGTGCCACTAAGAGGTGGGGCCTTACCATCAGCCCCACCAAAACTAAGCACCTGCCTGGGTATTTTGTACCATCGGACACTCCACCCCCACAACTCCCAATTGGTGATGGGGCAGTTGTGGAGAGAGTGGAGAGTTTCCCATACCTGGGCAGTGTGCTTATGACCGGCTCCAGTTTATCAGCAGAGGTCTCACTCCGAATCAGTCGAGCAGCAATATCTTTTCATCGGTTGCGTAACGCTGTGTGGAAGCTACCTGGTCTGTCGCTCCGCACGAAGCTTCAGGTCTTTTCGGCCACGGTCATTCCCTCCCTTCTCTACGCTTGCGAAACGTGGACCCCCCTAGTGGAGCATCTTCGCCGGTTGGAAACATTTAGGCTGGCCTGCCTACGATCCATCCTGGGTTTAACCAGGCTGGATTGTGTGAGGAGCTCACAAGTCCTTGAAAGATCTGGACAAAGTCCCATCAGTGAGCTCCTCCGGCAGGCAAGGCTGCGTTGGCTGGGTCATGTAGGCCGCATGCCCAGCCACCGCATGCCTAAGCAGCTTTTGTTCGGCCGGATCGAGGGGGCTAAACGGGCGCGGCACGGGCTAGAGAAGAGATGGAGTGATGTGGTACAGGAGGACGTGGAGCTGAGTGGACTTGCCGATGACTGGTACCAGCGGTGTCAAGATCGGCCTCAGTGGAGGAGGCTCGTGAAGGACGCTACTGGGCAGTTGGAGGCAGTCGCCCTCCAACAACAACGGAGGGCGGAGGAGCGACGCTCACAACAACGAGCAGAGCGCCGGGTGGCTAAAGCACAGCAAGTTGGCACAGTAGGGGGCACAGGTGGTGCATCAGTCAGTCATCTCGGTCATCTCGGTCAGTCGACCCGTGGCACCTGGGTCTGCCCCGTGACCTCCTGCCAGCGGGCGTTCGACACTTCACGTGGCCTCAAGGTGCACATGGCCTGGCACAAGCGTCGTGGTGACGTCACCGCCACTTAGTGGCGAATGGCGGTTGTTGTTGTTGTTGTGTGTACATGTGTGTCTGTGTGCATACCCATTGTGCTGCGCTCGCGTCTGTGTGTCGACGAGGTGGACGATGTAAGAGAAGAGGCGCGAGTAGAGAGACTGAGCAAGCAGATCCCTCACTCGCTCAGCCTCGCTCACCAGCACGCGGCGGCACACCATCACACCTGCACAACACCACACCGCATCACCTCACCTGCAACACATTACCCCACCTGTACCACACCACACCGCATCACACCACCTTACCTGCACCACCTCACCTGTACCACACTACACTGCATTACACTAGACCACACTTCACCACACCTCATCATACCACCTCACCTGCACCGCACCACAACGTGTCATACGACACCGCGCCACACCACACCGTGTCACACCACACCACACCGCATCACACCACACCGAGTCACACCACACTGCTTCACACCACACCACGTCACAGCACACTGCATCACACCACACCACGTCACACCATGTCACACCACACGGCGTCACAACACACCGTGTCACACCACACCGCTTCACACCACACCACGTCACACCACACCACACCATGTCACACCACACCACACAGTGTCACAGCACATCACTTCACACCGTGTCCGCACCTCTGACGATGCGACTGCTCGTTGCGAGCGCCGCTCCCAGCTCCTTGGGCTCCACCTGCAGGAGACCGCCGACTGCACCACAGAGACAGCGCCCACATTGAGACTCATCAGCAGGCCCCACGGCCGCTCCCCTGCGTGTCTGTGGGCGCGCATGTGTGGGTGCAGGCCCGTGTGTGTGTGGGCGCGTGTGTGGAAGCACGTGTGTGTGGGCGTGGTGCATCAGCCAGTCATCTCAGTCAGTCGACCCATGGTACCTGAGTCTGCCCCGTGACCTCCTGCCAGCGTCGTGGTGACATCACCGCCACTTAGTGGCAAATGGCGGTTGTTGTTGTTGTGGGAGCGCATGTGTGCGGGCACGTGTGTGCGGGCACATGTGTGCGGTGTCTTCACTCACCAATCTTCACTCACACTCACCACACTCACCGCACTCCCCTCTACTCACCTTGCTCCCCTCCATCACCACTCCTCTCACTTACCATGCTCTCCTCACTCACTCACTCACCACGCTCCCCTCACTCACCACGCTCCCCTCACTCACCACGCTCCCCTCACTCACCACGCTCCCCTCACTCACCACGCTCCCCTCACTCACCCATCTGGAGCTGCCACGTGGAGGGCAGGTGAGCCCAGCTGGTGCCGTCCTCGTAGGGGGAGGGGGTGATGGGGACATCGCCCAGGTGCAGAACGGCAGCCAGCAGCGCCAGCACGCACTCCGTCTCCTACGGCATGACCCCACGAGCACACACACACAGACAGACAGAAAAGGGGGCACACACACAAAGAAAAAGTTCCCCCGTATAGTCTTAACAGACTGTAGAGACAAGTGTTGTTAGTGAGCACCTATGAAGGCTGGCACAGCACACGAAGGGGTGGGTGGCCAGCACCACGCCCGGCCGCCTTTGTCTCCCCAGTGGCAATGTTTACACATCTCACCAGGTTCTATTTGAGGCTTAGTTGACCTAGGAGAGGCCTAGGACAGGTTCAGATAATCGCCACTGGTGTTGCCCATGAGCGGGAATGGAATCTCGGATCGCCAGGTTCATAGCGCAGCGTGCTAACAACTACACTACTGCTCACCATGACATGCAAATACACGGAGTCACATATATACAAACAAGGTTGAATTGTGTCGTATTGTAGTCTTGTGTCGTATCGTAGGCTTGTGTTGTGTCGCATCGTATCGTAGGCTTGTGTTGTGTTGTGTCGTAGGCTTGTGTTGTGTCGTAGGCTTGTGTTGTGTTGCGCCACATTGCGTGGCGCGGCGCGGCCATGTGTGTGAGCGCCACTCACGGCGTCTGTGAACCCGAAGGCCGCCAGGGCCTCCTGGAAGGCCAGGAACCTGTGCCTGGCCTCGGAAGTGCCGCCCACCACGGCCGCACCCTCACCCCCCTCCCCCTGCTGCCTCCCCACGTTCTGGGATAGGAACCTGAACATGGCACACAGCGGGGTCAGCATTCACGCCACACAACCACCACCGCCGTCACCACCACCGCCACCACCACTGCCACCACCACCGCGACCACCACTACCACTCCGCTACCACCATCGTTACAACCACGACAACCTTCACTACCACCGCCACCTTCAACACTGCTACCACTGCCATGAGAAACTAGAGGCTGGCCTTGGCCAAGCAGTCACAGTAAGATGTTTACTACCTCGCCTAGTATACAAGAGGTCGTGGGTTCGATCTCCACTCTGACGCCTGCTGTATATTTGGAGTTTGCGGTGTCTCTCTCCCCATGGTCACGTGGATTTGTCTCCGGGTTCTCCGGTTTTTCCCTCCACGTTTAGAATCAACGTCACACGTTCAGAGTATTTGGCTGCTATAAATTTGCACGCGACAAGCCGTCACAGTGTCGAGCTGTCATTTGTGATGGCCAGGTCGCTCTAAAAAAAGAGCTCCGTAGCAACTCAGTGGGGCCTCACCTGGTAAAATACTAAAATAGTTGAGTGCAATTTTCCGTTTTAGTCATTGAGATGGGTGTGGCTCAGGGCCCGTGAGGACTGAGCGGTTGTGGCATCGTGGTGGTGCAGGGCAGACGACGGGACACGGACGCACGCCAGAGAGACAAGGGGAGAGCGAGGTGAGAGACGCGGAGACGGGGCACGGTGACGCCTGATAGACAGAGGGAGACACTGGGAAACCGAGGCTGCAGACAGACATGCATTGAAAGACAAACACACACAAAGAGACACGAGAGAGAAGCACGGAGACACTGAGAGAGACGTGGAGAGAGAGACACTGAGAGAGACACTGAGAGAGATACACTGATAGAGAGATACTGGTTGAGAGACATTGAGAGAGAGAGAGACACTGGTAGAGAGACACCGGTAGAGAGACACTGGTAGAGAGACGTGGCCCCTGACCGGTGAGCGGTGGCAGATAGCAGGCAGTAGCGCGCTCGTTGCTCTGCAGGGAGCCCCTCCAGCAGCAGCCGGAATGCCGCCAAACTCCACCCGGAGCCTCGGGCCCAGCCGAGGCGCCAAGTCTCCAGCAGGTAGACACGTATGCTGGCTGTGGGAGCAGGCCGCACACAGTACGCACGCACGGTACGCGCACGGTACACATAACGGTACACGCACGGTATACACGCATTGCACATGAAACACGACGCCTATGGTACAGAGGCACGGTATACAGGCACGGTACACAGGCACGATACACAGACACGGTACACAGACATGGTACACACACACGGTCCGCCCACGGTACACGCACGGTAGAGACGGTACACACACGGTATACAGCAGTGAGTGCACGGCGACCTCGAGAGGCTCGGGCGTAGCAGCGGCTCTGCGTTTGACGCAACTCTCCGTGAACTGATCTCCCCCAACGCTGGGCAAAGGCGACGGTGACCCCCTCCCCTTCACCCCCCCTCCACACCCCCCACAACGGTGGCATTGCAAAGCAGGCCCAGAGAGCTACAAACACTGATACGGCACTCTCTCCCCATGGCACTCTCCCCCCCAGCACTCTCTCCCACGGCACTCTCTCCCCTGGCACTCTCTCCTTCGGCACGGCAGTCTTAGATGCCCCGCTTTAAATGCCACACCATGAGCTCCTCTCCCCGCGTCATGGCGAATGAGGCTCTCGTGAATTTTGTGGCTGGGTTTACAGAACCGAGCAAAGGACAGTAAGTGAGGGAGGGAGCGAGTGAGTGAAGAAGCGAGTGAGTGAAGGAGGGAGCGAGTGAGTGAAGGAGTGAGCGAGTGAGCTAGTGAGTGAGGGAGGGAGCGAGTGAGCGAGTCAGTGAGGGAGCAAGTTAGCGAGTGAGTTAGTGAATGAGAGAAAGAGGGAGCGAGTGAGCTCGTGAGTGAGTGAGTGAGTGAATGAGCGAAGGAGCTAGTGAGTGAGTGAGTGAGGGGACGTACCGCCCAGCAGGCAGCCGGTCACGTGACTGTACTGCAGCTCCACATGTTTGGTGAAGGCACTGGCACTGGGGTTGAGCACCGTCCGCGCGTTTCCCAGCGCCTCTAGGATCGTGTGGGCCTGCGGTCAACAAACAAAGCCGAAGCAGCAGCCACAGGCTATGAGAAAACTCTCCGCATATACGTTTTTATAAAGCCAACATGGGCAAAGACAAACTTCACCCTGATCGTTGTTGTAGTTTTTTGGGTTTTGGCCGCCTGACGACCGGGGCCAAATCTGTGTGGTGAGACCCTTCGCCACCCGACGCAGCCGACGCGCTTCATGTCGCCAGGTGGCAGGTGAGCGGTTTAACGACGCGCCGAGGTGTTATAGCGGTGGCGGTCGCCCTCCGCTCTCCATGCTCGCCCCACGTTCACTACACACTACAAACGCAGACCACGTTCACTCCAAACGACACCACACAGACCACATTGGCTCCACATTACACCACACAGACCACGTTCACTCCACACTACACCGCACAGACCACGATCACTCCACATGACACCGCACAGACCACGATCACTCCACACGACACCACACAGACCACGATCACTCCACACTACACCACACAGACCACGTTCACTCCACACTACACCACACAGACCACGCTCACTCCACACTACACCACACAGACCACGATCACTCCACACGACACCACGTAGACCACGATCACTCCACACTACACCACACAGACCACGCTCACTCCACACTACACCACACAGACCACGATCACTCCACACTACACCACACAGACCACGTTCACTCCACACTACACCACACAGACCACGATCACTCCACACAACACCACACAGACCACGATCACTCCACACTACACCACACAGACCACAATCAGTCCACACTACACCACACAGACCACGCTCACTCCACACTACACCACACAGACCACGATCACTCCACACTACACCACACAGACCACGATCACTCCACACTATACCACACAGACCACGCTCACTCCACACTACACCACACAGACCACGATCACTCCACACTACACCACACAGACCACGATCACTCCACACTACACCACACCGACCACGATCACTCCACACTACACCACACAGACCACGATCACTCCACACTACACCACACAGACCACGATCACTCCACACTACACCACACAGACCACGATCACTCCACACGACACCACACAGACCACGATCACTCCACACTACACCACACAGACCACGATCACTCCACACTACACCACACCGACCACGATCACTCCACACTACACCACACAGACCACGATCACTCCACACGACACCACACAGACCACGATCACTCCACACTACACCACACAGACCACGATCACTCCACACTACACCACACAGACCACGATCACTCCACACTACACCACACAGACCACGATCACTCCACACTACACCACACAGACCACGATCACTCCACACTACACCACACATACCACAATCACTCCACACTACACCACAGAGACCACGCTCACTCCACACTACACCACACAGACCACGCTCACTCTACACTACACCACACAGACCACGATCACTCCACACTATACCACACAGACCACGATCACTCCACACGACACCACACAGACCACGCTCACTCCACACTACACCACACAGACCACGCTCACTCCACACTACACCACACAGACCACAATCATTCCACACTACACAACACAGACCACGATCACTCCACAATACACCACACAGACCATGATCACTCCCCACTACACCACACAGACCCCAATCACTCCACACTACACCACACAGACCACGATCATTCCACACTACACAACACAGACCACGGTCACTCCACACTACACCACACAGACCACGATCACTCCACATGACACTACACAGACCACGATGACTACACACTACACCACACAGACCACGATCACTCCACACTACACCACACATACCACGATCACTCCACACTACACCACACAGACCACGATCACTCCACACGACACCACACGGACCAAGATCATTCCACACTACACCACACAGACCACGATCACTCCACACTACACCACACAGACCACGCTCACTCCACACTACACCACACAGACCACGATCACTCCACACTACACCACACAGACCACGATCACTCCACACGACACCACACAGACCACGATCACTACACAATACACCACACAGACCACAATCACTCCACACTACACCACACAAACCACGCTCACTCCATACTGCACCACACAGACCACAATCATTCCACACTACACAACACAGACCACGATCACTCCACAATACACCACACAGACCACGATCACTCCCCACTACACCACACAGACCCCGATCACTCCACACTACACCACACAGACCACGATCATTCCACACTACACAACACAGACCACGGTCACTCCACACTACACCACACAGACCACGATCACTCCACATGACACTACACAGACCACGATGACTACACACTACACCACACAGACCACGATCACTCCACACTACACCACACATACCACCATCACTCCACACTACACCACACAGACCACGATCACTCCACACGACACCACACGGACCAAGATCATTCCACACTACACCACACAGACCACGATCACTCCACACTACACCACACAGACCACGCTCACTCCACACTACACCACACAGACCACGATCACTCCACACTACACCACACATACCACGATCACTCCACACGACACCACAGAGACCACGCTCACTCCACACTACACCACACAGACCACGCTCACTCCACACTACACCACACAGACCACGATCACTCCACACTATACCACACAGACCATGATCACTCCACACGACACCACACAGACCACGCTCACTCCACACTACACCACACAGACCACGCTCACTCCACACTACACCACACAGACCACAATCATTCCACACTACACAACACAGACCACGATCACTCCACAATACACCACACAGACCACGATCACTCCACACGACACCACACCACACAGACCACGATCACTCCCCACTACACCACACAGACCCCGATCACTCCACACTACACCACACAGACCACGATCATTCCACACTACACAACACAGACCACGATCACTCCACACTACACCACACGATCACTCCACATGACACTACACAGACCACGATGACTACACACTACACCACACAGACCACGATCACTCCACACTACACCACACAGACCACGATCACTCCGCACGACACCACACAGACCACGATCACTCCACACGACACCACACAGACCACGATCACTACACAATACACCACACAGACCACAATCACTCCACACTACACCACACAGACCACGATCACTCCACATGACACCACACAGACCACGATCACTACACACTACACCACACTGACCACGATCACTCCACACTACACCACACAGACCACGATCACTCCACACTACACCACACAGACCACGATCACTCCACACTACACCACGCAGACCACAATCATTCCACCCGACACCACACAGACCAGGATCACTCCACACGACACCACACAGACCACGATCACTACACACTACACCACACAGACCACAATCACTCCACACTACACCACACAAACCACACTGACTCAATACTACACCACACAGACCACGATCACTCCACACTACACCACACAGACCACGATCACTCCACACGACACCACACAGACCACGATCACTACACACTACACCACACAGACCACGTTCACTTCACACTACACCACACAGACCACGATCACTCCACACAACACCACACAGACCACGATCACTCCACACTACACCACACAGACCACAATCACTCCACACTACACCACACAGACCACGCTCACTCCACACTACACCACACAGACCACGATCACTCCACACTACACCACACAGACCACGATCACTCCACACTATACCACACAGACCACGCTCACTCAACACTACACCACACAGACCACGATCACTCCACACTACACCACACAGACCACGATCAGTCCACACTACACCACACCGACCACGATCACTCCACACTACACCACACAGACCACGATCACTCCACACTACACCACACAGACCACGATCACTCCACACGACACCACACAGACCACGATCACTCCACACTACACCACCCAGACCACGATCACTCCACACTACACCACACAGACCACGATCACTCCACACTACACCACACAGACCACGATCACTCCACACTACACCACACAGACCACGATCACTCCACACTACACCACACATACCACAATCACTCCACACTACACCACAGAGACCACGCTCACTCCACACTACACCACACAGACCACGCTCACTCCACACTACACCACACAGACCACGATCACTCCACACTATACCACACAGACCACGATCACTCCACACGACACCACACAGACCACGCTCCCTCCACACTACACCACACAGACCACAATCATTCCACACTACACAACACAGACCACGATCACTCCACAATACACCACACAGACCACGATCACTCCACACGACACCACACCACACAGACCACGATCACTCCCCACTACACCACACAGACCCCGATCACTCCACACTACACCACACAGACCACGATCATTCCACACTACACAACACAGACCACGATCACTCCACACTACACCACACGATCACTCCACATGACACTACACAGACCACGATGACTACACACTACACCACACAGACCACGATCACTCCACACTACACCACACAGACCAGGATCACTCCACACGACACCCACGGACCAAGATCATTCCGCACTACACCACACAGACCACGATCACTCCACACTACACCACACAGACCACGCTCACTCCACACTACACCACACAGACCACGATCACTCCACACTACACCACACAGACCACGATCACTCCACACGACACCACACAGACCACGATCACTCCACACGACACCACACAGACCACGATCACTACAAACTACACCACACAGACCACAATCACTCCACACTACACCACGCAAACCACGCTCACTCCATACTACACCACACAGACCACGATCACTCCACACGACACCACACAGACAACGATCACTCCACACTACACCACACAGACCACGATCACTCCACATTACACCACACAGACCACGATCACTCCACACGACACCACACGGACCACGATCATTCCACACTACACCACACAGACCACGATCACTCCACACTACACCACACAGACCACGCTCACTCCACACTACACCACACAGACCACGATCACTCCACACTACACCACGCAGACCACGATCATTCCACACGACACCACACAGACCAGGATCACTCCACACGACACCACACAGACCACGATCACTACACACTACACCACACAGACCACGATCACTCCACACTACACCACACAGACCACGGTCACTCCACACTATACCACACAGACCACGCTCACTCCACACTACACCACACAGACCACGATCACTCCACACTACACCACACAGACCACGATCACTCCACACTACACCACACAGACCACGATCACTCCACACTATACCACACAGACCACGATCACTCCACCCTACACCACACAGACCACGTTCACTCCACACTACACCACACAGACCACGATTACTCCACACGACACCACACAGACCACAATCACTCCACACGACACCACACAGACCACGTTCACTCCACACTACACCACACAGACCACGATCACTCCACACTACACCACACCACACAGACCACGATCACTCCACACGACACCACACCACACAGACCACGATCACTCCACACTACACCACGCAGACCACGATCATTCCACACGACACCACACAGACCAGGATCACTCCACACGACACCACACAGACCACGATCACTACACACTACACCACACAGACCACAATCACTCCACACTACACCACACAGACCACGATCACTCCACACTACACCACACAGACCACGATCACTCCACACTACACTACACAGACCACGATCACTACACACTACACCACACAGACCACGCTCACTCCACACTACACCACACAGACCACGATCACTCCACACTACACCACACAGACCACGATCACTCCACACTACACCACACAGACCACGATCACTCCACACGACACCACACAGACCACGATCACTCCACACTAAACCACATAGACCACGCTCACTCCACACTACACCACACAGACCACGATCATTCCACACTACACAACACAGACCACGATCACTCCACACGACACCACACAGACCACGATCACTCCACACTACACCACACAGACCACGATCACTCCACACTACACCACACAGACCACGATCACTCCACACGACACGACACCACACAGACCACGATCATGCCACACAACACCACACAGACCACAATCACTCCACACAACACCACACAGACCACGCTCACTCCACACTACACCACACAGACCACGATCACTCCACACTACACCACACAGACCACGGTCACTCCACACTATACCACACAGACCACGCTCACTCCACACTACACCACACAGACCACGATCACTCCACACTACACCACACAGACCACGATCACTCCACACTACACCACACAGACCACGATCACTCCACACTATACCACACAGACCACGATCACTCCACCCTACACCACACAGACCACGTTCACTCCACACTACACCACACAGACCACGATTACTCCACACGACACCACACAGACCACAATCACTCCACACGACACCACACAGACCACGTTCACTCCACACTACACCACA
Source organism: Lampetra fluviatilis (assembly GCF_964198595.1). Taxonomy (NCBI): domain Eukaryota; kingdom Metazoa; phylum Chordata; class Hyperoartia; order Petromyzontiformes; family Petromyzontidae; genus Lampetra; species Lampetra fluviatilis. Next base: position 676,899 of record NC_136325.1, on the reverse strand, counting down.
CAGACCACGATCACTCCACACTACACCACACCACACAGACCACGATCACTCCACACGACACCACACCACACAGACCACGATCACTCCACACTACACCACACAGAACACGATCACTCCACACGACACGACACCACACAGACCACGATCATTCCACACAACACCACACAGACCACGATCACTCCACACCACACCACACAGACCACGGTCACTCCACACTATACCACACAGACCACGCTCACTCCACACTACACCACACAGACCACGATCACTCCACACTACACCACACAGACCACGATCACTCCGCACTACACCACACAGACCACGATCACTCCACACTACACCACACAGACCACGATCACTCCACACTACACCACACAGACCACGATCACTCCACACGACACCACACAGACCACGATCACTCCACACTACACCACACAGACCATGCTCATTCCACACTACACCACACAGACCACGATCACTCCACACGACACCACACAGACCATGCTCACTCCACACTACACCAAACAGACCACGCTCACTCCACACTACACCACACAGACCACGATTACTCCACACGACACCACACAGACCACAATCACTCCACACGACACCACACAGACCACGTTCACTCCACACTACACCACACAGACCACGATCACTCCACACTACACCACACAGACCACGCTCACTCCACACTACACCACACAGACCACGATCATTCCACACTACACAACACAGACCACGATCACTCCACACTACACCACACAGACCACGATCACTCCACACGACACCACACCACACAGACCACGATCACTCCACACTACACCACACAGACCACGATCACTCCACACTACACCACACAGACCACGGTCACTCCACACTATACCACACAGACCACGCTCACTCCACACTACACCACACAGACCACGATCACTCCACACTACACCACACAGACCACGATCACTCCACACTACACCACACAGACCACGATCACTCCACACTACACCACACAGACCACGATCACTCCACACTACACCACACAGACCACGATCACTCCACACGACACCACACCACACAGACCACGATCACTCCACACTACACCACACAGACCACGATCACTCCACACGACACGACACCACACAGACCACGATCATTCCACACAACACCACACAGACCACGATCACTCCACACCACACCACACAGACCACGGTCACTCCACACTATACCACACAGACCACGCTCACTCCACACTACACCACACAGACCACGATCACTCCACACTACACCACACAGACCACGATCACTCCGCACTACACCACACAGACCACGATCACTCCACACTACACCACACAGACCACGATCACTCCACACTACACCACACAGACCACGATCACTCCACACGACACCACACAGACCACGATCACTCCACACTACACCACACAGACCATGCTCATTCCACACTACACCACACAGACCACGATCACTCCACACGACACCACACAGACCATGCTCACTCCACACTACACCAAACAGACCACGCTCACTCCACACTACACCACACAGACCACGATTACTTCACACGACACCACACAGACCACAATCACTCCACACGACACCACACAAACCACGTTCACTCCACACTACACCACACAGACCACGATCACTCCACACTACACCACACAGACCACGCTCACTCCACACTACACCACACAGACCACGATCATTCCACACTACACAACACAGACCACGATCACTCCACACTACACCACACAGACCACGATCACTCCACACGACACCACACCACACAGACCACGATCACTCCACACTACACCACACAGACCACGATCACTCCACACGACACGACACCACACAGACCAAGATCATTCCACACAACACCACACAGACCACGATCACTCCACACTACACCACACAGACCACGATCACTCCACACGACACCACACCACACAGACCACGATCACTCCACACTACACCACACAGACCACGATCACTCCACACGACACGACACCACACAGACCAAGATCATTCCACACAACACCACACAGACCACGATCACTCCACACCACACCACACAAACCACGGTCACTCCACACTACACCACACAGACCACGATCACTCCACACTACACCACACAGACCACGATCACTCCACACTACACCACACAGACCACGATCAATCCACACTATACCACACAGACCACGATCACTCCACACGACACCACACAGACCACGATCACTCCACACTACACCACACAGACCACGATCACTCCACACTATACCACACAGACCACGATCACTCCACACGACACCACACAGACCACGATCACTCCACACTACACCACACAGACCACGCTCACTCCACACTACACCGCACAGACCACAATCATTCCACACTACACAACACAGACCACGATCACTCCACAATACACCACACAGACCACGATCACTCCCCACTACACCACACAGACCCCGATCACTCCACACTACACCACACAGACCACGATCATTCCACACTACACAACACAGACCACGGTCACTCCACACTACACCACACAGACCACGATCACTCCACATGACACTACACAGACCACGATGACTACACACTACACCACACAGACCACGATCACTCGACACTACACCACACATACCACGATCACTCCACACTACACCACACAGACCACGATCACTCCACACGACACCACACGGACCAAGATCATTCCACACTACACCACACAGACCACGATCACTCCACACTACACCACACAGACCACGATCACTCCACACTACACCACACAGACCACGATCACTCCACACGACACGACACCACACAGACCACGATCATTCCACACAACACCACACAGACCACGATCACTCCACACCACACCACACAGACCACGGTCACTCCACACTATACCACACAGACCACGCTCACTCCACACTACACCACACAGACCACGATCACTCCACACTACACCACACAGACCACGATCACTCCACACTACACCACACAGACCACGATCACTCCACACTACACCACACAGACCACGATCACTCCACACTACACCACACAGACCACAATCACTCCACACGACACCACACAGACCACGATCACTCCACACTACACCACACAGACCATGCTCATTCCACACTATACCACACAGACCACGATCACTCCACACGACACCACACAGACCACGCTCACTCCACACTACACCACACAGACCACGCTCACTCCACACTACACCACACAGACCACAATCATTCCACACTACACAACACAGACCACGATCACTCCACAATACACCACACAGACCACGATCACTCCCCACTACACCACACAGACCCCGATCACTCCACACTACACCACACAGACCACGATCATTCCACACTACACAACACAGACCACGGTCACTCCACACTACACCACACAGACCACGATCACTCCACATGACACTACACAGACCACGATGACTACACACTACACCACACAGACCACGATCACTCCACACTACACCACACATACCACGATCACTCCACACTACACCACACAGACCACGATCACTCCACACGACACCACACGGACCAAGATCATTCCACACTACACCACACAGACCACGATCACTCCACACTACACCACACAGACCACGCTCACTCCACACTACACCACACAGACCACGATCACTCCACACTACACCACACAGACCACGATCACTCCACACGACACCACACAGACCACGATCACTACACAATACACCACACAGACCACAATCACTCCACACTACACCACACAAACCACGCTCACTCCATACTACACCACACAGACCACGATCACTCCACACGACACCACACAGACCACGATCACTCCATACTACACAACACAGACCACGATCACTCCACACTACACCACACAGACCACGATCACTCCACATGACACCACACAGACCACGATCACTACACACTACACCACACTGACCACGATCACTCCACACTACACCACACAGACCACGATCACTCCACACTACACCACACAGACCACGATCACTCCACACTACACCACACAGACCACGCTCACTCCACACTACACCACACAGACCACGATCACTCCACACTACACCACGCAGACCACAATCATTCCACACGACACCACACAGACCAGGATCACTCCAAACGACACCACACAGACCACGATCACTACACACTACACCACACAGACCACAATCACTCCACACTACACCACACAAACCACACTGACTTCATACTACACCACACAGACCACGATCACTCCACACTACACCACACAGACCACGATCACTCCACACGACACCACACAGACCACGATCACTATACACTACACCATACAGACCACGTTCACTTCACACTACACCACACAGACCACGATCACTCCACACTACACCACACAGACCACGATCACTCCACACTACACCACACATACCACAATCACTCCACACTACACCACAGAGACCACGCTCACTCCACACTACACCACACAGACCACGCTCACTCCACACTACACCACACAGACCACGATCACTCCACACGACACAACACAGACCACGATCACTCCATACTACACAACACAGACCACGATCACTCCACACTACACCACACAGACCACGATCACTCCACATGACACCACACAGACCACGATCACTACACACTACACCACACTGACCACGATCACTCCACACTACACCACACAGACCACGATCACTCCACACTACACCACACAGACCACGATCACTCCACACTACACCACACAGACCACGCTCACTCCACACTACACCACACAGACCACGATCACTCCACACTACACCACGCAGACCACAATCATTCCACACGACACCACACAGACCAGGATCACTCCACACGACACCACACAGACCACGATCACTACACACTACACCACACAGACCACAATCACTCCACACTACACCACACAAACCACACTGACTTCATACTACACCACACAGACCACGATCACTCCACACTACACCACACAGACCACGATCACTCCACACGACACCACACAGACCACGATCACTATACACTACACCATACAGACCACGTTCACTTCACACTACACCACACAGACCACGATCACTCCACACTACACCACACAGACCACGATCACTCCACACTACACCACACATACCACAATCACTCCACACTACACCACAGAGACCACGCTCACTCCACACTACACCACACAGACCACGCTCACTCCACACTACACCACACAGACCACGATCACTCCACACTATACCACACAGACCACGATCACTCCACACGACACCACACAGACCACGCTCACTCCACACTACACCACACAGACCACGCTCACTCCACACTACACCACACAGACCACAATCATTCCACACTACACAACACAGACCACGATCACTCCACAATACACCACACAGACCACGATCACTCCACACGACACCACACCACACAGACCACGATCACTCCCCACTACACCACACAGACCCCGATCACTCCACACTACACCACACAGACCACGATCATTCCACACTACACAACACAGACCACGATCACTCCACACTACACCACACAGACCACGATCACTCCACACTACACCACACAGACCACGATCACTCCACATGACACTACACAGACCACGATGACTACACACTACACCACACAGACCACGATCACTCCACACTACACCACACAGACCACGATCACTCCGCACGACACCACACAGACCACGATCACTCCACACGACACCACACAGACCACGATCACTACACAATACACCACACAGACCACAATCACTCCACACTACACCACACAAACCACGCTCACTCCATACTACACCACACAGACCACGATCACTCCACACGACACCACACAGACCACGATCACTCCATACTACACAACACAGACCACGATCACTCCACACTACACCACACAGACCACGATCACTCCACATGACACCACACAGACCACGATCACTACACACTACACCACACTGACCACGATCACTCCACACTACACCACACAGACCACGATCACTCCACACTACACCACACAGACCACGATCACTCCACACTACACCACACAGACCACGCTCACTCCACACTACACCACACAGACCACGATCACTCCACACTACACCACGCAGACCACAATCATTCCACCCGACACCACACAGACCAGGATCACTCCACACGACACCACACAGACCACGATCACTACACACTACACCACACAGACCACAATCACTCCACACTACACCACACAAACCACACTGACTCAATACTACACCACACAGACCACGATCACTCCACACTACACCACACAGACCACGATCACTCCACACGACACCACACAGACCACGATCACTACACACTACACCACACAGACCACGTTCACTTCACACTACACCACACAGACCACGATCACTCCACACAACACCACACAGACCACGATCACTCCACACTACACCACACAGACCACAATCACTCCACACTACACCACACAGACCACGCTCACTCCACACTACACCACACAGACCACGATCACTCCACACTACACCACACAGACCACGATCACTCCACACTATACCACACAGACCACGCTCACTCAACACTACACCACATAGACCACGATCACTCCACACTACACCACACAGACCACGATCAGTCCACACTACACCACACCGACCACGATCACTCCACACTACACCACACAGACCACGATCACTCCACACTACACCACACAGACCACGATCACTCCACACGACACCACACAGACCACGATCACTCCACACTACACCACCCAGACCACGATCACTCCACACTACACCACACAGACCACGATCACTCCACACTACACCACACAGACCACGATCACTCCACACTACACAACACAGACCACGATCACTCCACACTACACCACACATACCACAATCACTCCACACTACACCACAGAGACCACGCTCACTCCACACTACACCACACAGACCACGCTCACTCCACACTACACCACACAGACCACGATCACTCCACACTATACCACACAGACCACGATCACTCCACACGACACCACACAGACCACGCTCCCTCCACACTACACCACACAGACCACAATCATTCCACACTACACAACACAGACCACGATCACTCCACAATACACCACACAGACCACGATCACTCCACACGACACCACACCACACAGACCACGATCACTCCCCACTACACCACACAGACCCCGATCACTCCACACTACACCACACAGACCACGATCATTCCACACTACACAACACAGACCACGATCACTCCACACTACACCACACGATCACTCCACATGACACTACACAGACCACGATGACTACACACTACACCACACAGACAACGATCACTCCACACTACACCACACATACCAGGATCACTCTACACTACACCACACAGACCAGGATCACTCCACACGACACCACACGGACCAAGATCATTCCGCACTACACCACACAGACCACGATCACTCCACACTACACCACACAGACCACACTCACTCCACACTACACCACACAGACCACGATCACTCCACACTACACCACACAGACCACGATCACTCCACACGACACCACACAGACCACGATCACTCCACACGACACCACACAGACCACGATCACTACACACTACACCACACAGACCACAATCACTCCACAATACACCACGCAAACCACGCTCACTCCATACTACACCACACAGACCACGATCACTCCACACGACACCACACAGACCACGATCACTCCACACTACACCACACAGACCACGATCACTCCACATTACACCACACAGACCACGATCACTCCACACGACACCACACGGACCACGATCATTCCACACTACACCACACAGACCACGATCACTCCACACTACACCACACAGACCACGCTCACTCCACACTACACCACACAGACCACGATCACTCCACACTACACCACGCAGACCACGATCATTCCACACGACACCACACAGACCAGGATCACTCCACACGACACCACACAGACCACGATCACTACACACTACACCACACAGACCACAATCACTCCACACTACACCACACAAACCACACTGACTCCATACTACACCACACAGACCACGATCACTCCACACTACACCACACAGACCACGATCACTCCACACGACACCACACAGACCACGATCACTACACACTACACCACACAGACCACGCTCACTCCACACTACACCACACAGACCACGATCACTCCACACTACACCACACAGACCACGATCACTCCACACTACACCACACAGACCACGATCACTCCACACGACACCACACAGACCACGATCACTCCACACTAAACCACATAGACCACGCTCACTCCACACTACACCACACAGACCACGATCATTCCACACTACACAACACAGACCACGATCACTCCACACGACACCACACAGACCACGATCACTCCACACTACACCACACAGACCACGATCACTCCACACTACACCACACAGACCACGATCACTCCACACGACACGACACCACACAGACCACGATCATGCCACACAACACCACACAGACCACAATCACTCCACACAACACCACACAGACCACGCTCACTCCACACTACACCACACAGACCACGATCACTCCACACTACACCACACAGACCACGGTCACTCCACACTATACCACACAGACCACGCTCACTCCACACTACACCACACAGACCACGATCACTCCACACTACACCACACAGACCACGATCACTCCACACTACACCACACAGACCACGATCACTCCACACTACACCACACAGACCACGATCACTCCACACTACACCACACAGACCACGATCACTCCACACGACACCACACCACACAGACCACGATCACTCCACACTACACCACACAGACCACGATCACTCCACACGACACGACACCACACAGACCACGATCATTCCACACAACACCACACAGACCACGATCACTCCACACCACACCACACAGACCACGGTCACTCCACACTATACCACACAGACCACGCTCACTCCACACTACACCACACAGACCACGATCACTCCACACTACACCACACAGACCACGATCACTCCGCACTACACCACACAGACCACGATCACTCCACACTACACCACACAGACCACGATCACTCCACACTACACCACACAGACCACGATCACTCCACACGACACCACACAGACCACGATCACTCCACACTACACCACACAGACCATGCTCATTCCACACTACACCACACAGACCACGATCACTCCACACGACACCACACAGACCATGCTCACTCCACACTACACCAAACAGACCACGCTCACTCCACACTACACCACACAGACCACGATTACTCCACACGACACCACACAGACCACAATCACTCCACACGACACCACACAGACCACGTTCACTCCACACTACACCACACAGACCACGATCACTCCACACTACACCACACAGACCACGCTCACTCCACACTACACCACACAGACCACGATCATTCCACACTACACAACACAGACCACGATCACTCCACACTACACCACACAGACCACGATCACTCCACACGACACCACACCACACAGACCACGATCACTCCACACTACACCACACAGACCATGATCACTCCACACGACACGACACCACACAGACCACGATCATTCCACACAACACCACACAGACCACGATCACTCCACACCACACCACACAGACCATGGTCACTCCACACTATACCACACAGACCACGCTCACTCCACACTACACCACACAGACCACGATCACTCCACACTACACCACACAGACCACGATCACTCCACACTACACCACACAGACCACAATCACTCCACACGACACCACACAGACCACGATCACTCCACACTACACCACACAGACCATGCTCATTCCACACTATACCACACAGACCACGATCACTCCACACGACACCACACAGACCATGCTCACTCCACACTACACCAAACAGACCACGCTCACTCCACACTACACCACACAGACCACGATTACTCCACACGACACCACACAGACCACAATCACTCCACACGACACCACACAGACCACGTTCACTCCACACTACACCACACAGACCACGATCACTCCACACTACACCACACAGACCACGCTCACTCCACACTACACCACACAGACCACGTTCACTCCACACTACACCCAGACCATGGCTCACGTGGGAGATTTTGTCGGCGAGTCCACTGGCGGGCGCCTGCGAGCGGTGGAGGAGGTGCTGGATGAGCAGCCGGCAGCTCTCGCTCTTCCCCGAGCCGCTCTCCCCACTACAACAAGCACAGAGGAGGTCCCCCACCCCTGGAGCCTTTAAACGGTCGGTGGAGGTGAGTGTGGAAACTACCCGGTCTGTCACCACGGTCGTGCCCTCTAATGGAACATCTGCGCCGATTAGAAACATTTAGGCTAGCCTGCCTACGTCCCATCCTGGGCTTAACCAGGCTGGATTGTGCGAGGAGCTCACAAATCCATGAAAAATCTGGACGCAGTCCCATCAGTGAGCTCCTCCAGCCGGCAAGGCTGCGTTGGCTGGGTCATGTAGCCCGCATGCGGGGGCTAAACGGGATTGAAACGGGCTGGACTGATGAGATACGGGAGAATGGGGAACTGAGTGGACTTGCCAATGACTGGTATCAGCAGTGTCAAGATCGCCCTTTATAGAGGAGGCTCATGAAGGACACTACTAGGCAGCTGGAGGCAGTCGCCCTCCAACAACAACAGAGGGCAGAGGAGTGACGCTCACGACAACGAGCAGTGCCGGGCAGATAAAAATACAGCAAGTTGGCACATTAGGGGGCACAGGTGGTGTATCTACCAGTCACCTGAGTCAGTCAACCCATGGCACCTGCTGGGTCTGTTCTATGACCTCCTGTCGGTGAGCCTTCAACACTTCACGTGGCCTCAAAGTGCACCTGGCTTGGCACAGGCGCCGTGGTGACATCACCATCACTTAGTGGCGAATAGCAGGTATTGGTGTGTGTGCGTGTGTGAGCATGTGTGTGCTTGTACACGTGTGTGTGCGTGTGTGTGCATGTGTACATTTGTACATGTGCACGTGTGTACATGTGTGTGCGTGTACACGTGTGTTTACGTGTGTGTGCATGTGTGTACATGTGTACGTGTGTGTACATGTGTGTTTACACCTGTGTGTGCATGCGTGGGCATGAGTGTGTATGCGAGTGCGTATATACTTGTTGTCTGCGTGCATGTGTGTGTGTGTATGTGTGTGCGTGTATATGTTTGGGGCCGTCCATTAATGACGTCACGCGATTTTGGACGATTTTTGACCCCCCCCCCTCTCTCATCACACGGCGTCACAAAAAGTCAGACCCCCCCTTAAATTACGTCACAAAGCTCTGCCCCCCCCCCCCCCAAAACATAAAACATGCTTCAAATCGCTTTAAACTATTGTCATTGTTGTGCGTATTTAATGTGGCGCTGCACTCTGATGTTGTAGGAGAAGACATTTATTAAAAAGTCTATTTAATTAAGTAGAACGTGTTGTCTATATTTATTTAAAGTTGCGCATTTTGATGCGACGTCACATTTCTCAACACCCCCCCCCCCCCTTGTCACACATCGTTACAAATGTCTGACCCCCCCCCCCTAGGTGCATGACATCATTTATGGACGGCCCCTTTATGTGCATACGTGCGTACGTGTGCGTGCATGTGTGTACATACTTGCTGTCTGCGTGCGTGTGTACGTGTGTGCGTGTATACGTGTTTATGTGCATACGTGCGTACGTGTGCGTGCATCAGCGAAGCGTGTATACATGTGCGCGAGCTAAGCGTGTGTGCGTGCGTGAAGCGTGTGTATGTGTGCGTGTGTGAAGCGTGTGTACGTGTGCGTGTGTGTGTGCATGCGTACGTGAGTGCGTGTGTACGTGCTTGTGTACGTGCGTGCGTGCTCACCTGAGCATGAAGCCCTGCGAGCGTCGCTCCCGGCGCAGGGCGTGGTATGCTCGCTCGGCGACAGCGAACACGTGCGGGGGCAGCGTCGCCCACAGCTTGCCAGAGTGGCTCAGGTAGAGCTGGGAGACCTGGTGGGCGCACGGACCGGGGGAGGGGCGCGGGGAGGGGGGAGAGGTGGGGAGGAGGGCATGGGGGGTTGGGGGCGAGACCCACGGGGGTGTGCAGGTGAAAAAAAATAAACGAAACTATTATAATTGTATTTTAACGACCTTTTGCCAGGATCAAAATGATGAAAAATAAAAAAAAGAGTTTGACCCTTTCTGGCAATTAATTCATCAGGCATCAAATCTGCATTAACCACACATACTTAGTACATATTTAGTATGTGTAGCTAATACAGACTTGATGGCTTGCAAAAGTTATCTTTTTATTGCCAGAAAGGGTAAAATATAATGTATTATTTGCAGGGGCGGTTTCTTCATTAGGGCGATTGGGCGACGCACCACCAAAGTGTGAAAGGGACTTTTTCAATCACATTCACAATCAACCATAGAGTTACGCTAGCCGTCACTGTGCCTCTGGATATAGTCCAATCAGCGTCATGTCACGTTCTGTAGAGTACCGCCTCTTTTTGGGCGATTTCACTCTGGCTGAGAATCGCCCAGAGTGTTCCCATAGACTTACATTCAAAGATGTTTTTTTTCGAACTGCAGGCACTGCAATGCATTCTCTATGGGTTCCGGGAGGGCTCGCACTAACGTGCTTACGTCATCATACGTATCCTTAACTTGTGCAGCGATTGGTGGGAACAAACATCACTGTCGGACAGAAGCCTTGTATGTCCAAAACTGTTACTTTTCAGGAAACGAAAGAAAACCTGTTTTTTCCCCAAAATAATTTCCAAGCTCTTTTAATGCTTATCATTGGTTAAATATTTGTAAAACACATTGACAGATGTAAAGGGTGACCAATAGCATTAATTTTTGAAAAAATATGGAGATATAAAATATGGATTCTGCCTGATACATTGTTGCTGTCGGGATGGAAACCTTGTATCTCCATATTTATATTATAATAAATAATTTATTTTATAACTAAAATAAATGTATTTATTTTTTCAGGTCTGCGACACAATCTTGGTCCACACCAAAGAAAGGTTCTCCTTTACCGACCACCTTGTAAGTGCCACGCTGCTACAAGGAGAGATGTTTCAACAGCATGGCCATACATTCCCTGTTGAGGCTCTGAACATCACTGTCAGGGCATACCCTATGTTAAATAAGGCGAAGCTTAAGACTGAACTGTTTCTCATTTATGAGAGTCCAAAATTCAAGGGCTGTTATGGTGCACTGGCGCTGTACCAGGTTTTGCTGAAGTACAACCTCCAGGATACTTTTTCAGAGACTGTTGCTCTGTTGAACATCCTCATAACCACTCCCATGACAACTGCTGAAGCTGAGAGGTGTTTCTCAACCTTAAAGAGAATCAAGACATTCCTGAGAAATGTAATTGGACAGGAACGTCTGAATGCACTGGCTATGCTTTCCATGGAGAGGGAGCTAGTCAGGAACATGCCTGCTTTCAATGAGAGAGTAATTGGTCACTTTGCTACTTTGAAAGAGAGAAGAGCAAAATTTCAGTATAAGTAAGCAGTGTATTAAGCGAGTAATGTGATGTAAGCAGTGTAATAATAGTGAGTATAGAAACAAACAAGTAGATGTATTGTAAGAGTCACTTTATTTTTCATTAATATTAAAGTAGTGAAGTTGCCTGTACATGCTTAAGCTGTTAATTTATCCATTGCATGGGTGGACCTTATCCTTATCAATCATCCAAACATTTGCCCCCCTTGAGAGATTTTGCAGGAGCCGGCACTGATTATTTGTCATAATTAAGAAGCGACCTGGCTATCACAAATTATAGCTCAACGAAGTGGCTTATCATCATCACGTGGAAACATATAGCAGCCAACCTGGAGACAAATCCGTGCGACCAAGGGGAGAGACACGCAAACTCAAAATATACAGCAGGAGTCAGGGTCGGGATCGAACCCACGACCTCCTGTACATCAGGCGAGGGAGTTAACATCTCATAACCACAGTGAAGGGGATTGGGGGGCAAGATGAGATATGGACTGGGAGTTGTGCGCTGTGGATGACGTTGATGGTGGTAGTGATGGTGGTGATTGGTGGTGATGGTGGTGATTGGTGGCGATGGTGGTGCTGGTAATGGTGGTGCTGGTGATAGTGCTGGTGAAAGTGGTGGTGATAGTGATGATGGCAAAGGTGGTGGTGATGGAGGTGGTGGTGATGGTGAAGGTGGTGGTGATGGTGGTGGTGATGGTGGTAGTGATGGTGATGGTGATAGTGATGGTGGTGGTGAAGGTGGTGGTGGTGATGGAGGTGGTGGTGATGGCAAAGGTGGTGGTGATGGTGAAGGTGGTGGTGATGGTGGTAGTGGTCGTGATGGTGATAGTGATGGTGATGGTGGTGGTGGTGGTGGTGATGGAGGTCGTGGTGATGGTGAATGTGGTGGTGGCAGTAATGGAGGTGGTGGTGATGGTGATGGTGGCGGTAATGGAGGTGTCGTGATGGTGAAGGTGGAGGCACGCACCATCTTGGAGTAGATGGACATCTCCCGGAAGGGGTTGAGAACCAGCAGGATGTCTCCGATGTACGTCTGGGAACGGCGCAAAGCAACATTGTCAAGCAGGCACGGGGTCATCACGGGGGAGGTCACGGGGGAGGTCACGGGGGAGGTCATGGAGTCGTCACGGGGGAGGTCGTGGGGCCATCACAGGGGAGGTCGCGGGGTCGTCATGGGGGAGGTCATGGGGCCGTCACGGGGGAAGTCACGGGGTCATCATGGGGGAGGTCATGGGGTCATCACGGGGGAGGTCGCGGGGTCGTCACGGGGGAGGTCACGAGGTCGTCACAGGGGAAGTCATGGGGCCGTCATGGGGGAGGTCATGGGGCCGTCATAGGGGAGGTTACAGGTCATCACAGGGGAGGTCACGGGGTCATCACGGGGGAGGTCGCGGGGTCATCAAGGGAGAGGTCGCGGGGCCGTCACGGGAGAGGTCGCGGGGCCGGCATGGGAGAGGTCGCGGGGCCGGCATGGGAGAGGTCATGGGGTTGTCACATGGGAAGTCATAGGGCCGTCACAGGGGAGGTTTTGGGGTTGTCACGGGGGAGGTCGTGGGGTCGTCACGGGGGAGGTCAGCCTACTAACTAACAGCACTTACCCAAAGAGTCTTTTAAGGATATACAGGAGATATTTGTCATTGTACATGTGTGTGTGTGCGGGAGTGGTAGAGCAGTGGTTTGCGCACTCAGCTACCATCTCATCAACCCAGGCGAGGTTTCTGCTCATTGCGAGCATCGGTGGCAAATATCTGATCCGTTCCTGGGCCTCCCCTAGGTCGACTCAGCATTAATTGAGTACCGGAGGGAGTGGGTGACCAGCACCACGCCTGACTCAGCCTCTCACTGACACACATGTAGTGACATAGAATTGGTCACGTAGCAGCATAGAACTGGCTGCTGGAAGGGAAGGGGACCTGTAGCTTACAGCAGCCCTGACTGACAGCAGGCCACATGATAGAGCAGAGAGGGATCTAGGGGAAACGTCACGGAAGGGGCACGTCGAGAACCCGCGAGTAGGTTCCAGAAGGGGGCGTGGCCGGGGGCGGAGCCAGGCCACGCTGACTGGTATAAGAGGGGCCCCCAGGGAGGGGACCTCGGTGCTGTCGTTTGGAATGGGATCCCCGTCGTGCTGCTGGAGTCTTCACTGTCGTCCCCGTCTTCACCATCTTGGCGTTGCCAGTCAGGCAGTCTACCAGCTGTCCTGACTGGGAACCGTAGTTGCTAAGTGTTACTGTCAGGCCATGTTAATAAACAGAGTGCCTCCTACTCTTAGTGTCTCTGAGTCAGTCACTACACGCACACTAACACTCACCCACTCACTTACACATTCACTCAATCTCCCACTCATACAATCACCCAGACACTCACACACTCTCTCCCCCGCTCTCCCTCTGGCTGCTGACTCACGTAGAGCTGCTGCCGCTGGAATCTCTTCTCCAGCTCGTATAGGAGGCTCCTCTCCGTGAGCTCCTCCAGCGTCGCCACGTCGTCGCTGGGGGACGGGGGCGTCAGACGTACCTACACACACACGCACATCACACACGCATCTGTCACACACGCGTCACACATGCGTAACATACACACGTCGGTCACACAATCGCGTCGGTCACATACGCGTCACACACATACCACACACGCATCATGCACGCGTTGGTCACACACACGTGACACTCACACGACACACACATGTCACACACACGTCAATCATACACCGGTCACACACGCGTCAGTCACAAACGCGTTACACACGTGTCACACACCTGTCACACACACGTCGGTCACACAGGCATCGGCCACATGCGCCGGTCACACACGTGGCCCACACGTGTAAGTCACACGTGTTGCAAACATGTCACACGCATGTCACAAACGTGCATCATGCGAGAAATCGATTTCCCCCCCCCACCACCCCCCTGCCCCCCACTGGCTGCCCCCTAACTGAACTCGAGGGGGCAGCTGCACGAAGCCCCCCCACCCCACCCCCACCCTCCAGGTTTGTGTCCCCGCAGCACGCGGGGCCTGCCAGGTTTCCCTCCTCCCATCCTCCACGCCCGTCACCGCTAAAGAGCGCCCCCTCATTCCTGGCCCTGCTGCTGCTGCTGCGGGATCAGCTGATTGGCTATCACAGTTTCATCTACAGCTGGGATGCTGAGTCACGCCCCCCCCCCCACACACAGAGAGCTGTGTCTATGTTGTGTGTCTCTCTCTGCTTGTGTGTCTGTCTGTGTGTCTCCGTGTCTGTGTTTTGTCTCTCTCTCAAATGTAGTTCTACCTGATAACGGCTGCTTGTGTTGCAATCGAAACGGTGTATTCTATTATTTAATGTATTTTCTTTCTACGTGACTTTACTGAAAGAACCAAAGAGTAAAAAATAAACAATTTATATTTTACAAGTTCAGGTCCACTGAGCTATAGAGCTCAACGAAGTGGCTCATCATCATCATTGAAAGCAGCCAAATACTCTAAACGCGTGACGTTGATGTGGAGGGAAAACCGGGAGAACCCGGAGACAAATCCACGAGACCACAGGGAGAGAGACACACGCATACTCCAAATATACAGCAGGAGTCAGGGTCGGGATCGAGCCCACGACCTCCTGTATACCAGGCGAAGGAGTTAACATCTCGCTTGGGGAGCTTGCCTGTCTCAGGGTGAAGTTTCCGTTGCAGGTGGCCGCCTCTCCGCCCTCTCCGGCCTCCTCCGGCGCCGTCGTCGCGGCCGTCACCACCGTCGCCGGCTCGGAGCGCCCTGGGCCCTCACCGAACATGGCCCGGCGCTCCCTCCAGGCATCACGCCGGCTCGGGGAGGGCCCCCACGGGTCCCTGCGAGGCACGGGGAGCACCGGAGCAGTGAGCACCGGCACGACAAGCTCTCACTCAAATATTACAGGCGACCACATGTGATGATTCAGGCAATATATCTTCTTCAGGGTGAAGAGAAATATGAGCGCAGGACATGGCCGGGGCCTGTAGCACAGCATGCGAACCACTATGCCACTGCTCCCCACAGACACACACATATATACACACACACACAGACACACACAGATACACACACACATAGACCCACAAAGACAAAGATCCCCCGTGTAGCCTTAACAGACTGTCGTGGCAAGTGCTGTTAGCGAGTAGCACCTATAATGGCCGGAACGGTACACGAGGGGGTCGGTGGCCAGCACCACGCCCCGCCACCTTTGTCTCCCCAGTGGCGATGTTTACACACCATACCAGGTACTCACTGGGGAGACAAAGGCGGTCGGGCGTGGTATTGGCAACCCACCCCCTCGTGTACCATGTCGGCCTTCATGGGTGCTCGCTAACAGCACTTCCCCCAACAGTCTGTTAAGGCTATACAGGGGATCTTTGTCTTTGTTCGTGTGTCTGCTTGGCTGGATGAAGGGTGCTACACGGCATGGTACAGGGTAGAGAAGAGATGGAACTGATGCGGTACAGGACGATGTGGAGCTGAGTGGACTTGTCCATGACTCCTACGGGCAGTGTGAAGATCGGCCTGTGTGTAGGGGATTCAATAACAGTGGAGGGCAGAGGAGCGACGCTCCCAACAATGAGCAGAGCACCAGGCAATAAATCTCAGCAAGTTGGCACAGTGGGGGGAAATATTTGGTGCATCTTCCAGTGGTCTCAGTCAACCCCTGGCACCTGTATATGTCCCATGACCTCCTGCCAGCGAGCCTTCGACACTTCACGTGGCCTCAAGGTGCACCTAGCCTGACACAAGTGACGTGGTGATGTCACCATCACTTAGTGGCATATGGCGACTGTTGTTGTTGCAGAGCGAGCAGCGGTGACTGATGCGTGAGCGAGTGGACGGTTGGGTGCACGTTGGCCGGATGTGTTGTAACCAGCAGTGGTGGTAGAACACGGTACAGACGAGACTAAATAGCAGTTGTGGTTGCGCATGACCGTGGTTGCGGTTGTCGGGTCCGTGGCCGTGATGGCTCTTACCGGCGCTTCGCTGGCACAAAGTCGTCGTGTAGGATCTCTTCGTACGCCCCCTCCTGCTCCCCCCCCTCCTGCTCCTCCTCCCCCACCCCTGTGCCACCCACCGCGGCCCCCTGTGGCCGCCCCCCCCTCTCCTGCCACTCCTCCTGGCCTTGCACCAGCATCTCACGGACGAAGTCCGACGACGCCACCTCTTGAAAGGGACACGGCGAACAAACGAACGAACAAACAACAACAGCCGTCAACCGTCGTCAACCGCTATTGACAGATCGCTTGCCCCGCAATGAGGGAGGGCGGCTCCATTGACTCATTGACCCCTGGATTCACTAACCCCTGACTCACTGACCCCCGGACCCACTGACCCCTGACTCACTGCCCCTGGACCCACTGACCCCTGACTCAAGGACTCCTGGACCCACTGAACCCTGGCTCACTGACCGGCTGGCTGATTTTGGTTGCAGTTGAGAGCTGTGGGGTCGGCTCCGTGCCTCAGCAGTAACCGCACCACCCTGGCCTACACAGATACACACACGCAGATGCACACGAAGATACACACACACATACAGATACACACACAGATACACACACAAATACACAAATACACAGATACAAACACACACAGATACAGAAAAGACAAAGATCCCCCATATAGCCTGTAACAGACTGTAGGGGCAAGTGCTGTTAGCGATCACCTATGAAGGCCGGCAGGGCACACGAGGGGTTAGGTGGCCAACACCACGCAAGGCTGTCTTTGTCTCCCTTTTTGCGATCTTTACACATCGCACCAGGTACTCATTTGAGGCTGAGTCAACCTAGCGGAGGTACAGGACCGGTTCAGATAATCGTCACTGGTGTTGGCCGTGAGCGGAAATCGAACCCGGGATGCCAGGTTCATAGCACAGCGTGTTAACCGCTACTCACACACTAATACACAAACACACAGATACACAACAACAACCGACATTCACCACTAAGTGGCAGTGACATCACCACGGCGCTTGTGCCAGGCTATGTGCACGTTGAGGCCAAGTGAAGTGTCGAACGCCCCCTAGCAGTAGGTCACGGGGCAGACCCAGGTGCCACGGGTTGACTGAGATGACTGGCTGATGCAACACCTGTACCCCCTACTGTGCCAACTTGCTGTGCTTTATCCACCCGGCGCTCCGCTCGTTGTTGTGAGCGTCGCTCCTCCGCTCTCCATTGTTGTTGGAGGGCGAATGCCTCCAACTGCCCAGTAGCTTCCTTCACGAGCTTCCTCCACAGAGGCCAATCTTGACACCGCTGGTACCAGTCATCGGCAAGTCCACTCATCTCCACATCCTCCTGTACCACATCACTCCAATTCTTCTCTAGCCTGTGCCGTGCCTGTTTAGCCCCCTCTATTCGGCCAAAAAAATGTGTTTAGGCATGCGGTGGCTGAGCATGCGGGCTACATGACCCAGCAAACATAGCCTTACCTGCCGGAATAGCTCACCGATGGGACTTTGTCCAGATCTCTCATGGATTTGTGAGCTCCTCACACAATATAGCCTGGTTAAACCCAGAATAGATCGTAGGCAGACCAGCCTAAATGTTTCTATCCGGCAAAGATGTTCCATTAGGGGGGTCCACGTTTCGCAAGCGTAGAGAAGGGAGGGCATGACTGTGGCCGAGAAGATCTGAAGCTTCGTGTGGAGCCAGAGACCAGGTAGCTTAGGCAACCGAAAAAAATATAATGCCGCTCGACTGATTCAGAGTGAGACCTCTGCTGTCAAACCGGAGCCACTCATGAGCAGACTGCCCAGGTATGGGAAGCTCTCCACTCTCTTCACAACTGCCCTATCACTAGTTGTGGGGGTGGAGTTTCTGATGGTATAAAATAGCCAGGCAGGTGCTTAGTTTTCGTGGGGCAGATGGTAAGGCCCCTCCTCTTAGTGGCATGCTCCAGGTTCAGCAGCAGCACCTCCAACTCCTCCTCTGAATGAGCAGCAATTACCATTTCATCGGCATACGTAACATGGTTGAGCAATAGGGAGCCATCCCTTGACCACACCCATTGATCAACCCCCCACTGTATCTGTACCAGATGGAAATTCCTCCGTTACAGCCATTGAAGGCTTCACGAATTACATGGTCGAAATAGATGTTAAATAATGTGGGAGCGAGAGGACATACCTGTCGCACCCCAAGGTGAACAGGGAATGGCTCTGACTCAAGCCAACGTAGTTTTATCCGGGCCTGCTCACCATCATAAAAGTCCTTAATGATCGTGAGCAGAGAGTCAGGGACTCCAAAAGCACGAAGAACAATCCAGAGTCCAGGACTACTGATGGTATCATAGGCTTTGACCAGGTCAATAAAGTAGAGATTTAGGTCTTGTTGGAATTCCCTACACCTCTGCTGTAACAGATGGACAGAACATATGGCATCTGTGCAGGACCACCCTTTCCTGAAACCACATTGGGGCTCCGCAAACCTCTCCTCAGCGTGCCTGGCAAGGCGATGTTGAATAATCCTTGCCAGGACCTTTCCCGGCACACTGAGGAGTGAGATGCCCCTGTAGTTGTTACAATCTTTGTGGTCTATCCTTCTTAAAGAGGGGGACCACCAGGGCATCCTTCCAATCCTGCGGAACCCATCCAGTGGTTCAGACTGTTATTATGATGTCATGTAGGGCAGTCTGTTCACAAACGCCACCCTCCCTCAGCATTTCGCTTGGGAGGTCGTCTCTGCCCGGCACTTATCCTGGTCTCAGACTTCGGATCACCCCTTGCACTTCCTCCACAGACAGCACCTCAGCCAACCATTCAGAAGGGGTGGCTACTTCTGCCAATATTTCAGGCACTGCAGCCCTAGCAGGGTCGTCCCCACCTTGCCCAATGATGTTGTCTGGCCTGAGGGAATTCCCCTCCCCCAACACCTCACAAAATGCCCTGCAAACCTGTCCCTGGGGTTCAGTAACAGGATAGATACACACATGAAGATACACACACACAGAGATTCAAACAAAGACAAATAACAAATATCCCCCGTATAGCCTTAACAGACTGTAGGGGCAAAGTACTGTTAGCGAGCACCTATCATATAGAAAGATACACACATGCATGCATATAGATTACACATACATAGAGATACACAAACATATAGATATACACACACATAGAGCTACACACACACATGGACACACACAGAGATACACACACACACACACAGAGAAACACACACAGATAGAGATACACACACATGGACATACACACAGAGGTACACAACGAGACAGACAGACAGAGAGACAGAGACACGAGGACACAGGGACACAGAGAGACATGGAGACAGACATACAGGGAGAGAAGGACACAGGGAGACAGTGAGACAAGGACACAGACAGGCAGGGAGGCAGGGAGACAGGGACACAGAGAGACAGAGACAGGGACACAGAGGGTCAGACAGGCCGGGAGACAGATAGAGAGGAAGCCAGGGAAACAGTCAGCCAGGAATACAGGAAGACAAGTACACAGACAGACAGAGAGACATGAAGACAAGGACACAGAGACAAGAACACAGAGGGACAGAGACAAGGACACAGAGGGACAGACAGGCCGCGAGACAGCGAGAGAGGAAGCCAGGGAAACAGTGAGCCAGGAAGACAGGAAGACAGGTACACAGACAGACAGAGAGCCAGGGGGTGTGACCTCTCACCTGTCCGTATTTGGCTGCTAAGTGCAGGGGCCCCCAGGCAGTGCTGTCCGGGCAGTCCGGGTCAGCGCCGGCCTCCAGCAGCAGCCGCACCGCCGGCACACAGCCAAACACACAGGCGGTGTGCAGCTGTGGGTGTGGGTGGGGTGGTGTGGGTGGGTGGATGGATGGATGTGGGTAGACGAGCGCGTGAGTGAGTGTGCGCGTGGTTGTGTGGGTGAGCGGTTGTGTGGGTGGCGGGTGTGTGGTTGAGTGTGTGGGTGAGTGTGTGCATGGTTGTATGGGTGAGTCGGTGAGTGTGTGAGTGGTTGTGTGAGGTAAGTATGCGTGTGGGTGAGTGTGTGCGTGGTTGCGTGGGTGTGTGGATGAGTGGGTGTATGGATGAGTGGGCGAGTGGGCGAGTGGGTGTGTGGGTAAGAGTGTGTGCGGTTGTGTGTTTGAGTGCATGCGTGGTTGTGCGGGTGAGTGTGTGCGTGGTTGTGTGGGCAAGCGGGTGTGTGGGTGAATGGGTGTGTGGGTAAGTGGGTGTATGGGTGAGTGAGTGAGTGAGTGGGTGTATGGGTGAATGGGTGAGTGGGTGAGTGGGTGTATGGGTGAGTGGGTGTGTGGGTGAGTGTGTCCATGGTTGTATGGGTGAGTCGGTGGTTGTGTGAGTGGATGTGTGGGTGAGTGGGTGAGTGATGTGTGGGTGAGTGGGTGTTTGGGTGAGTGGGTGTGTGGGTGAGTGTGTCCATGGTTGTATGGGTGAGTCGGTGGGTGTGTGAGTGGGTGTGTGGGTGAGTGGGTGAATGGGTGTGTGGGTGAGTGGGTGTGTGGGTGAGTGTGTGTATGGGTAAATGGGTGTGTGGGTGAGTGTGTGCGTGGTTGTGTGGGCAAGCGGGTGTGTGGGTGAATGGGTGTGTGGGTGAGTGGGTGAGTGGGTGTATGGGTGAGTGTGCATGGTTGTATGGGTGAGTCGGTGAGTGTGTGAGTGGGTGTGTGGGTGAGTGATTGTGTGTGTGTGAGTGTGTGGTTGAGTGTGTGAGTGGGTGAGTGGGTGTGTGGGTGAGTGATTGTGTGTGTGTGAGTGTGTGGGTGAGTGTGTGAGTGTGTGAGTGTGTGAGTGGGTGTGTGGTTGAGTGATTGTGTGTGTGAGTGGGTGAGTGGGTGAGTGGGTGTGTGGGTGAGCGGGTGAGTGTGTGAGTGATTGTGTGGGTGAGTGTGCGAGTGATTGTGTGGGTGAATGGGTGTGTGGGTGTGTGGGTGAGTGGGTGTGTGGGTGAGTGGGTGTATGGGTGAATGGGTGTGTGGGTGAGTGTGTCATTGGTTGTATGGGTGAGTCGGTGGGTGTGTGAGTGGGTGTGTGGGTGAGTGGGTGAATGGGTGTGTGGGTGAGTGGGTGTGTGAGTGAGTGGGTGTATGGGTAAATGGGTGTGTGGGTGAGTATGTGCGTGGTTGTGTGGGCAAGCGGGTGTGTGGGTGAATGGGTGAGTGGGTGAGTGGGTGTATGGGTGAGTGTGCATGGTTGTATGGGTGAGTCGGTGAGTGTGTGAGTGGGTGTGTGGGTGAGTGATTGTGTGTGTGTGAGTGTGTGCGTGAGTGTGTGAGTGTGTGAGTGTGTGAGTGGGTGAGTGGGTGTGTGGTTGAGTGATTGTGTGTGTGAGTGGGTGAGTGGGTGAGTGTGAGTGGGTGAGTGGGTGTGTGGGTTAGTGATTGTGTGTGTGAGTGGGTGTTTGGGAGAGTGTGTATGTGGGTGAGTGGGTGAGTGGGTGTGTGGGTGAGTGTGTCCATGGTTGTATGGGTGAGTCGGTGGGTGTGTGAGTGGGTGTGTGGGTGAGTGGGTGAATGGGTGTGTGGGTGAGTGGGTGTGTGGGTGAGTGTGTGTGTGTATGGGTAAATGGGTGTGCGTGGTTGTGTGGGCAAGCGGGTGTGTGGGTGAATGGGTGTGTGGGTGAGTGGGTGAGTGGGTGTATGGGTGAGTGTGCATGGTTGTATGGGTGAGTCGGTGAGTGTGTGAGTGGGTGTGTGGGTGAGTGATTGTGTGTGTGTGTGTGGTTGAGTGATTGTGTGTGTGAGTGGGTGAGTGCGTGAGTGTGAGTGGGTGAGTGGGTGTGTGGGTTAGTGATTGTGTGTGTGAGTGGGTGTTTGGGAGAGTGTGTATGTGGGTGAGTGGGTGAGTGGGTGTGTGGGTGAGCGGGTGAGTGTATGAGTGATTGTGTGGGTGAGTGTGCGAGTGATTGTGTGGGTGAATGGGTGTGTGGGTGTGTGGGTGAGTGGGTGTGTGGGTGAGTGGGTGTATGCGTGAGTGGGTGAGTGGGTGTATGGGTGAATGGGTGTGTGGGTGAGTGTGTGCATGGTTGTGTGGGCAAGCGGGTGTGTGGGTGAATGGGTGTGTGGGTGAGTGGGTGAGTGGGTGTATGGGTGAGTGTGCATGGTTGTATGGGTGAGTGGGTGAGAGTGTGAGTGGGTGTGTGGGTGAGTGATTGTGTGTGTGTGTGAGTGTGTGGGTGAGTGTGTGAGTGGGTGAGTGGGTGTGTGGTTGAATGATTGTGTGTGTGAGTGGGTGAGTGGGTGAGTGGGTGAGTGGGTGTGTGGGTGAGTGATTGTGTGTGTGAGTGGGTGTGTGGGAGTGGGTGTGTGGGAGAGTGTGTATGTGGGTGAGTAGTTGAGTGGGTGTGTGGGTGAGCGGATGAGTGTGTGAGTGATTGTGTGGGTGAGTGTGTGAGTGATTGTGTGGGTGAATGGGTGTGTGGGTGTGTGGGTGAGTGGGTGTGTGGGTGAGTGGGTGTGTGGTTGAGTGGGTGAGTGGGTGTATGGGTGAATGGGTGTGTGGGTGAATGTGTGCATGGTTGTGTGGGCAAGCGGGAGTGTGGGTGAATGGGTGTGTGGGTGAGTGGGTGTATGGGTGAATGGGTGTGTGGGTGAGTGGGTGAGTGGGTGTATGGGTGTATGGGTGAGTGTGCATGGTTGTATGGGTGAGTCGGTGAGTGTGTGAGTGGGTGTGTGGGTGAGTGATTGTTTGTGTGTGAGTGTGTGGGTGAGTGTGTGAGTGTGTAAGTGGGTGAGTGGGTGTGTGGGTGAGTGATTGTGTGCGTGAGTGGGTGAGTGTGTGAGTGGGTGAGTGGGTGTATGGGTGAGTGATTGTGTGTTTGAGTGGGTGTGTGGGAGAGTGTATATGTGGGTGAGTGGGTGTGTGGGTGTGTGGGTGAACGGGTGAGTGTGTGAGTGATTGTGTGGGTGTATGGGTGAATGGGTGTGTGGGTGAGTGTGTGCGTGGTTGTGTGGGCAAGCGGGTGTGTGGGTGAATGGGTGTGTGGGTGAGTGGGTGTATGGGTGAGTGTGCATGGTTGTATGGGTGAGTCGGTGAGAGTGTGAGTGGGTGTGTGGGTGAGTGATTGTGTGTGTGAGTGGGGTGTGTGGGAGAGTGTGTATGTGGGTGAGTGGGTGTGTGGGTGAGCGGGTGAGTGTGTGAGTGATTGTGTGGGTGAGTGTGTGAGTGATTGTGTGGGTGAATGGGTGTGTGGGTGAATGGGTGTGTGGGTGAGTGGGTGTGTGGGTGAGTGGGTGTGTGGGTGAGTGGGTGAGTGGGTGTATGGGTGAATGGGTGTGTGGGTGAGTGTGTGCATGGTTGTGTGGGCAAGCGGGAGTGTGGGTGAATGGGTGTGTGGGTGAGTGGGTGTATGGGTGAGTGGGTGTATGGGTGAATGGGTGTGTGGGTGAGTGTGTCCATGGTTGTATGGGTGAGTCGGTGGGTGTGTGAGTGGGTGTGTGGGTGAGTGGGTGAATGGGTGTGTGGGTGAGTGGGTGTGTGGGTGAGTGGGTTAGTGATTGTGTGTGTGAGTGGGTGTTTGGGAGAGTGTTTATGTGGGTGAGTGGGTGAGTGGGTGTGTGGGAGTGGGTGTGTGGGAGAGTGTGTATGTGGGTGAGTAGTTGAGTGGGTGTGTGGGTGAGCGGGTGAGTGTGTGAGTGATTGTGTGGGTGAGTGTGTGAGTGATTGTGTGGGTGAATGGGTGTGTGGGTGTGTGGGTGAGTGGGTGTGTGGGTGAGTGGGTGTGTGGTTGAGTGGGTGAGTGGGTGTATGGGTGAATGGGTGTGTGGGTGAATGTGTGCATGGTTGTGTGGGCAAGCGGGAGTGTGGGTGAATGGGTGTGTGGGTGAGTGGGTGTATGGGTGAATGGGTGTGTGGGTGTGTGGGTGAGTGGGTGAGTGGGTGTATGGGTGTATGGGTGAGTGTGCATGGTTGTATGGGTGAGTCGGTGAGTGTGTGAGTGGGTGTGTGGGTGAGTGATTGTTTGTGTGTGAGTGTGTGGGTAAGTGTGTGAGTGTGTAAGTGGGTGAGTGGGTGTGTGGGTGAGTGATTGTGTGCGTGAGTGGGTGAGTGTGTGAGTGGGTGAGTGGGTGTATGGGTGAGTGATTGTGTGTTTGAGTGGGTGTGTGGGAGAGTGTGTATGTGGGTGAGTGGGTGTGTGGGTGTGTGGGTGAACGGGTGAGTGTGTGAGTGATTGTGTGGGTGTATGGGTGAATGGGTGTGTGGGTGAGTGTGTGCGTGGTTGTGTGGGCAAGCGGGTGTGTGGGTGAATGGGTGTGTGGGTGAGTGGGTGTATGGGTGAGTGTGCATGGTTGTATGGGTGAGTCGGTGAGAGTGTGAGTGGGTGTGTGGGTGAGTGATTGTGTGTGTGAGTGGGGTGTGTGGGAGAGTGTGTATGTGGGTGAGTGGGCGAGTGGGTGTGTGGGTGAGCGGGTGAGTGTGTGAGTGATTGTGTGGGTGAGTGTGTGAGTGATTGTGTGGGTGAATGGGTGTGTGGGTGAATGGGTGTGTGGGTGAGTGGGTGTGTGGGTGAGTGGGTGTGTGGGTGAGTGGGTGAGTGGGTGTATGGGTGAATGGGTGTGTGGGTGAGTGTGTGCATGGTTGTGTGGGCAAGCGGGAGTGTGGGTGAATGGGTGTGTGGGTGAGTGGGTGTATGGGTGAGTGGGTGTATGGGTGAATGGGTGTGTGGGTGAGTGTGTCCATGGTTGTATGGGTGAGTCGGTGGGTGTGTGAGTGGGTGTGTGGGTGAGTGGGTGAATGGGTGTGTGGGTGAGTGGGTGTGTGGGTGAGTGGGTTAGTGATTGTGTGTGTGAGTGGGTGTTTGGGAGAGTGTGTATGTGGGTGAGTGGGTGAGTGGGTGAGTGGGTGAGCGGGTGAGTGTGTGAGTGATTGTGTGGGTGAGTGTGCGAGTGATTGTGTGGGTGAATGGGTGTGTGGGTGTGTGGGTGAGTGGGTGTGTGGGTGAGTGGGTGTGTGGTTGAGTGATTGTGTGTGTGAGTGGGTGAGTGTGAGTGGGTGAGTGGGTGTGTGGGTTAGTGAGTGTGTGTGTGAGTGGGTGTTTGGGAGAGTGTGTATGTGGGTGAGTGGGTGAGTGGGTGAGTGTGTGTATGGGTAAATGGGTGTGCGTGGTTGTGTGGGCAAGCGGGTGTGTGGGTGAATGGGTGTGTGGGTGAGTGGGTGAGTGGGTGTATGGGTGAGTGTGCATGGTTGTATGGGTGAGTCGGTGAGTGTGTGAGTGGGTGTGTGGGTGAGTGATTGTGTGTGTGTGAGTGTGTGGGTGAGTGTGTGAGTGTGTGAGTGTGTGAGTGGGTGTGTGGTTGAGTGATTGTGTGTGTGAGTGGGTGAGTGCGTGAGTGTGAGTGGGTGAGTGGGTGTGTGGGTTAGTGATTGTGTGTGTGAGTGGGTGTTTGGGAGAGTGTGTATGTGGGTGAGTGGGTGAGTGGGTGTGTGGGTGAGTGATTGTGTGTGTGAGTGGGTGTGTGGGTGTATGGGTGAGTGATTGTGTGTGTGAGTGGGTGTGTGGGAGAGTGTGTATGTGGGTGAGTAGTTGAGTGGGTGTGTGGGTGAGCGGGTGAGTGTGTGAGTGATTGTGTGGGTGAGTGTGTGAGTGATTGTGTGGGTGAATGGGTGTGTGGGTGTGTGGGTGAGTGGGTGTGTGGGTGAGTGGGTGTGTGGTTGAGTGGGTGAGTGGGTGTATGGGTGAATGGGTGTGTGGGTGAATGTGTGCATGGTTGTGTGGGCAAGCGGGAGTGTGGGTGAATGGGTGTGTGGGTGAGTGGGTGTATGGGTGAATGGGTGTGTGGGTGAGTGGGTGAGTGGGTGTATGGGTGTATGGGTGAGTGTGCATGGTTGTATGGGTGAGTCGGTGAGTGTGTGAGTGGGTGTGTGGGTGAGTGATTGTTTGTGTGTGAGTGTGTGGGTGAGTGTGTGAGTGTGTAAGTGGGTGAGTGGGTGTGTGGGTGAGTGATTGTGTGCGTAAGTGGGTGAGTGTGTGAGTAGGTGAGTGGGTGTATGGGTGAGTGATTGTGTGTTTGAGTGGGTGTGTGGGAGAGTGTGTATGTGGGTGAGTGGGTGTGTGGGTGTGTGGGTGAACGGGTGAGTGTGTGAGTGATTGTGTGGGTGTATGGGTGAATGGGTGTGTGGGTGAGTGTGTGCGTGGTTGTGTGGGCAAGCGGGTGTGTGGGTGAATGGGTGTGTGGGTGAGTGGGTGTATGGGTGAGTGTGCATGGATGTATGGGTGAGTCGGTGAGAGTGTGAGTGGGTGTGTGGGTGAGTGATTGTGTGTGTGAGTGGGGTGTGTGGGAGAGTGTGTATGTGGGTGAGTGGGTGAGTGGGTGTGTGGGTGAGCGGGTGAGTGTGTGAGTGATTGTGTGGGTGAGTGTGTGAGTGATTGTGTGGGTGAATGGGTGTGTGGGTGAATGGGTGTGTGGGTGAATGGGTGAGTGGGTGTGTGGGTGAGTGGGTGAGTGGGTGTATGGGTGAATGGGTGTATGGGTGAATGGGTGTATGGGTGAATGGGTGTGTGGGTGAGTGTGTGCATGGTTGTGTGGGCAAGCGGGAGTGTGGGTGAATGGGTGTGTGGGTGAGTGGGTGTATGGGTGAGTGGGTGTATGGGTGAATGGGTGTGTGGGTGAGTGTGTCCATGGTTGTATGGGTGAGTCGGTGGGTGTGTGAGTGGGTGTGTGGGTGAGTGGGTGAATGGGTGTGTGGGTGAGTGGGTGTGTGGGTGAGTGGGTGTATGGGTGAGTGGGTGTATGGGTGAATGGGTGTGTGGGTGAGTGTGTCCATGGTTGTATGGGTGAGTCGGTGGGTGTGTGAGTGGGTGTGTGGGTGAGTGGGTGAATGGGTGTGTGGGTGAGTGGGTGTGTGGGTGAGTGGGTTAGTGATTGTGTGTGTGAGTGGGTGTTTGGGAGAGTGTGCATGTGGGTGAGTGGGTGAGTGGGTGAATGGGTGAGCGGGTGAGTGTGTGAGTGATTGTGTGGGTGAGTGTGCGAGTGATTGTGTGGGTGAATGGGTGTGTGGGTGTGTGGGTGTGTGGGTGAGTGGGTGAGTGGGTGTATGCGTGAGTGGGTGAGTGGGTGAATGGGTGTGTGGGTGAGTGTGTGTGTGGTTGTGTGGGCAAGCGGGTGTGTGGGTGAATGGGTGTGTGGGTGAGTGTGCATGGTTGTATGAGTGAGTCGGTGAGAGTGTGAGTGGGTGTGTGGGTGAGTGATTGTGTGTGTGTGAGTGTGTGGGTGAGTGTGTGAGTGTGTGAGTGTGTGAGTGGGTGAGTGGGTGTGTGGTTGAGTGATTGTGTGTGTGAGTGGGTGAGTGTGTGAGTGGGTGAGTGGGTGTGTGGGTGAGTGATTGTGTGTGTGAGTGGGTGTGTGGGAGAGTGTGTATGTGGGTGAGTGGTTGAGTGGGTGTGTGGGTGAGCGGGTGAGTGTGTGAGTGATTGTGTGGGTGAGTGTGTGAGTGATTGTGTGGGTGAATGGGTGTGTGGGTGAATGGGTGTGTGGGTGAGTGGGTGTGTGGGTGAGTGGGTGTGTGTGTGAGTGGGTGAGTGCGTGTATGGGTGAATGTGTGTGTGGGTGAGTGTGTGCATGGTTGTGTGGGCAAGCGGGAGTGTGGGTGAATGGGTGTGTGGGTGAGTGGGTGTATGGGTGAGTGGGTGTATGGGTGAATGGGTGTGTGGGTGAGTGTGTCCATGGTTGTATGGGTGAGTCGGTGGGTGTGTGAGTGGGTGTGTGGGTGAGTGGGTGAATGGGTGTGTGGGTGAGTGGGTGTGTGGGTGAGTGATTGTGTGTGTGTGTGTGGTTGAGTGATTGTGTGTGTGAGTGGGTGAGTGCGTGAGTGTGAGTGGGTGAGTGGGTGTGTGGGTTAGTGATTGTGTGTGTGAGTGGGTGTTTGGGAGAGTGTGTATGTGGGTGAGTGGGTGAGTGGGTGTGTGGATGAGCGGGTGAGTGTGTGAGTGATTGTGTGGGTGAGTGTGCGAGTGATTGTGTGGGTGAATGGGTGTGTGGGTGTGTGGGTGAGTGGGTGTGTGGGTGAGTGGGTGTATGCGTGAGTGGGTGAGTGGGTGTATGGGTGAATGGGTGTGTGGGTGAGTGTGTGCGTGGTTGTGTGGGCAAGCGGGTGTGTGGGTGAATGGGTGTGTGGGTGAGTGTGCATGGTTGTATGGGTGAGTCGGTGAGAGTGTGAGTGGGTGTGTGGGTGAGTGATTGTGTGTGTGTGAGTGTGTGGGTGAGTGTGTGAGTGTGTGAGTGTGTGAGTGGGTGAGTGGGTGTGTGGGTGAGTGATTGTGTGTGTGAGTGGGTGTGTGGGAGAGTGTGTATGTGGGTGAGTGGGTGTGTGGGTGAGCGGGTGAGTGTGTGAGTGATTGTGTGGGTGAGTGTGTGAGTGATTGTGTGGGTGTGTGGGTGTGTGGGTGAGTGGGTGTGTGGGTGAGTGGGTGTGTGGGTGAGTGGGTGAGTGGGTGTATGGGTGTGTGGGTAAATGTGTGCATGGTTGTGTGGGCAAGCGGGAGTGTGGGTGAATGGGTGTGTGGGTGAGTGGGTGTATGGGTGAATGGGTGTGTGGGTGAGTGGGTGAGTGGGTGTATGGGTGTATGGGTGAGTGTGCATGGTTGTATGGGTGAGTCGGTGAGTGTGTGAGTGGGTGTGTGGGTGAGTGATTGTTTGTGTGTGATTGTGTGGGTGAGTGTGTGAGTGTGTGAGTGGGTGAGTGGGTGTGTGGGTGAGTGATTGTGTGTGTGAGTGGGTGAGTGTGTGAGTGGGTGAGTGGGTGTATGGGTGAGTGATTGTGTGTGTGAGTGGGTGTGTGGGAGAGTGTGTATGTGGGTGAGTGGGTGTGTGGGTGTGTGGGTGAGCGGGTGAGTGTGTGAGTGATTGTGTGGGTGTATGGGTGAATGGGTGTGTGGGTGAGTTTGTGCGTGGTTGTGTGGGCAAGCGAGTGTGTGGGTGAATGGGTGTGTGGGTGAGTGGGTGAGTGGGTGTATGGGTTAATGTGCATGGTTGTATGGGTGAGTCGGTGAGTGTGTGAGTGGGTGTGTGGGTGAGTGATTGTGTGTGTGTGAGTGTGTGGGTGAGTGTGTGAGTGTGTGAGTGGGTGAATGGGTGTGTGGGTGTGTGGGTGAGTGGGTGTGTGGGTGAGTGGGTGTATGCGTGAGTGGGTGAGTGGGTGTATGGGTGAATGGGTGTGTGGGTGAGTGTGTGCGTGGTTGTGTGGGCAAGCAGGTGTGTGGGTGAATGGGTGTGTGGGTGAGTGGGTGAGGGGGTGTACGGGTGAGTGTGCATGGTTGTATGGGTGAGTCGGTGAGAGTGTGAGTGGGTGTGTGGGTGAGTGATTGTGTGTGTGTGAGTGTGTGGGTGAGTGTGTGAGTGTGTGAGTGTGTGAGTGGGTGTGTGGTTGAGTGATTGTGTGTGTGAGTGGGTGAGTGGGTGAGTGTGTGAGTGGGTGAGTGGGTGTGTGGGTGAGTGATTGTGTGTGTGAGTGGGTGTGTGGGAGAGTGTGTATGTGGGTGAGTGGGTGTGTGGGTGAGCGGGTGAGTGTGTGAGTGATTGTGTGGGTGAGTGTGTGTGTGATTGTGTGGGTGAATGGGTGTGTGGGTGAGTGGGTGTGTGGGTGAGTGGGTGTGTGGGTGAGTGGGTGAGTGGGTGAGTGGGTGTATGGGTGAGTGGGTGTGTGGGTGAGTGTGTGCATGGTTGTGTGGGCAAGCGGGAGTGTGGGTGAATGGGTGTGTGGGTGAGTGGGTGAGTGGGTGTATGGGTGTATGGGTGAGTGTGCATGGTTGTATGGGTGCATCGGTGAGTGTGTGAGTGGGTGTGTGGGTGAGTGATTGTTTGTGTGTGAGTGTGTGGGTGAGTGGGTGAGTGTGTGAGTGGGTGAGTGGGTGTGTGGGTGAGTGATTGTGTGTGTGAGTGGGTGAGTGTGTGAGTGGGTGACTGGGTGTGTGGGTGAGTGATTGTGTGTGTGAGTGGGTGAGTGGGTGTGTGGGAGAGTGTGTGAGTGATTGTGTGGGTGAGCGGGTGTGTGGGTGGGTGGATGAGCGGGTGAGTGAACACCATCAGACAGCAACCGGCACAAAATTACCACAACCTCCACCACCACCACTCCCACCACGCACCATCACCACCACCCCTCCACCTCCACAGCCTCGACAGCACTTTCCCCAGGATCACATGTGGGCTACCCGGGGCACCTTAGTCCGCGCATGTGCTCACCGCGGTGACCCCGCGCTCGTCCTGCTGGTCCACCCTGTGTGCGCCCTCTGACATGAGGAGCCGCGCGCCCACCAGGGTGGCAGCGTCACGGCGCCCACGAGCCTCCTCCAGCGCCAACTCTGCCAGCCCTGAGAGGGGGGGCAAGGGGGCGGAGGGGGAGGGGGGTAGAGGGGTGGGGGTAGGCGGGCGGGTGCACCACCATTCTGTGTTCAAATAAATGAATGGCAACCACCATGCCAGCACCACCTCCTCCTCACCCCTCATCCTCCTCAGTCTCTGACACCGCACATTCAGATTCTCATCACGGCCACGGCTCACAGGAGCCGAGCCCTCACCGTTCGCCCGGGCGGGGGCTTGGGGGGGCGGGGTGGGGTGGGGGCAGAGGGGGAGGCTGGGGGGGTCAGGCCGGGTGCTGTCTCTGCTCGCCTCCCACACCTCTCTCATCTCGACATCGCCCCGCGTGCCCACCCCACACCCCCACCCCATATGCCCACCCCACACCCTCACCCCACACCCCCACCCCACACCCCCACCGCACCCCACACCCCCACCGCACCCCACACCCCCACCCCACCCCAAACCCCCACCCCCACACCCCCACCCCTCCCCACACCCCCACCCCACCACGCCCCAACAATGCCCAGCGGCCAGCGACAAACGGCACTCTCGTCCAGGTTGTAATGGGATGGGAGAGTTGTGTGGGTCTCTGTCGCTCGTCGTTGTCACAGCATTAAGGAGGGCAACGACGGTGGGAAGAGAGAAGAGGGAATGCCACGGTGGGAGTGATGTGAGAGAATAAGCAGAAAGGTAAATGTAGGGTGAGTGTGTGGGTGAGTGGGTGAGTGTGTGGGTGAGTGGGTGAGTGGGTGATGGTGTTGGTGAATGGTTGAGTGTGTGGGTGAAGGTGTTGGTGAGTGGGTGAGGGTGTGGGCGAGTGTGTCGGTGAGTGAGTGTGTGGATGAGTGCATGGATGAGTGCGTGAATGAGTGTGTGGGTGAGTGAGTGGGTGAGTGAGTGGGTGAGTGAGTGGGTGAGTGAGTGTGTGGGTGAGTGTGTGAGTGAGTGTGTAAGCGAGTGTGTGGGTGAGTGGGTGAGCGAGTGAGTGGGTGGGTGAGTGATTGAGTGGGTGAATGAGTGTGTGGGTGAGTGTGTGGGTGAGTGTGTGAATGAGTGTGTGGATGAGTGAGTGTGTAAGCGAGTGTTTAGGTGAGTGGGTGAATGAGTGGGAGGGTGTGGGTGGGAAGGTGGGGCGAGGGGGTGGAGGGGAGGGGCACCCCCACCACTGTGGCTCTGCCACGCTCGCACGATGGTGTCGCTCTCGGAGCCACGTGGAGTGTGGTCGCACGCCAGTCGCCCGTCGCAGTCGGTGGCCAGGAGGTCCGCCCCAGCCTGCACACCACGAGCAGCACCAGCACCGGCAGCAGCCCGAGAATGAGCAGTAGCATTATGAACATCATCATCAGCTACAGTATCAGCATCGTCATCCTTGTGGTTGTTGTGGTGATCATTATCATCACCATCATCGTCACCATCATCACCACCATCATCGCCACCATAATCATCGTCATCATCATCGTCATCATCGTCATCTATTGTCATCATCTCCAGTTTCATCGTCATCTTCATCGTCATCTTCATCGTCATCATCATCACCATTACGACTGTAACCACCATTACCAAAGTCAGTAAGCATCAGTGACCGTTGTGGTCGTCATCGTGGTCAAGGGGTCAGGGTCTAGGGGTCGTGGTCTAGGGGTCATGGTCTAGGGGTCGTGGTCTAGGGGTCATGGTCAAGGGGTCATCGCCATAGCCACGGGGTCAGGGTCACCGCCGTGGTCCCGCCGTCGGCTCGTACGTGCAGGAGGAGGCCGACGAGGTGGGGCTGGTCCCCGGCGCCAGCCGCGTGGAGCGGCGTCCACGCGTCGCCGTCGCGCTCCTCCACGCGCGCCCCCCTCCCCAGCAGCGCCAGCGCCGCCACCTCGTTCCCGTGGCGCGCCGCCTGTGCACCGCAGAGACCAAGATCCCCACGCCGTGCAGCTAACCAGACTGCCGGGGCGAGCGCCGTGAGTAGCGGGTAGCATAGCCTGTGAAAGCCGGCACTGTGCTGTGCGAAGGGGTGGCCGGCGCCACGCCCGGCCGCCTTTGTCTCCCGAGCGGTCACAACAATAACGACGACCGCCATTCGCCACTAAGTGTCGGTGACATAACCACGACGCCGGTGCCAGGCTAGGTGCGTTATGAGGCCACGTGGAGGGTGGAATGCCCGCTGGTAGGAGGTCATGGGACACACCTACACATACAACAGACGAAGATCCCCTGCCGTGTAGCCTTTAACATACTGTTGGGGCAAGTGCTGTTAGCGAGCGGTGCCTATGGAGGCTGGCATGGTGACACACGAAGTGGATGGGAGGCCAGCACCACGTGCTTTGTCTCCCTAGTGGCGATGTTTACACACCGCAACCAGGTACTCGTTTGAGGCTGAGTCGACCTAGGTGAGGCCCGGGACCGGTTAAGAAAATCGTTACCGGCTTTGGCAATGAGTAGGAATCGAATTCGGGTGGCTGGATTCGTAGCGCTGTTACACGATCACTCCCCAGCACCACCGATACCAGCAGCGTCACCTCTGTGTTGTTAGTTCCACTTAGTAGGAAAGCTGCTGCTGCTGCCTGCTGCTGTTGTTGTTGTCGGAACTCGCTGCCCCCGTGCCTTTACGGGACATCTGTGAAGAAGAGCTTCATTGATCATCGGATTCCTCCTGTTGACTAAATAAAGACCCTGGCTCTTATACCTGGTGCAGGAAGGAGTCTCCCACGGGACTCGTCTCATTCGGGTCCAGCCCTTGGTCCAGCAGAGCAAACACTGAGACACAGAGACAAGCATCTTCATCATCATCAGCAGAATCACATTCATGCAGCATCGCTTTTATCATCAGCAGCATCACTTTCATCATCAGCAGCATCGCTTTCATCATCAGCAGCATCACTTTCATCATCAGTAGCATCACATTGACCATCAGCAGCATCACATTAATCATCAGCAGCATCACATTCATCATCAGCAGCATCGCTTTCACCATCAGCAGCATCACTTTCATCATCAGCAGCATCGCATTCATCATCAGCAGCATCACATTCATCATCAGCAGCATTGCATTCAACATCAGCAGCATCACATTCATCATCAGAAGCATCGCTTTCATCATCAGCAGCATCACATTCATCATCAGCAGCATCACATTAATCATCAGCAGCATCACATTAATCATCAGCAGCATCACATTCATCATCAGCAGCATCACATTCATCATCAGCAGCATCACATTCATCATCAGCAGCATCACATTAATCATCAGCAGCATCACATTAATCATCAGCAGCATCGCTTTCACCATCAGCAGCATCACATTCATCATCAGCAGCATCACATTCATCATCAGCAGCAACACATTCATCATCAGCAGCATCACATTCATCATCAGCAGCATCACATTCATAATCAGCAGCATCACATTCATCATCAGCAGCATGGCATTCACCATCAGCAGCATCGCATTCGTCATCAGCAGCATCGCTTTCATCATCAGCAGCATCACATTCATCATCAGCAGCATCGCATTCATCATCAGCAGCATCGCATTCATCATCAGCAGCATCGCATTCATCATCAGCAGCATCACATTCATCATCAGCAGCATCGCATTCATCATCAGCAGCATCGCTTTCATCATCAGCAGCATCACATTCATCATCAGCAGCATCGCATTCGTCATCAGCAGCATCACATTCATCATCAGCAGCATGGCATTCATCATCAGCAGCATCACATTCATCATCAGCAGCATCGTATTCATCATCAGCAGCATCGCATTCATCATTAGCAACATCACATTCATCATCAGCAACATCACATTCATCATCAGCATCATCGCTTTCATCATCAGCAGCATTACTTTCATCATCAGCAGCAGCATCACATTCATCATCAGCAGCATCACATTAATCATCAGCAGCATCACATTCATCATCAGCAGCATCACATTCATCATCAGCAGCATCACATTCATCATCAGCAGCATCGCATTCATCATCAGCAGCATCACATTCATCATCAGCAGCATTGCATTCAACATCAGCAGCATCACATTCATCATCAGCAGCATCGCTTTCATCATCAGCAGCATCACTTTCATCATCAGCAGCATCGCATTCATCATCAGCAGCATCACATTAATCATCAGCAGCATCGCATTCATCATCAGCAGCATCACATTCATCATCAGCAGCATCACATTCATCATCAGCAGCATCACATTCATCTTCAGCAGCATCGCTTTCATCATCAGCAGGATCACATTCATCATCAGCAGCATCACATTCATCATCAGCAGCATCACATTAATCATCAGCAGCATCACATTCATCATCAGCAGCATGGCATTCACCATCAGCAGCATCGCATTCGTCATCAGCAGCATCGCTTTCATCATCAGCAGCATCACATTCATCATCAGCAGCAACACATTCATCATCAGCAGCATCACATTCATCATCAGCAGCATCACATTCATCATCAGCAGCATCACATTCATCATCAGCAGCATGGCATTCACCATCAGCAGCATCGCATTCATCATCAGCAGCATCGCATTCATCATCAGCAGCATCGCATTCATCATCAGCAGCATCGCATTCATCATCAGCAGCATCGCATTCATCATCAGCAGCATCGCATTCATCATCAGCAGCATCACATTCATCATCAGCAGCATCACATTCATCATCAGCAGCATCGTATTCATCATCAGCAGCATCGCATTCATCATTAGCAACATCACATTCATCATCAGCAACATCACATTCATCATCAGCAGCATCGCTTTCATCATCAGCAGCATTACTTTCATCATCAGCAGCAGCATCACATTCATCATCAGCAGCATCACATTAATCATCAGCAGCATCACATTCATCATCAGCAGCATCACATTCATCATCAGCAGCATCGCTTTCATCATCAGCAGCATCACATTCATCATCAGCAGCATCGCTTTCATCATCAGCAGCATCACATTCATCATCAGCAGCATCGCATTCATCATCAGCAGCATCGCTTTCATCATCAGCAGCATCACATTCATCACCAGCAGCATCACATTAATCATCAGCAGCATCACATTCATCATCAGCAGCATCGCTTTCATCATCAGCAGCATCGCTTTCATCATCAGCAGCATCGCTTTCATCATCAGCAGCATCACATTCATCATCAGCAGCATCGCATTCATCATCAGCAGCATCGCTTTCATCATCAGCAGCATCACATTCAT
Source organism: Lampetra fluviatilis (assembly GCF_964198595.1). Classification (NCBI taxonomy): domain Eukaryota; kingdom Metazoa; phylum Chordata; class Hyperoartia; order Petromyzontiformes; family Petromyzontidae; genus Lampetra; species Lampetra fluviatilis. Next base: position 638,791 of record NC_136325.1, on the reverse strand, counting down.
CACCAGCAGCATCACATTAATCATCAGCAGCATCACATTCATCATCAGCAGCATCACATTCATCATCAGCAGCATCACATTCATCATCAGCAGCATCACAATCATCATCAGCAGCAACACATTCATCATCAGCAGCATCACATTCATCATCAGCAGCATCACATTCATCATCAGCAGCATCACATTCATCATCAGCAGCATGGCATTCACCATCAGCCGCATCGCATTCGTCATCAGCAGCATCGCTTTCATCATCAGCAGCATCACATTCATCATCAGCAGCATCACATTCATCATCAGCAGCATCACATTCATCATCAGCAGCATCACATTCATCATCAGCAGCATGGCATTCACCATCAGCAGCATCGCATTCATCATCAGCAGCATCGCTTTCATCATCAGCAGCATCACATTCATCATCAGCAGCATCGCATTCATCATCAGCAGCATCGCATTCGTCATCAGCAGCATCACATTCATCATCAGCAGCATGGCATTCTTCATCAGCAGCATCACATTCATCATCAGCAGCATCGTATTCATCATCAGCAGCATCGCATTCATCATTAGCAACATCACATTCATCATCAGCAACATCACATTCATCATCAGCATCATCGCTTTCATCATCAGCACCATTACTTTCATCATCAGCAGCAGCATCACATTCATCATCAGCAGCATCACATTAATCATCAGCAGCATCACATTCATCATCAGCAGCATCACATTCATCATCAGCAGCATCACATTCATCATCAACAACATCACATTCATCATCAGCAGCATGGCATTCATCATCAGCAGCATCACATTCATCATCAGCAGCATCGCTTTCATCATCAGCAGCATCACATTCATCATCAGCAGCATCGCATTCGTCATCAGCAGCATCACATTCATCATCAGCAGCATCGCATTCATCATCAGCAGCATCACATTCATCATCAGCAGCATTGCATTCAACATCAGCAGCATCACATTCATCATCAGCAGCATCGCTTTCATCATCAGCAGCATCACTTTCATCATCCGCAGCATCACATTCATCATCAGCAGCATCACATTAATCATCAGCAGCATCACATTAATCATCAGCAGCATCACATTCATCATCAGCAGCATCACATTCATCATCAGCAGCATCACATTCATCTTCAGCAGCATCGCTTTCATCATCAGCAGCATCACATTCATCATCAGCAGCATCACATTCATCATCAGCAGCATCACATTAATCATCAGCAGCATCACATTCATCATCAGCAGCATGGCATTCACCATCAGCAGCATCGCATTCGTCATCAGCAGCATCGCTTTCATCATCAGCAGCATCACATTCATCATCAGCAGCAGCATCACATCCATCATCAGCAGCATCACATTAATCATCAGCAGCATCACATTCATCATCAGCAGCATCACATTCATCATCAGCAGCATCACATTCATCATCAGCAGCATCGCTTTCATCATCAGCAGCATCACATTCATCATCAGCAGCATCACATTCATCATCAGCAGCATCACATTAATCATCAGCAGCATCACATTCATCATCAGCAGCAACACATTCATCATCAGCAGCATCACATTCATCATCAGCAGCATCGCATTCATCATCAGCAGCATCGCATTCATCATCAGCAGCATCGCATTCATCATCAGCAGCATCACATTCATCATCAGCAGCATCGCATTCATCATCAGCAGCATCGCTGTCATCATCAGCAGCATCACATTCATCATCAGCAGCATCACATTAATCATCAGCAGCATCGCTTTCACCATCAGCAGCATCACATTCATCATCAGCAGCATCACATTCATCATCAGCAGCAACACATTCATCATCAGCAGCATCACATTCATCATCAGCAGCATCACATTCATCATCAGCAGCATCACATTCATCATCAGCAGCATGGCATTCACCATCAGCAGCATCGCATTCGTCATCAGCAGCATCGCTTTCATCATCAGCAGCATCACATTCATCATCAGCAGCATCGCATTCATCATCAGCAGCATCGCATTCATCATCAGCAGCATCGCATTCATCATCAGCAACATCACATTCATCATCGGCAGCATCGCATTCATCATCAGCAGCATCGCTTTCATCATCAGCAGCATCACATTCATCATCAGCAGCATCGCATTCGTCATCAGCAGCATCACATTCATCATCAGCAGCATGGCATTCATCATCAGCAGCATCACATTCATCATCAGCAGCATCGTATTCATCATCAGCAGCATCGCATTCATCATTAGCAACATCACATTCATCATCAGCAACATCACATTCATCATCAGCATCATCGCTTTCATCATCAGCAGCATTACTTTCATCATCAGCAGCAGCATCACATTCATCATCAGCAGCATCACATTAATCATCAGCAGCATCACATTCATCATCAGCAGCATCACATTCATCATCAGCAGCATGGCATTCATCATCAGCAGCATCGCATTCATCATCAGCAGCATCGCTTTCATCATCAGCAGCATCACATTCATCATCAGCAGCATCGCATTCGTCATCAGCAGCATCGCATTCATCATCAGCAGCATCGCATTCATCATCAGCAGCATCACATTCATCATCAGCAGCATTGCATTCAACATCAGCAGCATCACATTCATCATCAGCAGCATCGCTTTCATCATCAGCAGCATCACTTTCATCATCCGCAGCATCACATTCATCATCAGCAGCATCACATTAATCATCAGCAGCATCACATTAATCATCAGCAGCATCACATTCATCATCAGCAGCATCACATTCATCATCAGCAGCATCACATTCATCTTCAGCAGCATCGCTTTCATCATCAGCAGCATCACATTCATCATCAGCAGCATCACATTCATCATCAGCAGCATCACATTCATCATCAGCAGCATCACATTCATCATCAGCAGCATGGCATTCACCATCAGCAGCATTGCATTCGTCATCAGCAGCATCGCTTTCATCATCAGCAGCATCGCATTCATCATCAGCAGCATCGCATTCATCATCAGCAGCATCGCATTCATCATCAGCAGCATCGCATTCATCATCAGCAGCATCGCATTCATCATCAGCAGCATCGCTTTCATCATCAGCAGCATCACATTCATCATCAGCAGCATCGCATTCGTCATCAGCAGCATTACATTCATCATCATCAGCATGGCATTCATCATCAGCAGCATCACATTCATCATCAGCAACATCACATTCATCATCAGCATCATCGCTTTCATCATCAGCAGCATTACTTTCATCATCAGCAGCAGCATCGCATTCATCATCAGCAGCATCGCTTTCATCATCAGCAGCATCACATTCATCATCAGCAGCATCGCATTCGTCATCAGCAGCATCACATTCATCATCAGCAGCATCGCATTCATCATCAGCAGCATCACATTCATCATCAGCAGCATTGCATTCAACATCAGCAGCATCACATTCATCATCAGCAGCATCGCTTTCATCATCAGCAGCATCACTTTCATCATCCGCAGCATCACATTCATCATCAGCAGCATCACATTAATCATCAGCAGCATCACATTAATCATCAGCAGCATCGCATTCATCATCAGCAGCATCGCTTTCATCATCAGCAGCATCACATTCATCATCAGCAGCATCGCATTCGTCATCAGCAGCATTACATTCATCATCATCAGCATGGCATTCATCATCAGCAGCATCACATTCATCATCAGCAACATCACATTCATCATCAGCATCATCGCTTTCATCATCAGCAGCATTACTTTCATCATCAGCAGCAGCATCACATTCATCATCAGCAGCATCACATTAATCATCAGCAGCATCACATTCATCATCAGCAGCATCACATTCATCATCAGCAGCATGGCATTCATCATCAGCAGCATCGCATTCATCATCAGCAGCATCGCTTTCATCATCAGCAGCATCACATTCATCATCAGCAGCATCGCATTCGTCATCAGCAGCATCACATTCATCATCAGCAGCATCGCATTCATCATCAGCAGCATCACATTCATCATCAGCAGCATTGCATTCAACATCAGCAGCATCACATTCATCATCAGCAGCATCACATTCATCATCAGCAGCATCACATTAATCATCAGCAGCATCACATTAATCATCATCAGCATCACATTCATCATCAGCAGCATCACATTCATCATCAGCAGCATCACATTCATCTTCAGCAGCATCGCTTTCATCATCAGCAGCATCACATTCATCATCAGCAGCATCACATTCATCATCAGCAGCATCACATTAATCATCAGCAGCATCACATTAATCATCAGCAGCATCACATTCATCATCAGCAGCATGGCATTCACTATCAGCAGCATCGCATTCGTCATCAGCAGCATCGCTTTCATCATCAGCAGCATCACATTCATCATCAGCAGCAACACATTCATCATCAGCAGCATCACATTCATCATCAGCAGCATCACATTCATCATCAGCAGCATCACATTCATCATCAGCAGCATGGCATTCACCATCAGCAGCATTGCATTCGTCATCAGCAGCATCGCTTTCATCATCAGCAGCATCGCATTCATCATCAGCAGCATCGCATTCATCATCAGCAGCATCGCATTCATCATCAGCAGCATCGCATTCATCATCAGCAGCATCGCATTCATCATCAGCAGCATCGCTTTCATCATCAGCAGCATCACATTCATCATCAGCAGCATCGCATTCGTCATCAGCAGCATCACATTCATCATCATCAGCATGGCATTCATCATCAGCAGCATCACATTCATCATCAGCAGCATCATATTCATCATCAGCAGCATCGCATTCATCATTAGCAACATCACATTCATCATCAGCAACATCACATTCATCATCAGCAGCATCGCTTTCATCATCAGCAGCATTACTTTCATCATCATCAGCAGCATCACATTCATCATCAGCAGCATCACATTAATCATCAGCAGCATCACATTCATCATCAGCAGCATCACATTCATCATCAGCAGCATCACATTCATCATCAGCAGCATCACATTCATCATCAGTAGCATCGCTTTCATCATCAGCAGCATCACATTCATCATCAGCAGCATCGCATTCGTCATCAGCAGCATCACATTCATCATCAGCAGCATCACATTAATCATCAGCAGCATCACATTCATCATCAGCATCATCACATTCATCATCAGCAGCAACACATTCATCATCAGCAGCATCACATTCATCATCAGCAGCATCGCATTCATCATCAGCAGCATCGCATTCATCATCAGCAGCATCGCATTCATCATCAGCAGCATCACATTCATCATCAGCAGCATCGCATTCATCATCAGCAGCATCGCTTTCATCATCAGCAGCATCGCATTCATCATCAGCAGCATCGCATTCGTCATCAGCAGCATTACATTCATCATCAGCAGCATGGCATTCATCATCAGCAGCATCACATTCATCATCAGCAGCATCGTATTCATCATCAGCAGCATCGCATTCATCATTAGCAACATCACATTCATCATCAGCAACATCACATTCATCATCAGCAGCATCGCTTTCATCATGAGCAGCATTACTTTCATCATCAGCAGCAGCATCACATTCATCATCAGCAGCATCACATTAATCATCAGCAGCATCACATTCATCATCAGCAGCATCACATTCATCATCAGCAGCATCACATTCATCATCAGCAGCATCACATTCATCATCAGCAGCATCACATTCATCATCAGCAGCATGGCATTCATCATCAGCAGCATCGCATTCATCATCAGCAGCATCGCTTTCATCATCAGCAGCATCACATTCATCATCAGCAGCATCGCATTCGTCATCAGCAGCATCACATTCATCATCAGCAGCATCACATTAATCATCAGCAGCATCACATTAATCATCAGCAGCATCACATTCATCATCAGCAGCAACACATTCATCATCAGCAGCATCACATTCATCATCAGCAGCATCACATTCATCATCAGCAGCATCACATTCATCATCAGCAGCAACACATTCATCATCAGCAGCATCACATTCATCATCAGCAGCGACACATTCATCATCAGCAGCATGGCATTCATCATCAGCAGCATCACATTCATCATCAGCAGCATCGCTTTCACCATCAGCAGCATCACATTAATCATCAGCAGCACCGCTTTCACCATCAGCAGCATCACATTCATCATCAGCAGCATGGCATTCATCATCAGCAGCATCACATTCATCATCAGCAGCATCACATTCATCATCATCAGCATCGCATTCATCATCAGCAGCATCACATTCACCATCAGCAGCATCACATTCATCATCAGCAGCATCGCATTCATCATCAGCAGCATCAATTCATCATCACCAGCATCGCTTTCATTAGCAGCAGCAGCAATAACACTGCCATCACAAAGATCGTTCCGATAATAATGTATTCCGTCATTATAATGACCCTTACACTCATCATCATCACCTCCAACATCACCATGATCATCACCACCATTACCATTATTCCCACCATTACCATCATCATCACCATCATCACCACAATCTGACTGAATACTGCCCAGACACAATACTGCCCATAGACTCAGCACTGCCCCATAGACCAACACTTCCATAGACTCAGCACTGCCCAGACTCAACACTGCCCATAGACTAAACACTACCCATATATACTCTTGGTTCTTTTGATAAAGTTACGTAGGTATAAAATAAAATGAATCACGACGTTTCGAACGCAACACAAGCGTACGACATCAGGTGATGACGGGCGCTTGTGTTGCGCCCGAAACGTCGTGATTTATTGTATTTTATACCTACGTGACTTTACCGAAAGAACCAAAGAGTATGGATTCCATCAGTCACGAAAGCTTCAAATCAAGACTACCCATATAATCAACACTGCCCATAGACTCAACACTGCACACACCCAATATTGCCCATATACTCAACATTGCCCACAAGACTCAACACTGCCGATAGTCAGCACTGCCCACAGACTCAGCACTGCCCACAAACTCAATACTGTCCATAGACTCAGCACTGGACCATAGACCAACACTGCCCATAGGCTCAACACTGCCCACAGACTCAACACTGCCGATAGTCAGCACTGCCCACAGACCCAGCACTGCCAATGAACGCAATACTGCACCATAAATACTCTTAGGTGTTTTCGATAAAGTCACGTAGGTAAAAATAAATAATACAAATAATAGAAATAATAATAGAAATAAAATAATAAATCACGACATTTCGGAGGCAACACAAGTCTCCGTCATCAGGTGGGACCGTCACAGCTAAAATTTACTGTACAAGTGAGGAAAAATTCCAAGAGACAAGCTCTTAAATACAAGTTAAGGGGGAGGGGGGGCTTATCTGAATGTGGTAGCCAGTGAATTGAACGTGTTGGGGGGGGGGCTAAAAGAGAACAATCGGTGTACCTCGACTTGGGGTTGTAACCGGTGTTGGCTGACAATCCAAATACAAAAAAGGCAGTACTGTTAAACGCTGGGGATGTCAACACTCGGTAAAGTAGAATAGTACCTGTCAAATAAGATGGTACAAATATGTGTAGTTAAATATTTTTTTACATGGTTAATAACATATTTCCAATGATTACTCAATTTGTACCCATCATCACGGTGGAAGTTATGTCTGTATTTGTATATCTGCCCCATCAACTCAGCACTGTGCATAGACTCAGCACTGCCCATAGACTCAACACTGCCCACAGACTCAACACCGCCCAGAGACTCAATACTGCCCAGACTCAACAATGCCCACAGACTCAACACTGCCCACAGACTCAACACTACCCACAGACTCAATACTACCCACAGACTCAACACTGCCCACAGACTCAACACTGCCCACAGACTCAACACTCCCCACAAACTCAACACTGCAGATAGAGTCAGCAGTGCCCACAAACTCAAGACTGCCCAGAGACTCAATACTGCCCACAAAGTCAATACTACCCACAGACTCAAAACTACCCACAGACTCAATATTACCCGGACTCAATACTACCCACAGACTCAATAATGCCGATAGAATCAGCTGGCAGCATAGACAAACACTGCCCATATACTCAACACTGCCCACAGACTCAACACTGCCCACAGACACAACACTGACCACAGACTCAACACTACCCATAGACTCAATACTGCCCATAAACTAAACACTGCCCACAGACACAACGCTGCCCATAGACTCAGCACTGCACCATATACTCAACACTGCTCACACACTCAATACTTTTTTATTTCGATTTAAAGCTTTCGTGACTGCAGGGATTCATCTTCTTGGTTCTTTCGGTAAAGTCACGTAGAAGGGAAGTAATAAAATAATAAAAAATAAAACACAATAAAATCATTCTCACGACGTTTCGGCCACAACGCAAGCAGCCGTCCTCAGGTGAAAACCAGGTCTGTCGCCTCGACAGACCAGGTCTGTCGCCTCGACAGACCTGGATTTCACCTGAGGACGGCTGCTTGCGTTGTGGCCGAAACGTCGTGAGAATTATTTTATTGTGTTTTATTTTTTATTATTTTATTACTTCCCTTCTACGTGACTTTACCGAAAGAACCAAGAACACTCAATACTTCCCATATAATCAGCATTGCGCCATAGACTCAACACTGCCCATAGACCCAATACTGTCCATAGACTCAGCACTGCACCATAGACACAATACTGCCCATAAACTCAATACTATCCACAGACTCAATGCTGCCGATAGACTCAGCATGGCACCATATACTCAACACTGCCCACAGACTCAGCACTGCCCACAGACTCAGCACTGCCCATAGACTAAACACTGCCCATAGACTAAACACTGGACAGACTCAACACTGCCCATAAACTAAACACTGCCTATAGACTCAGCACTGCTCATAGACTCAGCACTGCCCACAGACTCAGCACTGCCCATAGACTCAGCACTGCCCATAGACTAAACACTGGATAGACTCAACACTGCCCATAAACTAAACACTGCCCATAGACTCAGCACTGCTCATAGACTCAGCACTGCCCACAGACTCAATACTGCCCATAAACTCAATACTATCCACAGACCCAATGCTGCCGATAGACTCAGCATGGCACCATATACTCAACACTGCCCACAGACTCAGCACTGCACATAGACTCAGCACTGCCCATAGACTAAACACTGCCCATAGACTAAACACTGGACAGACTCAACACTGTCCATAAACTAAACACTGCCCATAGACTCAGCACTGCCCATAGACTAAACACTGGACAGACTCAACACTGCCCATAAACTAAACACTGCCCATAGACTCAGCACTGCTCATAGACTCAGCACTGCCCACAGACTCAATACTGCCCATAGACTCAACACTGCCCATTGAGCGATTGTGAACGCTACCGCCCCCCTGCTCCCCCGCCCCCCCACCAGCTCACCTTCCTTGTCATCCATCCTCTCGATGGCGTCCCGCGCGATGACGCCAGCGCTGAACCTCACTCGGCGGCGCCACCGCTCGGCGCGTCTCCTCCCCCTCGACGCTGCAGCTGCCGCCGAGGCCGCCACCGTCGCACCCAGCCCTCCGGCCGCCCCTCGCACCACGCTGCCACTGCCGTCATCGTCCTGCACCGAGTGCCGTCTAAGAGCCGCAATCGAAGTGAGAACGGCGGCATTTGGCAAGGTGGGTTCCGCGCGGACTCGCGTGGACAGCGCCGGGACCTCCTGGTGGGACTGCTGCGGTGGCGGCGGCGGTGACGGCGGTGACGGCGGAGGCGGCTGCGGCTGGTCCCTCTCTCGCTGGTTGTAGGCACGGAGCTGCTCCGAGCGGAGCCGCTTGACGATCCGCTGGCGCTGGCTCGGAGGCAGCGAGTCAAGCAGCCTCTGGTCGATTTCCATGTCGCAGGCGTTCAGCGCCTGGCACAGCTGCAGGCAGCCTGACCCAGCCAGCAAGCCGGACAGAGAGACAAAGAGAGGCAGAGAGAGACAGAGAGACACAGAAAGAGAGTGACCGACACGTGTCCGAGGGTGATGATGGACCGGGTTTGAACGCAGCATGAGACCGAGGGTGACGGTGGAGGCGTTTCAACACGACCCACAGACTCAACACTGCACCATAGACCAAAACTGCACCATAGACCAACACTGCACAATAGGCTCAACACTGCACCACAGACCAACACTGCACCACAGACCAACACTGCACCACAGACCAACACTGCACCACAGACCAACACTGCACCATAGACCAACACTGCACCATAGACCAACACTGTACCACAGACCAACACTGCACCACAGACAAACACTGCACCACAGACCAACACTGCACCACAGACCAACACTGCACCATCGACCAACACTGCACCACAGACCAACACTGCACCACAGACCAACACTGCACCACAGACCAACACTGCACCACAGACCAACACTGCACCATAGACCAACACTGTCTGTGCGTCCGCACCGGGCGGTCGGCTGTGGCCGAGCCTCCTCCCACGCTCTCGTTGCTGCCGCTCTTTTTCGCTCTCTCGAGGCCAGTTTCCACCGTGCTCCCATCCGCCTCCAGACACCATCCACGCGACCCCTGGCCAACTTCAGCGCCCTCTCTGTTGTTTCAGGTCGCGTGCGTTGTTAAACCCTCCCCCGCCTGACGTAACCGCACAAATTAAATTGCCGTGTGTGCACGGCTTCGTGACCTGCAGTCACTCGATACTCGCTCGGAGTGTTTCATAATCGGAGGCCGATCGATGATTTTGGGCGCTCGCGCACGGTCTGACAGCCGGCATTTATGTAGCCCGTGTCAGGTGGGCGGAGGTGCTTACGAAAACGGATTAATCTAAGATCATGAAGGTGACCCACCGCCAAATGCTCTTACAAATCGAGCGGCGTGCAACCTAGGCTGGCTGTTGAAGGCAGTTTGGAACGCTCACTGGTGATGGCAGACGTGAGCGGGAATTAAACTTGGGTCGGCGGGTTTGTGGTGCAGTGAGCCAACCGCAGTGCCACCGGTTGGCAAACAATACAATACAACAAAGACAAAGATCCCCCGTGTAGGC